>NW_005187403.1:1339424-1369445 GCF_000239375.1 Pundamilia nyererei | reverse complement strand
TTTTTTTTTTACATCAATGACACTTGATTAAGCGATGTAGGCAGCTTTAATTTTTCAATACAGCAGACACTCCCTCATAACATATCTTACAGTTAATTGTCGGTGTCTGAACCACATAAAAAGATTAACACTGATTATTTACACCAACCATTCATCTTTTAAAAGGAGGAGGAAAATGATACCAGAACACCTATATTTATTTGTAATCTAGGTAAACCAGTCCTTTAAGATGTAAAACAGAGAAACGTACACACAAGTTAAACGTAAAGTAACCTACATATTTACAAATGGCCTCCAACTGCCAGAGTTTTAGGTCGAGTTTATCTGTGAGGAAGAACTGCTGCTGCCGGAGCTCTTGGTTTTCTGCCCTCTAGTGGCACTGGGCTGCCGCTGCACTCTCTGGCTGGAAGCCTCCCTGCTCTTCTCACTGTGGCTGGTACCGGCTTTACTGCGTACTCCTGAAACGAAGCAAACAAGAAAATGCACTCAGGGAAAGGAGGAAATAAATGTTTAGGTAACTGTTATAGGACTGCTTCGCATATACCATGCAAAATGGAAATGATAATGACGGGGAATGAGAAAGTGCAGCTGATAAAACAGCTCGTTTTCTTATATACTTGACAGTATGCCACAACAGCACTGCGCACTAACTATGAAGTGGCGAAAAAGTGCCCTCAGAAATTATGAACTGCAAATATAGCATGTGTCGAGAGACCTGACTATTTTACTGGTGAAGGAAGAAAATAATTTTTTTTAAATTTTATTTTATTATTTTTCAGCACAACTGAAGAATAGAGATCCCGAAAAACCCGAACTCTCTTTAGCTGTTTATTTAAGTAGTCTTCAAGAACATTTCTCTAGGCTTCTGAAGAACATTTGTTTTCTTCTCTGTCGAGATGATTCAATACCACTTCAATAATGGTGAGGTCAGAGTTTTAAGGAGGCCAATCCATGACCGATTTGTGTTCTAGTTTGTGTTTTTCTATCCAGGTATGATTGTGTGCATTGGCAGTATGTCTGGGCTCACTGCCATGTGGGAAAAATAAACCTGTTGCCAGCTAGATTTCTTTCTTTCTTTTAGCTTTCCAGATGGGATCAAAAACTGACGGTACTTTCTATGTTCTCAATTCAAGAGAATATTTTGACACGATTATTTAAAGTTTCACATTTGATTCATCACTCTATAAGACCTGATGCCACTGATTTTCAGTCTAGGTCTTTTGAAATATGGCATACCTCTGCATTTTCTCTGTTTCCCTTCCTTAAGAATGGCTTCTTGATGGCCACACGTTCCACTGAGCATATTTCAAATGAGGCTTCAGCAAAGAGTAGATGGATCAGCTGAAGGGCCAGATCCACCTCTCAGGTCCTGTGTCAGTTCTTTCTGGAACTTTTTCCCTATGTCTTAAACACATGACTGTCAGATACTGTCCATGTACCGCAGACAGTTTTCTGACCCGCCAACTTCTTGTTTTGTCCTTCACTTCTCCAATGTTAACTTTGGCATTTTTTAAAGATCCAGACAAAGAATTGTTTTCTTGAATATTTTACAGGTCAGTTTCAACTGGCTCAACAGGAAAGAAAAATAAATTAATCACACCTTTAAAAATGATCAACTACAAGGACTGGACTGAAAAGGAGTGAAAAAGCAGTCAAAGGAAAACTCTGAAGGACCTTTAGAAAGCCTGGAGCAATATTTCTTAAGACCACTTTAAAAAAAATACTGGAAATTACCAGTACTACCCCTCAGATTCCTAGAAGACATGCCTACAGAATCAATTTCAAAACCCTACGTCATTATATTCTTGAAAAACCTTTAGGTCAAGGTTAGTGAGATTAAAACTCACCCGAGATTTTTAGTAGATACACCTATGGTATCAATTTGAAGGTGCTATGTCACTTCGTTCTCAAGTTATTGCATTCACAAACTTAAGTGTCTACACTGCCCTCCCACCCAGCTACACTGCCCTCCCACCCAGCTACACTGCCCTCCCACCCACCGAGCTGGGTGGGAGGGCAGCAATATCCCATAAGCCTTAGCAAAAATAATAATACAGGAAAAAAAAAAAAAAATTGTTCCAGCTGATAGTGATATTGTTCATTGTTTTTGTTTTACAAAAAAGTATTTCTATAGCGTTTATACTCTCCATTTGTACTATAATCACAGATTTTAGCATTCTTTTTTACTTTGAAAGTGCTTCTTCAAGTTAAAGTTCTGTATGTGTGTGTGTGTGTGTGTGTGTGTGTGTGTGTGTATATATATATATATATATAGCTAAACTGATATAACCATTTAGAAATACAAAATCCAGCCGTTGGGGTTGATTAGGGTTAAGGTTCTTAGCAAGTCAAATGTTTAATCTGTTATTTAAAAAGTCATAAAAAGCTTGGTGTTCGCACACTTTTCTCTGCTTTATTTGTCAAGTTTAAGTTTCTGACCATTTATACTGAAGAAGACTTCTTCAGTAAGTGAAATCCTGAAAATAGAACTCAGTAAGTGCATATTGTATGAACCAAGTCAAGATCCTCTTTTCTTGTTTCGTCACAGGTTAACCATCACACAGCAACATAAAAGACTTTTTTTTTTTTAAACTTGTAAATTCAAGCTACTCTTGTGTAAAAGAGTCAATAAAAAGAGTACTTCAGAGTTTCTTTTTTAACTTTCTAGCCACTTAAAAACAAAGGGGGGAAAAAATCCACTGCACGGTGAATAAATCTCCTTGAGTATGAAAACATCCAAGGGCAAATTCAATTTTTGCGATCCACACACAATTGCATGCATGCACATATAACGAAAGCACAGCATGCAGTTTTTTTTCCAAAATCCTGCTCCATATCAAATGGCACATAAATACAACTTTTGTTAATGAGAAAGGCAAGCAAGTGGGCAGATGGAGGTGAAGGACAGAGTGCAGCAAAAGGGACCTTGAGAGTGAGGAGAACTAGTGTCTTGGGGGCCGTAGACCACAATCTTAGTGTTGACCCTTGTGGCTCTGGGGCCTGCTGCTGTGGGGGGAGCTGCGGCAGGTTTAGGGCTCTTTCCAGAGGCCAAAGAGTCCTCTTCTTCAGGAAACAAGACACACAGAAAAAAAGACAGAAAGGAAAGAACTGACCGGGATAGAGAGGAAATCAGAAAAGCCTGCAACACAGTGAGGATGAGCAATTTGTAGATGAGTTTGCATGAATGCCCTCCTTTTATGTGGAAAACTGTGCTGTGTGGGGTGAAGTGAAGATTGGATTTAGTTAGTGAGGTAGGGTAAGGGAAGAGTGCAGCACAGAACCTCTGCTACAGCACGTACAGAACTTAAATGGAGGAATGTGATTATTTCACACACTTAAAAAGCAAAGAGAGGAGCAAAGAAAGAATATAACATAAATTGTTAGAAAAAAAAACTTTAACATTCTGAGTCTTTGCATCAAAAATCATATCTGTAGCCACACACACTCTTCTTCCTCCATGGATCGGACTTCTTTGTCCAGCATATCTCACAGATGTTCGATTAGACTGAGATTTGGGAATTTTGATAGTTTATACAACAATAGTTTATATATCGATTTAAAAAAAAAAAACGACATACATAATTTATGCTAATATAATAATGATTTGTGGCATAACTATGCTACACTTTACAAAAAACAGTGATGAGTTCTTTCTCCTTCTAGCCTTGGCTTTCATTAAAGGTGCAGGGTTTTATATTGCCAAAAATATGAACCCACAATGATTAAAAAGAGCAAAACACATCCTGAACTTTTCTGACTTTCAGAGGGTTAAACTGTAGGTGACAAATGACAGCCCTCTTTTCCAAAGTCAATTGTGACCTAGGGGGTGATATCTGAATCTTAACTAGTGTTTGTGGCTGCTGCATCCTGGACTGACCAATGGTGGGTTACGAAGACCCAACACAGGGAGAAAACAGGAACGGACTACAATAAGGCAGTATACATGGGGAGACTAAAACTTCCCAGCCTGATTTCTGCAATGTTTCTTAGTTAAAAGAAGGTAGACTATGTGAGCTGAAAGATAGTCAACATTTAAATGACAAATATACATATACTTTCAGTTGCATTACATCCCATTCTTCAGATACTAACCTCTGGCTTCTGTGTGCGCTGTGGTCATGCTTGTGGTGTGGGCGCCAGCTGAAGGGTCTCCACCACAGCTTTCAGCTACCCTCTGTCCTGCACACATTGCCTTCAAGGTCTGGAAGACTGCTTGAGGAGCCACATTCATCTTCAGCAAGTCCACTATGATTCTGTGAGGAGGAGGAAGGGGGTGAGGACATAAAACCATGGTCTTCCATGTAACCCACAGATAAGCCTATTATTAGACATACTTAAAAACCTCCTGATCCACAGTAATTCCTGCAGCCTGAGTAAGTTCGAACAGCTCAATTTCTTCGGCGCTGAGGACTTTCTTCTTCTTTATTGCATATTTCTGCACGTTAGATGTGACAACCAGCGCAGGGGAGTCAGGGGCGGAAGGAATCGTTTGTTGTGCTTGTTGAGACATCACTAATGAACTGAGGGGTTAGATTAAATAAGAAAGTAAAATAAGGTGCAATGACTAAAAGACAATACAGTGTAAACAATGAGAAACACGGCGTAAGTGAACTTCCTCTCCGAATGAAAAATATCAAAATTTATCAAAAATATAACCACAATGAGACTTAAATGATTAACACAGCAAACGCCTGGTTCCTTACAATTAAAATTATACCTACCATTACGAGCGCAATGCTCAACGTTTAGTCGCTTCTGTTTGAGCCAAGCGTGACGCGCCAAAAATACGTCATTGTCATGCGTTTCATACGTAATCCTCTCAAAAATGAAATAAAATTAAAAAAGTATGTTTTAAAAAGTTACATTATTCAGTTGTCCGTCACGTCTTCATTTAAGATTTTAAATCCGTGCTTTAAAACCCCATATTAATTTTAAAAACTCTTTCCAGGAGAAAATCTTGCCGCTACTCAGCTATTTTCAAACGCCCCTGGTTATTTTTGGGGGCAGGGTATTTTTTCGTAAATTGAACATAAATGACTGTAAATCTATAGGCACGGTAGCCTATGCTAGTAGAGATGCTGAAAGAGCGAAAAAGAACAAAACCGGAAGTGCTTCTGGGGATTGTCCTCTCAAACCTGCTCGGGTCTCTGCGCCGTCGTCCAAGAATGGCCGCTGCTGCAGCAGGAATAAACAAGCAGGGCGCCGTAGCGACGATGGAGCCCTGTATCCGACACGGGAGAGGAGCTAATGGGAGCACGGTTAAGGTTGTAATGTTGTCACTGCAATCTTAGATCCAACTACATGTCGATCGGTGGTGTTTGGCTATTTTGTTATGTTGAGCGAATGACCGACATCAGGCTTGCCTCTGACGCTTTTGATTTTGGGCGAACGCTGCTGCGTTGGCGTCGTTGGCAGGAGGATGTCAGAGCTTTATTTTATAGATCGGACCAGAGTCATGTGTAAACACTGTTTCACAAGACGATCTTTTTTTAGCGCTGCATTATAAACTTAGACTGGTGCACGTTGACATGGCTGGTATTTGTGCCCGCATCATGCTAGCAGATGAGCTGGCTGGTCTTCCGTCGGTAGTTGGCGTCAGTGCTAGCTGTTGTTCACTGCTGCAGCTCCTCTGTGAGGGAGCCCAGCTCAGAGTGTGATCGTGTCAGAAGATGCTTTTCGTACTGCTTTCAATGTATTCACTTAAAGATCACTGAAAGTAGAAATCAGAAGTGTTATCCAGCTGTAACTCTACAAGTCAAGATGACTGCATCCGACTAGTTATTGTTCTGTCTGAGACCTTATAGAGCATCTCTCTGCAGTAACCCAGAAGCATCTGTACCCTCCTGTGATCGGGTGCTTTAATACTGGTATTGGTTTATTTGCAGGTGCTGGAATGTGGTGTTTGTGAGGATGTCTTCTCTCTCCAGGGGGACAAGGTCCCTCGTCTTCTGCTCTGCGGCCACACAGTGTGCCACGACTGTCTAACCCGGTTGCCCCTCCATGGCAGAGCGGTCCGCTGCCCCTTTGACAGGCAGGTCACTGAGCTGGGTGAGTGATGTCATCACGCTTTCCAGCATCGTGTATATAGCGGACACTATATGTGTAATACCTGCTATATAAATCGTTGTAGGTGAAATTCAGTGGCTGAATCCTGAGACTGATCGTTCTTCTAAAAACAAGAGCATAAAAGAGCTTTCAAAACCAACTAAGAACCTTAGAACAACATCCTGTGATCTGCACATTTCTCTTTATTTGACTTCATGCAAGCCCCATTAAAAAAAGAGACTTTTACCCAGAAGTTGTGAAAAATTGAAGTTGTCTTTATTACAGAAAACATTATTCTTGCTGCGGAAATCCATCATCCAGTTGAGGCTAAGGGTGTTTTTGAGGGCATGGAGCTCTACAGTACTTGCATTATTTGCCTTTCAAAGTGAGTTTGCTTTCTTCACATTTGCTTAGGGGACTCTGGAGTTTGGGGTCTAAAGAAAAACTTTGCTCTGCTTGAACTCTTGGAGAGACTCCAGAATGGAGCGACTAACCAGTCAGGAATGGCAGAGGACGCCTTGAAAGGCATGGGAGAAGTAAGGCAGCTATGATTTTACTGATAAGAGATGTGTCACCTTCACACCTTCTGCATGCTTTATCCTCAATCCATCTTTTTATAAACTAGTGTATAATTCGCTGCGACGAGGATGAGAGCCACACAGCCTCCATGTACTGTACCGTGTGTGCCACCCACCTGTGTGGCGAGTGCTCTCAGCTCACCCACTCCACTCGCACACTGGCCAAACACCGGCGGGTGCCACTGGCTGATAAGCCCCACGAGAAGACCTTGTGCCCTCAGCATCAGGTCCATGCCATCGAGTTTGTCTGCCTGGAGGAAGCTTGTCAGTCCGGGCCCCTCATGTGCTGTGTATGTAAGGAGTACGGCAAGCACCAGGGCCATAAGGTAGCTGGAAAACTTGTTCCCATATTCGATATAGTCACTGAAAAAGATATGGTTATATATATATGTTATATTGCCCTATTTTCCCTAACAGCATGCTGTTCTTGAGACTGAAGCCAATCAGATTCGTGCATCCATTCTGGACATGGCCCACTGTATCCGAACCTTCACAGAGGAGGTATCCGAGTACTCGAGGAAGTTGGTGGGCATCGTGCAGCAGATAGAAGGTGGCGAGCAGATAGTTGAGGATGGAGTAGGCATGGCACACACTGAACATGTAAGACAAAGGGCTTCTTAATAAAACACGAATGATCATGCTTCTGTTTTGGCTCTTAGATCTTTCCCATGTGTGCTTCAGGTCCCCGGCACAGCAGAGAGCGCCCGCTCCTGCGTCCGAGCTTACTTTGCAGATCTGCACGAGACCCTGTGTCGGCAGGAGGAGATGGCGCTGAGCGTGGTGGACGCCCATGTAAGGGAGAGGCTCATCTGGCTGAGGCAGCAGCAGGAGGATATGACCATCCTGCTGTCTCAGGTGTCCACCGCCTGCCTGCACTGTGAGAAAACACTTCAGCAGGTAGGAGATGTGAGGAGTACTGGTGAGTTTAGGAACTTGTTTCTTTCTTTTCCTCACCCCAATTAAGATCAAAGCTGTGGTGATTTTGGGGAAATGCTTGCGTAATGCCGTTAAAGGTGTGATGTGCGTTGCTTATCTTTTAGGACGACTGCAGAGTTGTTCTGGCAAAGCAGGAGATCAACTGTTTGCTGGAGACGCTTCAGAAGCAGCAACACCAGTTCACTGAGCTGGCAGATCACATTCAGCTGGATGCCGGCATCCCAGTCACCTTCACTAAGGTACACGCTGTCGCTGCTCATAGAAATTTGCTTCTGTAAACCAAATGTGTCGCAAAAAATGGAAAGGCCTTGGGTTTTCCTATAAATGTAGTAATGACACTGAAAATGTCTTTTCAGGACAACAGGGTCCACATTGGTCCAAAGATGGAGATCCGCGTAGTGACTCTGGGGCTCGATGGCGCTGGAAAAACCACCATCCTATTCAAGCTGAAACAAGACGAGTTCATGCAGCCCATCCCAACCATTGGTAAATGCACTTGCAGTTTAATGGTTCACAGAGTCACTTTAGAGTCAGGATAATACAAGTCTTTCTTTTTTTTTAATATTATCCTATATAAAGCTTGCTTTTGATCTTTGTCCAAGGTTTCAATGTGGAGACGGTTGAATATAAGAACCTAAAATTCACCATCTGGGATGTGGGTGGGAAGCACAAGCTCAGACCCCTCTGGAAACACTATTATCTAAACACTCAAGGTATGTTTTGTGCTTTCTGTGCTTTGGATATTTATAGCATGTTCTTGGATTTAACTAGTACTTTTGTGTGACTTGGACCACTGACAGGTGAAGTGAATAACTTGGAGCATCTAGTTAAATGCACAGTTTAGCTGGGAAATCTTGGCTTTGTGTGTATTTCACTTTGACGCTCACAGACTGTATATAAAAGACAAATGTAGTCACGGTGCCCATTGGGTCCAGTTTTAAGGCAGAAGTGAGGTCCAGCAGAGAGCTGATTGCAGGTGGTGTGGATACCCAAGTTTGTGAGGCGATGTAGGATTTTTAAAGTCATTCAATACTGTATTTGCATCTGCTGAAAACCTCTGGGAGTTTTAATCTTGGTAACACTGACTTTAATAGCAAGGTCAGTGGTCAACTTTCAGAAAATAGCATATGATTTTCAAACATCCATTTATCCATCTGCTAGGTGTCTAAAGGTTTAGCACTGGTGACCACCAGTATTTTTTGAATGAAGCTCTGGAGATAGTGGATATACTTGACAAAAGATGTTGAAGATGGAGCTGTCAGCAGGGGGTATATAGGAAGTTCACAGAGAACACTCATAGATGTAGTGAAAGATGACAGGGTTAAAGTGACAGAGGAGGATGCTAGGGTAGGGTGACATGGCAGATGATCCCCTGTGGCGACCCCTAAAGGGAGTAGCCAATAGGAGTTCTCTACAGATTGACTCAATTTCATAGGCAGGCTCAAGGGTGTGGTGCCAGTGAGAGGTCAAATGCACTGTGATGTAAGGAAACACCAGCAAATGGAAGAAAAAAAAACTGTCCAAAAACACACAACCGAAATGAAAATAAACACAACAAAATATCTTTACGGCGACAATAATGTGACTGAACAGCTGCAGAAGTGACAGAAACCAAAACATGTGTAGGGTTGAAACGAAACACATGTAAAAGAAGGGGAAGATTCATCAGTGATTTGAGGGAGAAAATGTTGCATTGTAGTGTTTGTTACAATCACATAACTCACATAATACTCTCGATACATGTTTGCTATTAGCCGTCACTTTCGCAGCAGTTCCATCACATTATCGTCTCCCCAAAAACACTTCCGTTTAGTTTTGTGATTTAAAGAAAAAAGTTAATTCTTTTATTGATTGATTTTTGGTGTGAGCTTTGCACAATTTGTTTCTATTTCCATTGTGTCTTATTGAAATTATGTTTTGTGAGCTTTTGTAGCGTTTTTCTTGTTGCTTGTGTTTTGTAAGTTCCAGTTTGTTTGACCTCTTAGGGCCAAAGTACAAGTGGCTATTTGAGTTACTTCAGTTTTTTGAAGCTCTGAGTTTGCTTCATTTTTCAGCCCTATAAACTGCTGCTTTGTGCCAGCTTCTTAAACATTTTTTAACAATTCCTCCTGCCACGGTCTAAAAACTGTTCCGGTATGGCTCCGGGCATACAACAAAGAGCATAAGGCACTGACCGAGAATCCAAACTCCCCAGATCCCTATCCAATCAAAGGTCTGTGGAACAAGCCTGATCCATGGTGGCCCTATCTCCCCACCCAAAAGATCCTAGCTAATGTCCCAGTGCATGATTCCACAGACACTGGGACTGTATCTGACTGTTCAGAGCTGTATTAGTGTGTGATTTTACTGTTTCCCTCGATCAGTGTATGTTGACTTTAAGGTTTCTGAGAAACATTTGATCCCTATCATGTCACTAAAGCATTGCAGGTTTGAAGGAAAAATCATTGTTGTTCATGTTCATGTTCATGTTTTTCGCAGCCATCTACTTCTAACCCACAGTACTGTGTAAAGTGATGGAATCATTAATGTTGTTACACTGTATCCTCTGCAGACCTGAAATATCTCCGGGAAATGTCAAGGCAATCCATCAGATAGTTGACATTTATGGTACAGACTGAACCATAAATGTCAACCTCTTTGTGGTGTGAGCGGAAAAGTCAGAGGATCACCAAAGTCAGCCGGTTTCATCCTTCGGGATCCATGCATATCAAACCAAAAAAAAGAACGGCTGACAGTGGCCACTGATGGGTTAAGGGAAATCACGGCACACCACAGAGTGATTGGTCAGACAACAGACCACAATAGTCTAGAGGTACTAGTAAAAGAGAGATTTTTTTTATTTTTTTATTTCAAATTCCTGGCGGGGTCTAAAGAGATGTCTTTGTTGCACCTTCAATCTGTGTGTGGTTTCAGCACAGGGAGGGAATTAAACAAAGTTAGAAAAATATACCAAAATGAACCCATCGGTTACATTGGCTAAATGAGAAACAGGTTGATTTACAGCCTCACTAAACTGTGAGGCCACACAGCGTGGTTCTGGCTAACAGCAAAGCAAACCCTCATTTATTTTGCAAAATTTAACATATTCCAGCTATCATGAGTTTATTAACTTTAAAGTGTAGGCATGTGAAAGGCTTGTCGTTTACTTTAAAATAAATTGAGGACAATACAAGCACACTGGCTGAAGTACATCAAGCATGGGTTCTGTTCAGAAGGAAGAATACCAGACACATTCACTTGGTCTTAACATAATCTACAAATAACCTTTGATTTATATATTAGAGAGCTCCACATTTTTTGTCTTGGACTCTACTGAAGTAGCTTTGTGCTTGACTCACAGTTTAAAATAATCCTTATTTTATGAGGTGTGGTGATGGGCCTCAGGAAGTTTTAGCTGTTTTCCTTTAAGCAGGCTTTATTGTGATCAGCTGCCCCTCAGGAACAAGATTTACGCCTCACCCACCTGCATAGCATGTGGCCATTTTTCAAACCTTTGTGGATATTGTGTTTTTACTTGATTTGTTTTTGTTTTACATTGGTTGCTTTCCATTTTTCATTTTAGGTTTTACCTTTTTGGGGTTTTAGTACATAGGACAGTAAAGACAGGAAAATGAGCCCTTACAGGTTGGCTAAATGATGCCCATGTCAGGCGGGGTTAGGGCCTCCCTGTATAATAGGCTGACTTGGTGCCAGATGTGATTAAAAAAACATAGAAGCACAGAAGCCTGTAGACAACTGTGCTGTTAGGTGCTAAGCTAAACTGTCCACAAATTCAAGTGAACAGCTCTGTCACCAGGCGCTTTGTTGCCAACATTTCAGTTGTTCACAAGCATACAAACAGTTGCATTACTGTCCTGTTGCTGGTGTTTAGTAGCAATACTTTCACCCTGGGAAGTAGCTATAGTTTCCCAGAGAGTTTGTAGTGCGGAGATCTGGTGGAAGTGTATTCCAAAGTCTTACGGGTAGGTTCTGTGTCCCATGGTAGTCGGGTGAGCAGGTATAACAGACAAAAGAGGAAATGAAAACGAGCAGAGTGGACAAAAGGGTGAGTACGTATGGAAAAGATCAGATAAATATGGAAGAGCGAGGTTATGAAGGGCTTCGAAAGTAAGAAGGAGGATCTTAAAATTGATTTGTAGGTGAACTGGAAGCCAATGGAGCTGTTTAAGAACTGTTGTTATATGTTCAGTGGATCTAATTCTGGATACAATACGAACAGCTGAATTTTGAATTAACTGCAGTTTATGGAGAGATTTATGAGGTAGACCATAGAGAAGAGAATTATAATAATATAAACAAGATGTGACAAGAGCATTGATAAGTGTGGGGGTAAAGTGGTGCTGTTTGGAGAAAGTGAGGGATGCCCAGGGATGTCCAGGCTTATTGCATGTTTGGGCCGTCTTGACATCCACTCATGAGTGTATCCACTGTGCGGCTTTTCCATGCAAACTACTCCACTGCAGGCTAGCTTGCCAGGCTAACCTGTTGGGCAGCAATCCTTTGCTGTGTGAGGCTGCTACAGCACAAGGAGAAATTGTGATGCGCAATGATTTGGCCACAATGCTGTGCAGAGACAGACCCTCAGCCCATCGCTACTGCTTTCCCGTTGCTGGAGGTCCACGGAGTATGTGAGGGTTTCCCCCCTGCTGATGTCACCCTGGGAGGTGATGCTAATGAAGTCTGAACTTTTAGCTCATAGGAAATATTTGAATTTATTTTTGTCACATTTATACCAGCATCACCCTTCACAGCATTTGTATGATGGAAGAAAGGGAAAGGCATCATAGGTCTGCTTTAACAGTAAACCAGATGTAGACAGAAGCTGCAATCTAACTGTTCTGAACTGAGCCTACTATGACTGCACTGGGGAGAAAGCACCTACTGCTCTTAACAGAAGAGGGGTGGTGTCAGCCTTTTAGTGCTACATGTACAAAACGTTGTACCCATAGCCATAGTTGTTGTCAGTCTTGATGAGAAAGGTGTACAGACCACTATTGGTAAATCTCTTTCTTTCAACTCTCATATTTGTGCAGCGGTGGTGTTTGTGATTGACAGCTGCCACCGGGACAGACTCATGGAGGCCCACAGTGAGCTGGCCAAACTGCTGACAGAGAAGGAGCTGCGAGATGCCTTGCTGCTCATCTTTGCAAATAAACAGGTAGTGTAAAGAAAAAAAAAAGACACGTAATCTTGATTAAGCTCAGATGCCAGGTTGCATCACCTGTCCACTTTACAGGACGTTCCCGGCGCTGTGTCTGTGGAGGAGATGACGGAGCTGCTAAGTCTGCACAAGCTGTGCTGTGGGAGGAGCTGGCACATTCAGGGCTGTGACGCCCGCAGCGGGATGGGCCTCCACGAGGGGCTGGATTGGCTCTCCAGACAGCTGGTAGCTGCCGGCGTCCTGGACGTCGCCTAAATGCCGCCTCCCTCCACATGCGGACTCTTTTCACTCTCCCCCCCAACCCCCTGAAATCTGAACACAAACCCCCAGCCTCTGAGCCTGGTTCATCAGTTCTCCAAAAACTTTTTAACATGAGCTTCACTACAAGGCTGCAGCTTTAAACCCGACTTCTCCACCTTTCCATCTCTGAGCACCATTGTCGGCAAAGAAAACAAAAGACGTATATATCTTCTCTAGCTTCGTAATATGGGAACTACAAATATGTCTTCAAGCCTGCCCTTCCTGCTACTCCCGACCTCTGAGAAATAGTCACTGGACCTAAATCCTGAGTTGAGACTACGTCCTCCCATCCTGCTTTATGCCTTCATGTGGCTTACACACTTCATTTTTTCTTCATAGTTTAGGTGATGAGCTGTTTATCTGGCATTTATAGCTTTTGAACTTAGGTCCAGTTAAATGTTAGACATGCTCCTTGTGCCCTGACAAAGTGAACTGTGTCTGTTTTTTCTACCCCACATGTTAACTCACCATAACCCTCCAGATATGTGACCTTGAACTAAACTAAATGCACACCGGTCCATGTTGTGATGATAGTATCATTTATGTATGCTTTTTAGTGCGCTTCAAATCGTCCTGTTTAGTCCCCTTTCAGTTTATTCCAGTACACTTGCAGGTTAAGTGAGATGGAACAGAAACATTGCTATGGTGTAAAGGGGACCTCTTATGCACACTTTCAGCTCCATAATTTTAGTCTTGGATTCAATTTGGAGTAGCTTTGCATGATTCTCAAATCAGAATACTACATAGTCATCTTATACTGGGGCTTTGGTGACAGTCTGCCCCACCACTTGGACTTTGCTCCAAAGTAAGGTTTCAAAAAGCTTTTTATTCCCCTATGGAAGTTCTAGTTATTCCACTTCCTTCCATAGATTTCAATTCAGGATTCTTTGGCTGCCACACGTCTGCAACAAGCTGTTTTCTTCTGATTCACACCCTTACACATTACACAACTGTATGCCTGCCATGACCATATTAGGATATCCTGTCACGCTGGCATCATAAAGAGCCAAACTTATTATAATGTCACCAATAACATACAAATAGCAGAAAGGAAGGAAAAGTATAATAGGTCTACTTTAAATGAACACAGTGGCTTCAAGCAGTCTAACGTTCAGATTTTGCCTGGTCATCTACCGTGAGCAATAGCAGCTGATTTTTTTCTTTGGATCTTTGTGTGCAAAGTCTTTTGTTTTGTTTTTAAGTGTGTGAACATATTTAAAAGCCACAGCGGGTAAGGTTTGGTTTGAATGTAGTGTTTTCTGTTACTAAGCAACTGTTTACTGAGCTCACTGATGAGCGGGACGAGCAGACTTTACTTTAATACAAGCTGTTGTGGGTTTAAAAAAAAAAAAAAAAGCAGAGTTTTTAAATGCACCGACTCTGCCTCTGTTTTGTTGAGCGTACTGCACGCAGAATCTGTCGACTGCACTCGTCTGCCGCCTCGCTCCAGAGTTTCCATTTGAAAGCAAATGAACCACCTGCTGTTTCTTAAGTAGACTATGAGTGTTAAGCTCAGTGCGAAAGAAAAAAAAAAAGTCGTGAAAATATTCCTCTATCCTACACAAGTTTTCTTTTATGTTTTTGTTTTTCTGGAGTGCTTTTAAGATGGTACACCGGTAATCAGCCTTCAGTAATTCTGTAATGTGAAAGTAGTGAAACGTTAAACCTAACACTTACACTTGTCTTGTTATTGAGGAACCATCATTTAAGTTTGATCTTTATTCATTGCTATGTAATGTTAACTATTTGTACTTATGTATAAAAATATTTAAACAACTACAAAAAGAAAAATGCACGTGTGAAAAGCCTTGACGCATAGTTTGCGACATCATTTCAATTTGTTTTGGGTTTTTTTGGAAACGTAGAAGCACAAAGTGCATTGAAACCTTTGTTACCAGTGGACTTGAATATGGCTTTTGTAAATTATACATAATGTGATGCTCTATAATAAATTTATTCGACTGGTAAAGTGACTGATAGTTAAAAAACACCTCAAGATGAACATTCAAAGCACTTCTTACTACAAATATTCTTCACACAGTCACACAGCACTTGTCTCTATCATTCTCTCACACACACACACACACAGTCACACACTTGCATCAGGGCAACTCAGGGTTCAGCATCTTGCCCGATGATACTTCGACATGTAAACTGGAAACACTCTTATAACAACATTTGGTCTTCTTTAATAAATCGCTGTACATTACATGACAAAGGCATACAATTACTTTATGGTGATGTTAATAATGCTGATGTCTTCATATGGCTTGTCAGTCTTCGGGTTGACTTTGGCATTGGAGATTCTCTGGACTGCCTCCATGCCTTTAGTGCACCTCCCAAACACAGTGTGCTTGTTGTCAAGCCAGGGCTGCAGAAAAACAGAAGCACATAAAGAAATTAAAAAAAAATAAAAATAAAAATCACACATATGTTGATCTTATGAGCACTTGTTGTCCATTGCTGACTGAGGTCATTATCCTTAACTAAATAAAAAGCATTTTAGTTAAATAAAAGGCAAAAAGCAAGACATTTGAAAAACACAACTAAGTTAAACGAGGGTGGTGCAGAGGTTAGCACCGTCAAATCGAGAGGGCTTGGATTCAGCATCTGGGTGGAGCCTTCTTGTATGCTGTTTGCACACTCTCTCCGGGTACTCTGGCTTCATCCCACAGTCCAAAAATATGTATGTCTTACCTAACAGTACTGCCATCCTTGTTTACACCTTGGTTACTCTAACTCTCTTTTCTGTCTTCCTCTAATGTCCATACAACTTCAACCACTGCTTGCATCATCACCAAAACTCCTTCCATTGGATTCCACAGCCGTCCTTCAGCAGCTCCACCGACTTCTGGTAGATTTGATTACAAGATTTTGCTCCTCGCATTTAAGGAGATTCACAACCTCACTCCACAGTACCTCTCTGAGCTGCTGCCATTTGCACTCTCAGGTCTTCTTTCTATTTCAGAGTCCCTCCTTCCCATTTAAATACCATATAGAGCCTTCAACTGTTAAGCAGCTAAGAAAATGCATGGATGGATAGAACTAACCCCAAACTAACCAAATTTAAGTCTTAGTCAGATCAAATCTGTCAACACAACCTGCAAAATGAGGCTTTGGTGCACATTTATCGAGACTTAGGTGGATTTTTTGTTTCTGCATTAAACCAATGCTGAAACTATATTATAAGTGCAAACCTTCTCAAGCATACACCAGTAACTACTCAATAACCTGCCCTGCTCTTCTGACAACTGTAGCTACATGTGGTTTGGTTCAGCCTGCAATGTCATTGTTTACTCCTATTCATGTCTGGTAAATATTTTCTCCCCATACTTTTAAATTGACTGGAAGAGATTTGCTAACTAGAGTTTTGGCACCAAAACTGCAAAGCAAGACGGGTATAAATGCTGATTACCCATTATGTGTAGTAAGCTCTGCATAGAGTCAACACAGAATCTTTATCCTGAGAAAAAATCCCCCATATAACAACAAAAAGACTCAAACTAACAATTCATAAAAAGTCAATTGAAAACTATATATAAAAAACAAACAAACTCAAAATTTAAAAAAGAGAATTACTATAGTTTTGTTTTATCTCAAACTTCACCCCCCATTTAGAATAAATTGCGTATTAAACCGTGAGTCTGGCTCATGTAGTGATGTTGTGGATTTTGAAAACTTTGGTAAATGTGATGCACCAGGTCTGTGTAGGCTTCCGTTACACTCTGAGTGCCTGACAGTATTCGTGTTTACTGTTGCCATGTTACACAGAAACAGAATGAAACCCAACACTCTGCTTGGTCATTTACATGTAACGTTACAAGATTGCTGACACTGATGCTGTTCCAGGAGCGACACCAGACTTTGCTGAATCCTGCATTTTCTGCTGCATTGCAAACGGTGTGTTAATATAAATTAAAAAGGACTTCATCTGTAGTTATGGTGAAAGGAAAGTGCACAGGAATTTTTAAGGTTTTACATATCAAGATGTAATAAAACATTATCTAGGTGTTATGAGCACTTCGGTAAATACAACCTTTCAACATTTCAAGCAGGTTGAGGTGTGGACTTTGGGTGGTCCATGGAAACACCTTGATTCTTTTCTTTTTAGTCATTCTGTAGTAGGTTTGCCACTGTGCTTGGGATCATTTGCCTGTTGCACAACCCACTTTCACTTTAGCTGTCAGACAGATGGCTTCACATTTGACTCTAGAATAACTTTGGTTTACACAGACGTTTCACAGTCAAGTGAATGGCTGAAAGATGCCCAGGTCTAACCATCACCTCACCAATTACATGTTTAGGAGCTGATATGAGCGGTTTGCGCTGCCATGCCATTTGGTTTCACCAAACCTGACACATTATGACCATAAGTCCTGAGATTTGTTAAATGAATATGAGACAGTGTCATATTTTGTTCTTCGTCTGCGGTTGTTTTGAGCTAATTTACCCAATTACCTAAATTCTTTTTATTATGACCTGTTAAATAAAATCTTAGCGCCAATAAAGGGTGTCATTTATATAATCTTCTTTTTACCATAATTCTAATTATAAGTTTGAAACGGTAATATCACCATCTTACATGTAGCTGTCGTACTTTTTCAGAAAAGTAAATTGACATCTTATTCACACGATGATAAAATACACGTCTGAAAGTGGTTTTAGTTGGGCTACTTACAGTGGGTACCACGGTGATAAAAAACTGTGAGCCATTGGTGCCCGGGCCTCCGTTTGCCATGCTAAGTGTGTATGGGCGGTCGTGTCTCAGCGTGGCGTGGAACTCGTCTTCAAACTCCCCTCCCCAGATGCTCTCTCCTCCCATGCCTGTTCCTGTGGGGTCTCCAGTCTGAATCATGAAGCCCTGTCAACGACAAAGAGAAAAACACTCAGAGCCAGAATCCCACAGTTGATCGCCAAGCTTCATAAAGAAAAAGGACAACGTACCTTGATCACTCTGTGGAATATGTGGCCATTGTAGTATCCATTCCTGCTGTGGACGCAGAAGTTTTCCACAGTTTTGGGGCATCTAAAACCAAAGAGAGGAAAAGTTCTGTTCCTGTCTTCTAAAGTGAAAGGAGGAGCCAAAAGCATTCACACTGAGGACTTACTCCACAGGGAAAAGCTTGATGTGGATGTCTCCCATAGTGGTGTGGATGATGGCACTGTCAGACACTCTCTTGGGGCCCTCGGCCTGCGTGGCGGCCATCACCTCTTCTTTTGAGGGCTTCTCGTTAAAGATGTCTCTGTCGGAATCGGCGCTCTTGGTATCCTCTGGTTCTCTCTTCGAAAACTTCAAAAAGAGACGACAAAAAACTTATAGTAAGATAGGAAAAAATGCAGCGCTGTCACTTTGAAATGAATGCCTTTCTGTCTCACCAAGTAAAAGCGGTTCTTCTTAAAAGCACTACAGAAGATGGTTGGGTCAGGCTCTACGTTCTGTAAGGCAGGGTTGTCAGAAGCTTTCATCTCCACAGTGGGTGCCACTTGCATGGCCTTTGCAACACCTTGGAACAAACTCAGCTGAACCACACGGATGTTCTCCAGCTTCCCAAGGATCCGCACACATCTAGAAAACAAGAAACACAGGGCTCGGGAGTTATATGTCTATATAACTCTGTATGTGACGTTATCACATTTGATTTCATTAGTTTGTATACTACAATTAAAATACTCGTTTACATCTCTTAAACATTATTTTATTACGAAACACAACTGTGATTCAGTCTCCACCTTCATTTGTGAGCATACCTGTTAGTTTCCACATTGATGACCTTGATGCCCAGCATGGTCCCATACAGAACAAAGTGGCCAGTCTCATCAAAGATGATGTTTGCCAGCCGGATACCATCCACCTTCTCTAGTTCTCTCTCCACAGCCATCCGCCTCCCAAACTCCATGTCAGGAAGCTGCTGTCTCATCTGCTGCAGCTCTGTGAACATCTAACACACATATAGCAGCTGTGATTGGCGTGCAAAATTCATAACGCTAGCAATGATCCAGGCTGAAAGGTGAATGGCAGGTTACCGTTAATGATTCATCAAACACTCGCATTAGTTTTCCTGTTAGGAATCGGAAGATCCTGACTTTCCTATCAGAAGCGATGGTGGCCATCTTCTTCCCATCGGGGGAAAAGGCAAGGCTGGTGGGATAGGTTTTGTGTTTTGCAAATTCATACAAGTCAGTGTCCGTTTTGTATTCCCAATCCACATGTTTGGGGAACTTGAATTCATTTGGAAGGCCTGTCCAGTACTCCAGCATTCCCGCTTTGTCAGCAGACACAATGACTCGAAACTTGGGATTCAGGCGGATTTGGGAAAGCGGTGCGGAGTGCATTTTGTCAAAGACATGGAGGGGGTCGTTGCCTCCCCTGCCATCATAGATGAAGATTTTCCCTGTGGACTTTTCTGAGCAGGCTACTGTGCAGATGGCATCTCCAGGATTATAGATCCACTCAGACTGGCCTGGATGAAAGCTACATATAGACAGATCACAGTAGAGAAACCAATCAAATTAAAGGAGAACTTGCACTCCAAATCTATCAGCAGTAAAAACATTATTGTGTCTGGCCAGAAAATCTTCATTTAGACTCACCCCAACTTCAGCATATTGATCATGTCAAAATTGACCACGTCAAATACTTTCATGGCCTGATCATCACCAACGGAACAGAAAAGGGCCCCTTCCGCACTGACCGCAATGCTTTCTATCACACCTGGGCAAAAAGCAAGAACAGTGTTTATACACATCCTTTTCACTCATTAAAGACAGGTTATATTATAAGATACAATGCACCGGGTCTCCATAACTTCCTCTCAGTCCAGTGCCACTAAGAATGTTAAAAAGAAGTTATCACAAATTAAGTTCATACCGAGATGACTTCGAAAGTGTTTGACAAACTCTATCCCCTCGTCCTCCTTCTTCTTCCAAAATTTGACATGGCCATCCTGGCTGGCAGTGAGGATGAAGTCTGACCTGAAACAGCACAATGTTATGGCGTTACTTCAGCTTCAGCCCACTTTTCCCATCCACATCCCATCTACTGATGGAGTTAGACAATCTTTATTTGAAGTAAAGAGAAAATAAAAAATCAGGATTGCGAATATGGATGCATCAAAGTTTTTCTTTGTTTGCCTGATTTGTTTTGGGGGGGTTGTCATTCAATTTATGCCAGGGAAACAGATAATAATACAACACTTTCAGGCTAAAAGTGATAAGACCCAACAGATAAATGTTAGCCATTACTGATAAAATGTCATCTTACAAGCTTACAGGTCAACAGCAAACAACACAGCTTATATCAGCTGATGGAACTTCATTGTTATTACAGATACAGCACTCAGTGGCTTTTCAAACAAACAATGAACAGACACAACCAACTAATAACATGTAATACAGCCTGCAAGGTTCCTCTATAAACAGAAGGCTGCAGGAAATTGGCATGCCTTGTCACTGGAATGATAGAAAATACATCAATAATAATTATTAAAACGGCTGCCCACTCTTAAATAAAAGAATTACTCAATTCTGGTGCTTCGTTTAGATTTCCCAGGTGATGGTATCATACACGTCACCATTTTAGGTTGACTTTCACGTTGGCACAAGCATGAATGCTAACACTGGATCAGCACAAAGAAAATCCTGGAATATGAAGTATGCTGGCAATACTAATTGATAGTTTAGGCATTTTAACATTGCATCGCTTTTATTAAGGTGGTTTAATAAGCTGGATGTAAGCGAGTAGTGCTGTAAAGTGGAAACGCTTCCTCACGTATAAAGGAACGTTTCCTTGTAGCTGCTGACTTACTTTGTACAAACTAAGTGTGTGATGACGTCCCTGTGCATATAGCTCCGTTCATACATTGCAGCCGACGGGAGGTTGTCCAGATAGACACGCTCGTACTCGAGTACTGAGAGAAACAAATACACACAGAAGTTAACGGACGGCGTTTGGCGCTTTATTAGCAGTGATTAGAGAGCAGTCGCAAAAAGCTGCCAGTGTGCCGAATGAACAGCCAGAATCCCACCTTTCCTTTTCTTTGCCTTTGTGGCTTCGCTTGGCATGGGTCCAACCCACTCGGCATCTTCTTCGTCCCCGTCCCCATCATGATCATCATCTACTTTGCGCTTCAGTTCCACATTCTTTTCAATAGCCGCCATTGCCGTGATCGCCCGTGTGGTCCTTCCGTAAATACGGTACTTCCGTTCAGCGCCTAAATCTCTGATTTCTTTGTGCAGTTGTTTTTGTCTCAAGTCTAAGTTGCTAAAATTCTACAATTATTAATTATAAACAACATCTTATGCGTCTCACTTTTTCTCAAGAATGCATAATTATTAGGATTAATGAGATTACGCTGTAATTACACGAAACGTGTTGTTTCCAGAGGGGCTGTTGTGATAGCGCACTAGGAGCGATCCAAAAATCTGTTTCTCGGGGTGAAGTACCGAGCTAGTTTTGGATTGTTTTGTCATCAGCACTCGCGGAGTTTGATTCACGTGCGAATAAAAGGTTTTTATATATTTTATGGAAACAGAAAAAAACAAATTAAGTGGCGTTCTTTGAAAAAGACTGAACAGAAAATCAATAATTAAACCGAAACCCCCTATGTTCTCGGAAGTAAACAATCAACTCATGTATCGCCAATATGGCTGTAAAGAGTGAAATGTGAAGTGTATCACATTTAAAGTTACCTACTGTAACAAACTTTACTATCTGTATTTTCGAGGAACCTAAAGTTCAGATCGTGTGAGAATATATTTTTTATTCTGCTAACAAAACACAGAAACGTAGCGGCAGGATGAGCAACATTTACATTCAAGAGCCACCAACAAATGGGAAGGTAAGCGCCCGTTTACAATTTGAACTTCAGTTTTTTCGTGCATAATGTTGCGGATTTGTAGGCACCATTAGCTAGCCACTCCTAACACTGTTTAGCTCTGAATGTATAATTTCGTGGTCTTTTCGCAGGTCCTGTTAAAGACAACAGCAGGTGATATTGACATTGAGTTGTGGTCCAAGGAGGCTCCTAAAGCATGCAGGAACTTCGTGCAGCTGTGCATGGAAGGTAAGAATTCACCAAGGAAGTGCAGAAACCACTGGAGAACAACGTCAAATTCAGTTTGCGCTAAATTAGGCCGAATTATTCCAGGCGTGCCCTTAAAATATATTGGTTTGGTAAAACTAGCCTCTTTAAGCATTAGGCCATGATGCGTGTAAGTGTCATATTTTTATCTTATTTTGAAGATTATTGATGGACTAAATGTGAATAAATGTTGAGTCTTAGCCATCGTTACTTATATAATTCTTGTAAGCAGAGAAATGGCTGTTATGAGTGTACATAAGACTTTATTTAATCCCAGAAACTATATTCAGCTGAGCACTGTCTTTATTTAAATGTCCTTGTTGGCTCAGATTTCTTGAGGGAACTGTTGTTGCCTTATTGTTTATTTAGTATACAGTATGTCTTGATCTTCTAGGTTATTATGATGGTACAGTGTTCCACAGAGTGGTGCCTGATTTCATCGTTCAGGGGGGAGATCCTACTGGGACAGGGGCAGGTGGAGAGTCCATCTATGGCCGACCATTCAAGGTGAGGCTGCTTTTCTTCTCATTTTATTTTTAATTCTGAAGTGGATTTCTAATTCCTATGAGCAGGTGACACTAAAATACGATGTCTTCTAAACTTTCTTTCGCCTTTCAGGATGAGTTTCACTCTAGGTTGCGCTTCAATCGGAGGGGTTTGGTTGCCATGGCAAATGCAGGACCACATGACAATGGCAGTCAGTTTTTTCTCACCTTGGGACGTGCAGATGAACTCAACAATAAACATACCATATTTGGCAAGGTAAATCTGTAAGAACATGATGACTTATTCTCTATCTGTATTCATGATTGAATGCTGTCTTCAATGAATATATGAATATACCAAGATGAGTGGCGTTTTCCCCAGGCAGGATGTGCTAAGAGTGTGCCTGACCATTTCTATTTTCTGCAATCCCCACTCCAGGTCACTGGAGACACCGTGTATAACATGCTCAGATTAGCAGAAGTTGAGTGTGATGGTGAGGAAAGACCTCTGAATCCTCACAAGATCAAATCTGCTGAGGTATTTTAGTTCATTCTATTTTACCTGCTCAGCAATATGTTTATCTAGCTTCTGTAATTTAAGCTTTTCTTTTTGTCTGTCCTAGGTGTTACATTCTCCATTTGATGACATCATACCTCGTGAAATAAAGAAACTCAAAAAGGAAAAGGATAAAGAAGAGACAAAGAAATCACAGTCAAAAGCCACAAAGTGAGTGCTCGGCCTTCATCTGTCTTTCTGATTGAAACAAGATCAAGACTGTACCCAGGAGCACCTGCATTTTTGTACATAAGGGAATATATTATGCTTATTTCCATATCTATATATAGATATATATTTTCTTGCACTTTACTAGAGTAGCTTTGCATGATTCACAGTGTAAAATATTACTCATTTGTCTTATACTGAGTCTTATACTGGACCTTGGTCTATGGTTCATCATTTATGTAAAAAAGGTTGAACCTTTAAGGTAACCCATTCTATATGCCAATGTTTTTAGTTACCCCCAGTGTTGTTGCTCCTTTAGCTTATCACCTGCCAGAAGACTACAGAGGTCATAGACCACAAAGTTATTCTGAAGTGAAATCAAGTGTTTACAAACAGTGAAAGTGTCCACTGTAGCTGCTGTTTATGCTTCTCATACACCGATCAGGCATGACACTGACAGTGGTCACACTGATTATCTCTTCATCATGGCACATGTTAGTAGGTGAGATATGTTAGGCAGAAAATTAACTTTTTCCCCCCAATTGATGTTAGAAGCAGGAAAAATATGCAGTGGTCAGTGTCATTGGCGGCCTGGCTTATAAGGCTTATTGAGGCGCGAGTGATGGCTGGCCCGTGTTTCAATCCAACAGTTGAGATACTGTAGCTCAAACTGCCAAAAATGTATTGCTGTTTCTGATAGAATCACAATACACTGTACAGTTGTGTATGCATAGGCACATGCTGACCCCTGTCCACCACAGAAAGCACCAAGCAGTAGTACTGAACTATAGAGCAATGGAAGAAGGTGGCCTGGTCTGATGAATTACGTGGATGTGCATCGTTTACCTGCCTTACACCTACAATCAGGCCTGTTTCATTTTTCAAAAATGGTGTGA
Organism: Pundamilia nyererei; assembly: GCF_000239375.1. Classification (NCBI taxonomy): domain Eukaryota; kingdom Metazoa; phylum Chordata; class Actinopteri; order Cichliformes; family Cichlidae; genus Pundamilia; species Pundamilia nyererei. The sequence continues at coordinate 1,345,240 of NW_005187403.1, read as the reverse complement.
GGACAAGAAGCACAACAGTGAGTTTTAAGTGTTGACTTGGCATCCAAATTCTATTTAGAGGATCTGTTGCTAGCATCATGGTGCCAGATACCATAGCACACCTTCAGCAGTCTTGTCGAGTCAGGGACCGACACAATATTAGGCAGGTGGCCATAATGCCTGATTGGTGTATGTGCTGTTATCCCTGATCTTTGGTGTTTTGTGTATATGTTGGTGTTAAAATGTTAGAAAACAATATATTCACACAGATTGCTTAGGTCAGTATGAAACCTCTGCTTTTGGTCTCTTGGCACCTAGGGATTTATTGTACCTGTGCTAACATCATTATTATTATTTGAAACTTTGGCTCTGGTTTATACACTATATGGACAAAAGTGTCTGGCTACTTACACGCTACATCTACAGGAGCTGATCGGCCATTGAAACCCATGCCACGAAGCCAGTAGCACGTCATAATTGTGCTGATGTGAGGCTGAGAACTCTGTAGTTTCTAAGTCAGCAGAGCATTGATGATTACATGCATTGTGCCTCAGCATCTCAGTAACTTTATATGGTCTGCCACGCTGTGATTGAGTTGCTGTGGTTCCTAAAGCCTTCCTCTTTGGAATAATGCCACTTACAATTGATCATGGAATATCTTGGATGGAAGAAATTTCACAAACTAACTTGCTGATCCTAATTCAGGTCTATGCTCCATGTCATGAAGCTTTTTAGAGCGACCATTCTTTCACAAATGTTGTGAAGGCAGACTGCATGGCTTACATACACCTGTGGCAATGTGACTTAAAACACCTGAATGCAAAGATTGGCAGGTCCAGTATATTTGGCCTCTCTTTGAAGAACCTGAATGATAGCCTGAACTAGAGGTAAAAAGTTTAATAGGTCCTCTTTAAACTCATTACTGTTTGCTACATGTTTAATTTATTTTTAGTGCCAATAATGTTATTGATAAAGATTTATAACAATATGTTATTTCCCTGCAATTACCCATGTTGGTGTGTTTTGTAGGAATTTCAGTCTTTTATCATTTGGAGAGGAAGCTGAAGAAGATGAGGAGATGGTGAACCAAGTCAGCCAGGTACTGGATCATAAAACCATTATATGTGGGCACCTCTGACATTTACTCTTGTGCCACTCACACATCATAACTAGGTGTATATTAGAAATATTAAAAAATTTCAAAAAGTACATAGACATGTAAATAACTGTTGTCTGGGCATTTTTCTTTTCTTTTTTTAAATAGACATTCAAGGGAAAAAGCAAAAGCAGCCATGACCTTTTGAAAGATGATCCCAGACTGAGCTCTGTTCCAGCAGTTGATAAGTAATTCATTAATAGTTATAAAACTATTTTAATTTCCTTTTTAAATTTGAATTATTAAAAAGTCTGAACCTATGTTTGCTCTGCTCACAGGGGTAAGAAGAAAAAAGCATCTGCATCTGGTGATGCAGCTTTGGTAAGTCTTTTAGATTTTCCTCCATTTGCACTCAGAGGCGAAGTATCAGCGTTAAGTGTTTGATGTGTTTCTCCAGTCAGGTGACGAGGCTGACGATGATGTTGAGGACGACATGGACACAGATGAGGAATATGACTCGGAGAAGAAAGAGAAGATCAGAGAGCTCATAAGTAAAAAGCTAAAGAAGGAAAAGGGTGGAGAGAAAGTGGCAGAGCCCATTGAAGAGGAGCAAGAAAAAAAGATGAGCCGCAGGTATGTTTTTTTTCCTTGGCTGTTTGTTTGGTTTTTTGCAACCCTGCTGCAAATAAATTAAACTAAACTACTAGAAAAACTTAAAACGTAGCTACTGCATAATGATCTCTCTGAAATTATGTATTTTGAAAAATTTTACCACTAAAAACTGTTGTGTGTAGTTAAAATGACATGGCTGCTAAAAACAAAAAAAATAGTATTTCATAGTTTTTTCAGCAGCGTCTTATGGTTGTTGTTGAACTTGTAATGTGGTGTGACATCCTGGTGGGGGAGCTATTGGACTATGTAATATATAGATGATGCTAAACCTTACCTATTGCTGATTGTTATTGTAACTTTTATTTTTCTGACAAGGAAAATATTTAGTAAGTCCAAGAGACAAAATGTTACTTTTCAATGTTCATAGCTGCATATTTTTTTCTTTTTTAATTAGGTAATTGTTAGTCTGAGATTCCTAAAGACATAGCAGTGCAACACAATGATAAACAACAATTTGAAACCCACAAATTTCATTCAGATGTGATAAATAAAAGCACCAAATTTCAGTTTATGAGAAGCAGGAAATGGTAAACCTTTAGCATCTTTACTAGAAAAATGTCGTTGTTTTAGCTCCACCTTGACCTAATCTTGAAATTTCATGACAACAAGAACAAATTCAAGAGAGATGAGAAGGATTTGTATAATATTTTAACAGCTCAGTGGCCTAGACACAGTAGAAACAATCATTAGCTCGTATTAATTAGTGCCTCTCTGCAGCAGCAAATCCTCTTGAACAGTCATGCTACAGTTTCTCTGATGCAGTCGTGGTTGGATTGCTGGAGGACTTTGTTGTACAAATTAATGTATATTTAACAATTTAGATTTGGTGTTACTTGTTCGTGAGCTATTTTAGATTGTCATCCTTTAGTGCCACCCTTACAGGCACTTTGATGCTGACTTGCTCATCATACTGGAAAGAAGGTTTCCAGACTGAGGCACTTGAGGCATGTAGGGAGGAGTGGTTCATACCTTGGCGTCACTATTTGAAACTTTAGTCATGTTTAATTTGAGCACCCACCATTGTAACTATATATGTCACAGAAGATAAGAAAATGCATAATAGATACCCCTTTTTAAGTCATTAGTAGCAAAACATTTATCTTTAACAGGCATATATTAACTGGATTTATTTAAAATATTCCTCAGATGTATTTAAGCATTCTAATGTGAGAGATTTCTAACCTGAAATAGATGGAGAACCTTACTCTTTATTCGATTTTTAGATAAAAGTGAGCCCAATTAGTTATGAAAAAAAGTAATAGGGCCAACTTGGTTCTTTTTATTCATGTGTAGTGATTTATCCAGTTTCAAGAGCTGGATCCAGAGAATATTTGAAGCTTTGGCTTGAAATGAGTTAAATTACAAATACGTTATCACAATACATTTTTACAGGACCCTGTGTGGTCTTACAAAATAGTTAGTAGACCCGATCATAGCTTTAGCAGCATTCACTGGAAATAATTGTTTTGTGTTTGACCCTATCAATCTCTCACATCGCTGTGGAGGAATTTTGGCCCACTCTTCTCAACATTGCTTCAGTTCATTGAGGTTTGCAAACATTCGTTTATGCACGTTTTTCTTAAGATCCAGTCACAGCATTTCAAACAGATTGAGGTCTGGGCTTTGCTGGGCCATTGCAACACCTTGATTCTTTTCTCTTTTTTTTTTTCCAGCCATTCTGTTGTAGATTTGCGGCTGTGATGGGGATCACTGTCCCATCGCATGACCCAGTTTCAGCAAAGCTTTAGCTGTCGACAGATGGCCTCGCGTTTGACATTAGAGTATGTTAGTATACAGAGGAGTTTATGGTTTACTCAGTGATTGTTAGGTGCCCAAATCCTCTAGCTGCAAAACAAGTATATATCATCAGGCCTCCCCCATCCTGCTTGACAGTTGGTGTGAGGTGTTTGCGCTGATATGCTGTGCTTGTTTTTTGACTAAAATAATCTCCACTTTGACCTTGTCTGTCCGAAGAACATTGCTCCAGAAGTCTTTTTGTTGTTGTTGTTGTCGTTTTGTTTTTTTAACCACAGTCTATATAAAAGACAAGCACAGCCTCCTCTGTAGTTTATCTTCATGGTAATCTCTTTCTTGATCTTCCAGTGTCAGGAGTGACCATATTTAGACAAGAGCTTCAGTGGGCTGCCCACTAGGAGCTGTTGTGACCTGAGGGTTGTTTTGGCCAGCAGGAGTAGAAAACAGTATTCTTGAACGATGCGCAGCTCTCTTATACTCACCTATAAGCTTTTCCACAGTGTCCATGGGAGCAGGTGTGGACCACAAACAAATAGAGGCAAACGTGCTTTCTCTCTTTCTCAAGAGGGCCCACTATGTCTGCTTGTCTCTTCCTACGCATAATGTTAAATCACCTCTCAACCACCTTTCCTCTCAAAAAGGAGAGGTGGTTGTGGACCAAAAAAATATGATGGAACAAAAAACAATGCAGTTAAATACTTAAAACAATAAGTATCAGTCCTGAACCAGTTGTTATACATTAAATGTCAATAAATCTGTGTGTGAAGTTTTTTGATAGTTTGATTTGATGCGTGAATGCAAAGGTATTCATTTCAGTGTTTGAGCGAATTCAGGATCTTTCTGTGTTTTTAAAGTGTGACTCTTTGTTTGCATTTGTCTTCGAGGGTGGGTCACTCTGACTGGTTAATGCTAAATGTTTGGATTTTTAATCTGGATAACTTTCATTCCACATTAACATAGTGAATACATGTCATGGAGTATGGCTATATCCTGGTAGTGGAATTGTATAATTCCATTTGTTTACAAAAGGCACCATAAATATTTCCAAACGTCCACTTTAGTGGCTTCAGTTTGCAGAGTCCTAACACAAAGCTGACAGCTGTAGGATACAGCTGTGTGTCTGTCAGAACATTTGCAGCCCTAACTAGAAGCATCAATGAAGTTCACACACGAGATATAAAGAAGAATCATCCTCATACAGTTTTTATGAAGCGAGAGAAACTCAAGCTATGGAAAAACTGTTCCTATTTAGGGAATACTCTATGAATTTTTATTGGAAATTTGAAGTTGGGCGATTCACAAGACAGACTAAAAAGAATGGTCTAAATCAAAGTAGCAGAGACTGAAGAATCTTCCTGCTCCTATGCTGTTAGATATAACCTGGAAGCCATACATTTTAGACATCCTGCTTGAAGAAGTATGATGGAAGTTTGAAGTTCTTATTAAGAAACTAAGACTAATATCATGCACCCTGATTTCATGAGTAGCAGTGGATGAACTTAAGAAAGTTCCTGCTCACAGCCATTTTGATTCTTTACATTTGCCGTGGAAAACTTTGAGGTCAGAATTCAGAAATTTCAGACCATAAAGTCCTAGTCAATAGTATCTGAAAAGCTCCAAACAAACTACTAGATCCTCCTTTTCCCATGATACAGCTAACTTCACATTTAAACTTTAAGCACAAGCCCAAACTTAGAATACCCAATATTGTATAACTGATAAGTGTTTTTCACTTGTTACGAAACTCTCTTCAGAGCCAAAGAGACATTAAACAACTGATTTCAAAGCCTCCTTGTGACAAGTACACTAAACTTGCAGTGGCTCTTCAAGAAAAATTGTCTACTAGAAGTCCTTATCTCCAGTTCTCCTACTTTTTCCCCAACATGATTTATTTAGTTCTCACCCAATGAAGTGGAGTCTAACCTGTGTTTTTTTTACATTACCTCCAGCTCTGTCAATACACACTCACTTACTTTGATACATTCTCACAAACACATGCACGCACACACACCAAAGCTCGCACGTCTCCGTTGTTTCTCACTGGACCAACATCAGGACTCTGCTCTTTGAAGCAGGAAAATTGGCATTCAACACGAATTGCTTACTTAGCAGTAAACAGCACGTCTGTCCAAGCCAGCCGTATGAGCGCAATGGAGGTGAGAGTGATGGTGTGTGTGATAATATTTGGATGAAAATGACCTGTGGAGAATGGAGAGAGTGATTTAACAGTTATCTCTCCACAATATCCTCTTCACAGGTAGCTCTCAGCACACATAATCAACATACCCCTCTCTCATTAGTGCTAATAGGATAA
>NW_005187403.1:1334089-1339336 GCF_000239375.1 Pundamilia nyererei | reverse complement strand
CAGCCCAATGCAGGCAGACTGCAGTATATTAAACACAAGCGCAGATTGTTTTGCTACAAGAACTGTAACCCAACACAGTGGTTTGTCTTGGCAGGGAATCAAAGAGCAGGCTGGTAGGTACAGTGTTAGTACAGGACAAAGGGGGCATTGTTGCAGGGTGAGCTTGCTCTCCCACCGTTGCTTTGCTTTGGGCTTTCAGCTACTTTGTCCGCAAGGAAGAACACCAACTGCTATCTAGTCACCTGGGAAAAAGGAGGCAGGATGTTAACAGCAGTCACTAATCTCTATTCTGTCTGATGGCCTTCACTGCTGCATGACTTCTGCTATTTGGTCTTTCATTTAATTCCTTTGTAGTTGCTGTGTGTGTGAGTATGTGAGAGAGAGATATACAGGTTTGTAGTGACTTACGGAGTAAATTTTACAAAACTCCCCCTATTGCTGAGAAAACCATGAAATTAGGAGCGTGCATGAATCCAAAATAGTTTTGACTTGATGTAAAAACTGTCTTAAGTTGCCTTCCAGGAGCCAGATGATATTCCACTGCAATATTCCGTCATTGCAAAATGCTTGGACTTGTTCATATTCAGCATTCAGCTTCCAAATAATAGTTTACCTCTGAATACAACTTTAAAACTAAGGATACAATTGATCAAAACACATTCATTTCTCTCAGAGTTTGCCTCAACTTGTTGTGTAGTCGATGTTGTGGGTACCTCTCTTTGAGCCTTTACACTTACAGTTTGACACTCCCTTTTATGTTACTATTGATCAAGTGCCTTTGCTCTTTCAAGTGGGCCTCTTTGTCTTGAGTGGGAAGGTGGGGGGTGCTTTATAAAAGACACTACGGAATGAAGTCCCAAAAGCAGTGTATGTGGTAGTCGCCACTTTTGTTAAACCCGACGGGGCATGACTGGGGAAGCAAAACGCTTCCATATGGCTGTGGGACACAGGGTGAGCTGCTTCTGCCAGCATGGCCTGGCTCCCTCTGCTGTTTCTGGTAATGGCTTTTTAGTTACAGCAGACTGAAGATAATGACAGAACAGCACATCCTGTTATTTATTCCACTTGTTATCACTTATGTGTATTTGGTGACTTAGTAATACAGATGGAATGACTTTTTTTTTTTTTAATTCAGTGCGTCTTCCAGATTTTCATTTTCATGTCATCTGTAGAATATTCTAATTAAAATTACATTTTGTAGGGACTTGTGTGTATTTTTAGTGTAGGTGTATACACATGATACATAGAAATGTATTTAGGTGTGAATAAATGTAGGAAAATAAAGGATCCAGTATCTGATTTACAGTGACTTTTCAATATTGATTATGATGTAGATTTTCTTCTTTAGAGTGTAAGAATACTGGATTTCGGGGCCCAATTCCAGCAGCAGTTTTGGGGTAGTAAAAAATGTATTCATCAGCACACTGCTCCTCTGTGATGCAACGCTCCTACGTGTGCTACAGACAATACTAAGTGTGTTTTAAACAAAGAAGTTGAAGCCATTCTGTAGGACATTCTGTTTAATGACACTATTTCTGAAGCTACCCAAGCATCTTTTTTGAGTGTTGTACTATATTACAAAAAGAAAGTTTTACAGCCAGTATAAGAGTATGCCAATATCAGTATATTATATTGGCTGTAAATTAATGTTTAATGTTCCTTTCAAACATTCCCAGCCCAAAGAAATTTTAACATCATAAAAGAAAACCAGGAGATATTCTCATCTGAGGACATGGAACCAGTGAATTTGTATATAATATATAATTTCAAGTTATCATAGTGTCAAACTCCTCGAGAGAAAAGAAAAATCTATGTTCCCTCTGGCACTCTGCCATGTGCTCTAATCAAAGCTGTGTGTGTTTTAATCTTGTGAATGTCTTCTTAATTCGTTGAGTTGTTTAGTCTATAAAATGTTACCACAATTTTCCAAAACCTGAGAGTAAATGTTTGTGGGAGAGTCAGTTTACGTTAATATAAAACAGAGGAAAACCAAATCTTCACGTTGGAGAAGGTTTTAGTTGAAAAACGACTATAAAGATTAATCATTTTTCAAACGAGTTGCTGACTCGCTTTCCGTTGATTGACTAACTAATGAATTGACCGGCCCCTGTAGTTCTATTCTTCATCTGTTGGTCTTCTGCCACGTTGGGTCTGTTTCTCTTTCCACATTCCAAACATCTTTTCAGTATTTAAAACACCTTAAGAAAGCATTCCCTTAGCCTTGTGGACAGTTTACCTTAAATGAGACATCAGACACTAATTATCCGACCAAGCTGCAGACAGTATGTCACTGTGAATTAATTGGCTGCACTTGTCTCTTGTCATTGGTCATAACCCAGTGCGTTCTCAGGGAAAGGTTGCAGAGATCATGAAAGCATTCAGCGCTGCATTTGTACAGAAACCTGCTTGAGATAATCCAGTTCTTGGCAGCAGAGTTGTGTATGTTTTGGAACTGCCAGGTTTACACATCTCTGGACCACTGTAGCATGTCTGCACCATATGGGGCACTTGCTTGCTGGAAACAGGTCCATACAGCAATGCATATCTAAGATGTGTGAAGTTTTGAGGGTTTTTTTTGTTTGTTTGTTTTATATAATTCAAAGTGAATAAAAAGCAAAAGTGAGGCTTGGAGTGAGGCTTGGACTGTAATCAACATCATCATCTGATACTGTGCACATTTATGTCTTATTCTCTCATAAAGGCAAAATATTTAAGTGAAGTAGAAAATGTGAAACTAAGTATAATTCATACAGTTAATACTCTATGACATTAATGAGTTACTTCCAGCATAACTGATTAGATGAAGGCTAAAGCATCGTTTCAGAAATTAGGCAGGTGAAGCACTCTAAAAAGGAACCTTGGTCCACTGCGTTGACCTAGATCACTTTGCAAAGTCCTGCAAATTCCTGCGTTGAGGTTAGATTCTTCAACTCCAGCTCACAGTTCTCCTTGGCTTTTGACCAAGCCATGGAGTGCCCCCCGAGGGGAGTTCACCCAGCCACCTTGTTATTCTAGCACATTCATCCACATCACTTGCTCAGTCATTAGACTGGATTTAATCCAACGTAGCAAAGAGAAGCTGCTGCTGCCACCCTTGTGGTGTACTTACTCTAAACAACTCTGAGGTGTTAAATTTTACTTTTAGACATACTTTTGACCCATCTTAATCACGCTGTGGCCACATTTTAAGTGAAAACTGTTTGATTTCTGTCAGTATTTACATTTCGTGAAAGCCATTTGAAGGCAAAGAAATCCAAAAAAGGATAGCACAGCGTGCTTGTCTATTTTGGAAAAACTATTGAATTTTTGATGAACCATACAGTCATCACTTTACTATTTTTAAGGTTGTCAAATTCCTGTGTCAGCCTCAGACTCCTGCCAGACACTGGAGTATTAAATGCAAGGTTCGGAATCATGAGTACTTGGTCTACTGCCAATCACTTCATATGCTTTCTTTATGAAAAGTTAATCATCCACAGCTCTCTGGTTTTCACATTTCTTGAATTTTCAGAAGGAGTGACAGTAGCTGGCAGCCCCAAAGTACACTCAGACCGCAGGGGCTAGTAGGGAGTCACAAGAAAGATTGATAATATATCTAGTCCTGCCAGTTTTGGTCTGTTTATCTGGCAACAAATGACAACAGATGAGTGCCTCTCCGATTGGCCTTGTTTTTTAAAATGATTGTTAAATTCGTCTCTCCTGCTGGCAAATAGATTGCCTTATTGAGTAAAGGGATGGGTAGACTTGCAGAAATGGGACAAGAAGGAGCTACCCTGTGCTTTGTCTATCCTTTATTCTCTTCTTCAGTTATTCTTGCCTTGCACTGAATGAAGTGTTGTTAAAGTGTTATTTTCTTTTGGGTTTTTTTCCTTGTTTTTTGCTGAACCTGAGTTATAAATGTCCATCTTAACATTGATAATGCTGGCTGCCTAAAAAAAATCTATGACTAAAACATGCGTTTACATACATTAGACAAAACATTGTGATTCGGACTGGGCAACAAGTGTAGAAACAGAGTAGTTTGTTGTGTTATGATGTGAGGGTCTTGGGAGGAATTTGCTGAGCCCTGAGGGGTGTCCTAACAGGTGTTGGTGGGGCTTTTCCTGTCCTTTCTGCCCTTTTTTCTTTATTGGCACCATGGTTATGGGGCTGATTGTTTAGCTGTTGCCTTGGATACATCTCCTGTTTTCCTAATGGCAACATGTCAAGGCAGGCCAAAAATGATCTCGTAGTCCAGTGGGTTCTTTACTCAAAAATAGGCTTGCAAAATCCTTCCTATTAATGCCCATTAATGCCAGAGAAGTGTCAGGGATGATGTTCCTATAAAACCCACAAGATTAAAGATTAAAGGCCATTTGGAAATCCCAACTGCATGATCATCAGTACTGCCAAAACTACAGAATCTCCTCACTATTAAATGAATGGGGAGCTTCTGTATAAGGATAATATAATACAGTGTACTGCACAGCCTTTGCCAACAAGTCTTTACTATTAGAATGGTCACCTGAGCTCAGTGAGCTGTGAAAGATGGCTACTGCCACTAGTAAAATAACAACAACAATAATAATAACAAAAACTTGTAAAAAGCAACATGCCTGCAGCCTATGTGACTTTTTGGAGGCAGGTAAATTTGTGTTGACTAGGTGCACTCAAAAAAAAAGTATTAAATAAATCATAGAAAGGATTTCCACGCGATTAAATTGCTTTATTTTAGCATTATGCAGTTCTATTATTCCAACTTAATGTACTTCAGTTGGACCAACTTATGATGAATCAACTTATTTAATGCAGTTGAGTCCAACTTATTTTAACCCATGCAAATTACATTAGTCCAACAAAAGTAGTTGCTGCTAATAGAAAGCCATTTATTAATGCTGAAATCCTTTCCATGATTAAGTTCATTTAAAGGGTTATTTTTTGAAATGTTAAAAAAATTAGAGTCTGGATAACATAAAACTTGCCAGTCTATTGCAGGGCTAACACAGAGAACAATTTGCAGTCACATTGACACTTATGGGTAATTTAGAATTACCATTTAACCTAACCCCACTAACTGCATGTCTTTGGACTGTGGGAGGAAGTCAGAGTATCCGGAGAGAACCAATGCAGGCCAGATGGTTGATTTGAACTCAGGACCTTCTTCTTGTGAGGCAACAGTGCTAAGCAGTGCACCACCGAGCTGTCAATGATTATTTACAACAAGTACACAAATAACAAGGAAAGATATAGATAGATATAGATTTTTTT
>NW_005187403.1:1325471-1334028 GCF_000239375.1 Pundamilia nyererei | reverse complement strand
AGTGATTTTCTTTTGGATTGAAATCTCATGTGATCTTGTGGTATCGTGTCCAGGCAACTAACTACTCCTGCAAGACTGTATCATATCATTTCAACAAGATCTTATATGATTCACCATATAAACATAAAATTCTTTTGATCAAATTTAGTGCCATCAGCGTTAATCTCGCTGTAACCGTGGTAACTTGTTACAGCGTTAATGCTTAGATTTGCCGCGTTAATGCAGTTATGCCGTTAACGTCATTTTAGCAAGATTAACGCTGACAGCACTAATTAAATTACAATTTAGACTCTTCTAAATGTAAGAACCACCCAAATTCACTTTTTTGAGTGTTTGGCTAAAGAGGCTAAAACCTCAATCTTCAGCTGGTCAACCCTGTGATGTTTCAGTGTCCACAGCAGTATATATTCCTAGCAGCTAATTTCAATTAAAAGGTCTAATATTTTTTTAACTTGATAAACATTAGCAATCCTAGCACCAGCATCCTTCAATCCTTGCATGCCTTTCCTGAATATGGTTAGACAGTACCAGTGAAATAGTCAATACACGGAACAAAAGTTTTAGTCCCTGGCTACATTCGATACCAATATTATTCCCAAGTATTAGCCACTGTACCCAAATTGTATCAGATGATAGCAGACAAGTTTTGAAATTGTTACCAAGAAGTACAAAAAATTGCTAGAACATTGCATAAATGGGAAGAGCAGGATCAAGCATGTTTTTGAAACTTGATCCGTACTACTAGTAAGGCTGTTAAACCCTCTTTTGTTGTGTGTGTGACTTTTTTAAAACATCTTAATGAAAGTGCAATATTAAATTATTGGAGCTCAGCTTGCATTTGCACAATCTTTGTTAAATCTGACAGTTGGTATTAAAAAGGTTTGTTGTTGCTTTCATCACCTTAAAAAAAACAAAATAGTTAACTGGCCACCTACTGCAGTAATTCTGCAGTAACGTGGATGGAGAGTTTTCTGCTATCATTTTAATCAAAGAGTACCACCAGAGAGACAAAAACCCATTCATCATGTGGGAGTGTGAATGGCAGCTGGAGTCTTCAAATTATTACGTTCTTTGCCCACCTATGGGTTTTCACATCTGTGTCGCATTACAATGCTTTATGTAAAATATGTCTTAGAAAAGAGGTTTGTTGTTATTGATTCTTCTGTAGACTGAGCTGAGCAAGCAACATCCTCGCATAGGCAGTGTCTGATTCTGCCAACCAGTTTCTACCCTTGGCAACTTAGTTTGGATTCAGCTGAAGCAAATTTTTTTTCTTGATACTGACCTCAAAGTAGAGGACTAACAACTGTATGTCTGACTGATTCCTTATGTGTATCCTCAGAAGAACCAGGAAAGCTAACAAGGAAGAGACATGACATCAAGTCAGACACAGCTGTTAATATTTGCTGAGCCACTTACAGTTAAAATATCACTCAGTTTGATGCCTCAGTACTTTGCCACAGACAATGTCAGAGAATTAAACAAATATAGCACTAGCTACAAACACAAGAATCAAAGTTCCACATAAAAGGAAAGAGAAAGGATATAAATGAATGTCTGTCCAGAAAAGCAGATGTAGGAAACAAAAGCAGCCATTGTTTGGTCTGGAGATGCCTCAGATGTTTCTAGGCCAGGGGCCCAGACTGTGCAGCTTACCTGTGCTTTGTGGCTCTGCAAGTGAATGGGATGAAAACAGAGCTGTCAGGCAGTACAAAAATATTATCATTTCTTAACATAACATATCTGCTCTGTAACTGGCAGAAGTCTCAGTCATATGATGGGGAACAATAATCAGCATTGCTGGCCTTGTATGAGCTGGGCTGCAGGCCGCCTGCCAAAAAGGACACCACCTTGGAGTTAAGGAAGTGAGGATGTGCCTTGGCCTGCCTCTGTCATCCAGTTAAAGGTTTTACAAGGGTGGCTAGCCAGGAGAAGAGTGCCTGGGATAGTTATTGCAGTGCCACTTGAGCAGAGGAAGTATAAAGTTTTTTATTACTTCTGCCACTCGGAGCATTGTGTATTTTATGTATCGAAAAACATTCATATTTAACTTCATACAACTTGTGTAGTGCTCTGATTTATATGCAAATTAAATATGTGCATGTTCTTTTGTACAAATATGAACATGATACTGACCTCATTAACAAATTTTGTTGAGGTCAAATTTAGCTTTAGATTGCAAAAAAAAAAAAAAAAAGTACTGTAAATCAGTTTTAAAAACCAACCCCAGAGATTCATCACTTTCCATTTATATCGCAAAAGGGATGAGTTTATGGTCTGAAACACAGCTTTGGTTCTTGAGCAGCTCAGGTTGAGCGGTTTGGAGACAAAGTTAGAGAGTGAGACATTTAGAACATGTGTCAAGGAGAGAGACTGAATATATTACACACATAGGATGCTGAAGATGGAGCTGCCGGGCAGGAAGAAATGAGAGGGACCTGAAGGAAGTTCATGGATGTAGTGAAGGGCATGCAGCTGGTTGGTGTGACAGAGGAGGATGCAAGTGATAGGGTGAGATGCAAGCAGATCTCTAAAGGAAGCAGTCGAAAAAAGAGGAAGATGATTTTGGCTTTAGACTGACTGGCTTTGACATGGTTCTTGTTAGTTATTACCTGTGACTTGACTTGGAAAGTGTCTAAATCAACCTGGGATTAGATTTTTGAGTTCTTGATCTTCACTTGAGACCAAAGTTCAAATTCCAGACTCGCCTCTCTCCACTTTGGTCTTGACCACAATAAAAAGATGGGTAATACCCACTGTGACATCATCCACTGGTTAGTGAAGTCCTGTTTGAAGTGTCAAGTTGAGTGATTTTGCTGTCACCATTTGGATGTTTTGAAACGCGATCAGATGAGCGAAGAACCGATTTGACTGAGAGATTGGGGGACACTGGTCGTTTGCAGGCTAGCGTCTTGTTTGACTCTAAATGGGAACTATAATTTAAAAAGTGAACATCATGTTGCATTCAGTAAGATTTCAAACAAGCAACTAAGGGCACAAACTCTCGAGGAAAGTGTTTTCTGTTTACTGAACCAACACCAGCTTTTCCATGTGCCTTCTTTATTCTGTGTTTCGTATGTGTGCCCACCATAATGACAAGTAGCAACTTGTTTATAAAGACATTTAATATTCTTGAAACGTAAAAAAAAATGTATGCCTTGTGTTTGTTTTGCGATGAAGCCAGTGGAGCCAAATGTCTGTTCAAACTATTCTCTTCTTGTTTGTAATGGATGACTTTTTTCTTTGGGCCTGCCGCTCTGGGATTCTTCTCGTCTGTTAACAAGTGTATTCCTTTTATAACAGATGTATACGTTGAGTTTATGATCTCAAAACTGTATTTCTCCATTTACAGTGATGAATTACGGAAAGAGGCGCGACAGTTGAAGAAAGAACTGCAGGCCATAAAGCAAAGAAAAGAAGAAAGTTCAAAACCTGCAAAAGATGAAGTCAAGGAGGGTATGTGTGCAAATGTTTAATCCCCTACATGCACTCTTAAGTGTCCTGGTGTAACCCATTATATTTTACATTTATTGGTGGCAGATGATATAGTGGGTGTATATTATATGTATATTTTAATGATCTTTAAAAGTAGATTTAAGTGTGAAGTAAGTCTGTAGGAGGGTGGTCTGTGCTACATTCTCTGCTAATGGACACTGAGACAGGCAACCCTCTGATTTTGTCAATTAGTTGCAGACGTCTATTTCTCCCCCACCACCTAAACGGCCTGCATTTTTGTGTTGAAGCTTTCTGAAAATTGCATGGGTAAAAATTGTTGAGTGGCCGCCATGGTTGCACATCAAACCCAATGTGTTTGTTAGTTTGCAGCTTTGGCCCAACTAAATTCTGTACAAATCTGCCCCCAAATCTCCTCTGGTCTTCACCACACTCCAGTCTGTCATAATGCCGTCAATCACTGGATTTTTGCTGACGCTGAAACGCATTTTTGAGAATTACAAAACCCACTCAGACACAGAGGTTAGCCTGAGGTTGTGTGTGTTGTTGTGCAACAAAACAAAGTGGTTTACAGGGGGTGTCTGCAGGGAGCAGCCTAAGTGTGGGATTACCACCAGCCAAAATTTACAAAAGTCCACGAAGAGCTCTTGTTGCTCAAACATTGTTTTTGTCTCCACAAACACTGATGGGGTCATGCTTTTAAGTAGACACACAGACCCTAATGTTTATTTGCTGCCAATTGGCGGCATGATTTTAGATTAAAGAGGACAAGATCCAGTCACTATGTTGTACTCCAATACTATCATTAACTACAATTCTTTTGCTCTCTCTAAATTTGAGTTGTTCTCAATTATATCTCTGTTCTAACACTCAAGAAGACGTAGTCTCTAAAAAAATCCACTTATTGATTCAGGTGTTGAGACAGTAGCAGCCTTGCATTGTTATACTTAATGGCGAGTAGCCTAAGCTCCTCTATTATCTTACAAGGTATTTAAATTCAGCCAGGGGCCTTTGTTTTGTTCTTTCCTGTCAGCTTAGCCTGAGGCAGGGGTTTCTTTTAAAGAGTTCCTCGTTACATTTTTGTGTTGGAAACAAAAGTTAATTCCATTAAATGGAATGGATAGATGTCACGGGCCAATGGCCGCTGCAGGGGAGACGGATGTCTGCTTAAATGCAGTAAATCTTGTAACTCCACTCAGCCACAGACGAGCACTGTGGTGAGGTTTTTGTTTTATCTCATCTCACTGGAGAAGCTGTGCAGCAATAAGGGCTACGCAACACGCGCACACACAGAAACAATGCCATCCCTTTAAGCTAAAAATTTTCTCCTGATTCTGCTTTGACCACTTTGTTAAGGTCAGCGTCTGGTGCCATTCGCTCACATGTCTCTTTAATTGGTCAGTGCTGACTCAGTGAACACATGATGCTTGTTTGAATTATTTTGCATCTGTAACAAATCATTGGGGGGGGTTGTCATATAATCCACTAGATATGTTCTTGGTAAATTATGTCATCTGAGATATGGCAAAACAGGAAAGTCATGATGGCATCTCCAAATTCCCATTTTCTGCAGCTGACAGTGGAAAGTCCTAGAGATGATCAATTTACTATCACTTACAAGGCAGTTAAGATTATCAAAGATTATTCTACTGCAAGTAATTGAATACTTGAAATAACATAAAATAAATGTAAAAAAAAAAATAATAATAATAATAGTAATTTATTGTGCCTGCACTAAAATATTCTTAAATGCATATTCTTCAGCCTGTAATATACCATCAGTGTGTATATGATTCTTGATCTGCATGCCTGCCTGATGTCATTCTGTGTCTATTCATTATCCTCACTCACCGCTGTGCCTGGCATTAAACTTGATTGGCCTGAAATGCAAACCGTCTCTTCAGAATTCACCTTTAACACACAGTTTAGTTCATCACAATCATCACTTCAGTTTTCTCTTCAGCTTTCACAGAAATTATAGCATGTTCCTGCAGTCTGGATTTCTCTTTCTTGGCATGACCACTGGGTACCAGAGCCAAAAATAAGAGAGGCATTCTGAAACTACTGTCCATTCAAAACCCTCTAAAATGATGTGGCAGCATACTGTATCCCACTTAGATATTATACAGGTCTGCGTGTGTATTCCTGGCGTTGTATTACACTGGTGGCTTGTCAGTCATGTTGTTCATTTTTAGGACATGTATCAATTGAATGCTATATGAAATGCCAAATACTGTGATTGGAATTATTATTTTAACTGCTCAGCAGATCAACTGGGAGTCTTAGACCAGCTTGATTGTTTTTTCAAAACACATCTCTGGTATATTCATCCACTTTAAACCCTCAAAAGCACTGCTCAGATAAAATAAGGTAACTTATTGCCTTGTTTTTGTTTTTGTTTTTTTTAGTCAGATATTTTCCTAATTTGATAGCATGCGATCAAATTAGATGTTTTTACTGTTTGATTACAGTAAAAACATCTATTATGTCATCTCAATGACACCCAGGAAGCAAGTACAAGTACAACATGGTGACCAGAGGACACAGAAAACTGATAACATTCAGTGACAACGGGCAACATAACCACTAGAAACATTATGTTGCCACTTAAAAATTTCTCTGCTTTGAGGCAAGCAATTGAACCTACTGCCAATTAGAGGGTTACCTAGGCAACTCGAGACAAAAATGTTCGCTAGCAACCAGCAGGTACAGAGCAATGCAAGTCAGGGAATTGAATCTGAATTGCCAACGACTCTGAAACCTGCCAGTAGGGGACATATGATAGAGTAGTATAAATTAGAGGCTTACCTAGGCAACAGGAGCCTGGGATGTCCACTAGTTACCAATCATCAGCTACAAAGTGATGCAAGTAAATCACAAGCACATCACTTCTTGCATGGACTCTCAATGATGGAGTCCCTTTAGTTTTCGTAATGTCTTGCTTATTTTGTTTATGAATCACAAAAGGCAGTATATCACTGAATTGTGGTTACTTTACTAAGGCATGTGTCATGCATCTATACAACAGCAACACAAAGCCATCTAAAAATTCATTTCAGAGAGGTTTTTTTGTGTTTCTTTTTAAACAATCAGCAGAGCAGCTTTTAAGTTTACACAGTTTACTCAGTTTAACTACCTGTATTTATTACTTCTTATTGTGCCACTTTGACTTTGTTAAAAACTCCTGATTGTTTAACAGAGAATGGGGAAAACTTGATCCTGTAAAAGGGGCGTTTGTCGTCCACAACACACCTCGGTTGCTATAACAGCAGCTTGATTTGTAGCTCTCTAGATCCCAGGTGACAGGAAAGGGGAGGAATATAATTTAAAATGTCATCAAACTCAGGGATAGTCAGTGACAACAGCTGGAGAAGGGATGTGTGTTCTTCGCGCATGACCTCAGGGCATCATCAGTCAGCATCCGGCATGTCATAGGTTGCAGCAGAGGTGACTGGGCAAGAGATGGAGGAAGATCACGTGTTTGTGTCATAAATCAAGTCAGAAAAAGGGCTGCCCCTCTAAGCAGCACAACAGACTTCAGTAATGACACCAGTCAAGTGGGGGAAAGTGTTATACTTTGATTTTTTTTCCCCCTTTTTTTGTGATCTGTGTGCATTTGGTTTGGAAATTAAGTGATTTCTTATTTGGCGTTATTTGCAAAGGATCCACCAGAATTTCACTCACCAAAACTGAAGCACTCACTTCTTGAATCAGCTGTACTGTACCACGAAGCAAGTTACATTATTCAGTTCAGTTTTTGTTTGTATAGCACCAAATCACAACAACAGTTACTTCAAGGTGCTTTATATTGTAAAGTAAAGAGAGAAACATCAGACAACTCCCTTTGAGCAGTTGGTGACAGTGGGAAGGAAAAACTCCCTTTTAACAAGATAAAACCTCCGGCAGACCCAAGCCCAGGGAGGGCGATGTCTTGACATTTGGTTTGGAGCAACTCCTTCTAATTTTCTTAAAGTGCATAATGAATTATTGTTTAAAGACACACAAATAGTTTTTTTTTCTTTTTCTTTTTGTAGTTATAACACATTTGTATTTGTCTTTTATTCAAACCAAGATTGACCAATGACTTACATGAAACATGACCTGTCCAGTTTGTTATTCTATTTTTTTTATCATATCCTCCTGAGAACCAAGGAAAAGGGAATCTCCCCATTTGCACTTTTTTGTGATTTCTTTCTTCTTTTACAGCTAAAAGACGCCACTCAAACACATGCGATATCAATGGAAAGCTCCTCTATTTAGTACTTTAGGACTTAGTAGGTTACCTGAAATAAGTCAAAAGATATAGACCAAAAACAAATATCCATTACAGAGGACATAAATGAACAGCCTGGTTCTCAGAAGGATATTTAAGGGTTTCAGTTGGTATAGTCTCTAGTTAGTTGTGCATGCTTGGGTCATTTAAACAAGCTTTTCAGTAAGGTCTGGTTCATATGCCTGCCTTAAGTTCTTTGTTGTTCTGTTAGTTTATTTTGGGAAATATGTTGTCTCATGAACTCATAAAATAGCAGCTCTCTCCTAAATGACAAGCAGGGGCCTCGTGTGTTTTCTCTGTTGCATCATTTATTTAGTGCAGCTGAATATGTCAGGAGTGGCACAGCTTGGCGAGTGAGGTGACGGTGATCTGGGGCTTGTGTCTGTGTGTGACATCACATTTTGTTGTGGAAAGAAAGTGCTCAGACAGCCAGCAGACTGTGCTCACTGTCTGCCACTCTGTGACTTCACAGACTGTACGCCTGAACTCTGAGATTTACAGAAGCACATTAACTGCATGAGACACCGATGTCAGCACGCTGATTGTCTCTCCTTCTATTCACGATGAGAGAATTTTTCACACATACTGCAGAGAGGACAGTTTGGTGGAAAAGTATTCCCAGCATACTGTGATTTTACCCTCTCTGTCTGTACTTTGTGACACACACAGCTCATACAGTACATCTGTTGCATTAGACGGCTACAGTCTAGTTTCCTTCCTTTTATTTGTATTAGAGATGAAACTAAGGAATATCTTCATTATCAGTTAGTTCAGTTGGTTGTGCTCTCACTTATATTTTATGTCTGTAAATTAGACAAAACATAGAACATA
>NW_005187403.1:1301298-1323755 GCF_000239375.1 Pundamilia nyererei | reverse complement strand
TTTTTTTTTTCAGTTCATGGGTTTTGTCCAGCCAGTGATGTGAAACAGAAAAAAGCAAAAAAGAATGAATCAACAACATGATTAATCCTCTTCTTTTCAGTGCAGCTTTATTTCCACATTAGAGATCAGCGATGATTAGCTAAAGAATCTCCGGCTCCTGCAAGTCAAGTTCCACATACGTTATAATTTAGTCTAGTATATTTTGAAGTAGCCTAACAGTTGTATCAGTTTCTGTTTGTAGTCAACAAAGGCTGTTAAGTACAGTCAGTGCAGTATTTCGACATTTATAGTTTTCATTATCAACTGGAGGATACGCTAATAGTAAAACAACAAAATAATGAGTCTCTTTGTCTTATTTGAATTCAAAGGTTTAAAAAGAGCTTTTGATCTTCAAATAAACTGCTTAATTTAAAAAATAATTTTAAAATGTACTCCTGTTCAGTCCTTTCAAACAGGTTCAGACACTTGGAGATTGTGCAAACCACTATTTTCCTTACATTTGTCACCTTCTATAATCATTAAAAAATAATAATAATAGATTTTTTTTAATTCCTTGATAATATTTCAGTAGGACCAGTTAAGTGACCTTCACTCCTCTCAAATCAGCTGAATGTGGTTCACACTTGCTCTAATCTGTGCTAAAATTTAACAGACTCGGTTAAATCTTAAGGCTCGTTACGTATGTCATCTTTGATCAGGAAAAAAATAAGGGATGATTATTTAATTCCTTCTTTGTGATGGTGAGCAATAGCATGGATACGTACAGAGCATGACAGTCTGAGATGGATGGACTATCTTTTCAGTTTTCTGGTAATCATGGTCATGGAGCATGTACAGCAGCATCTGTGAAGGCTTTTCCTTTTATGTTTTCTTGCTGCTCTTGTTCTGTTTGATTTTTTTTTTACCTGTCGTTTGTTAAGTAGCAGTTAATTACACTTAAAACTGAACATCTAAAAATAAATATTTATTCATTTATTTTAAATCTGGTAAAACATCCCTGAATTCTGTTCAGTTTAGGAACAGTTTCACAAGTGGTCAAAAAGAGGAAAACAAAGACTATTATTAAAAACCTCTCCAGTTATCTTTGCATGAACCAGTTTGAATTTTAGACCATCCAAATAATGTAATTTTGTAAAAGTTAAAACTTCTTGGCCGGCTTTCATTCTGGCTCCCTCAGGCCAGAGTCGCTCATCCAAACAAGCTCAAACTTGGCAGTGCACTTAACTCATTTCCTTGGCAACACAGCCTGCAAGCTTGAAGTGGTTTGGATAAACAGTTGTTGAGATAGGTAAAGAACAGTTGGAAGTACGGACATGCAGAGATTTCTCAAGTTGTTAGTTAAGATTTGTCTGATTTCTTGCTTTGCTGCTATAACATCTGTCTACTTTGTCTCTTTTGACTCTCTAAAGTGGAGAAAAAGCCAACCAGTGATGCTGTGGCTGAGTACTTGGAGGGAAGAAAGAAATATGAAGGGCTCAAGAACCGAAAACTGAAAAAAGGCTCAAGCAGAGAAGAACAGGCAAGAGGGCACAATATGTTGCGCTAAATTACTGAAATTGAAATAGACTGTAAATTCTGTAGTTGTTAACGTGTGTTTTAATGATGTCTGATCTTTACGGTAGACGCTGGCCCTGCTCAACAGCTTCAAGTCCAAGCTGTCATCGGCCATCACTGAAGGTCCACAGGAGGACGTGGAGGAGCTGGCAGAGGATGATGACAAAGGATGGTCAGTGTGCTTGACACTATTCGAGATAAATGAGCGGGATATTTTCATTTTCTTCTTTCATGGTCATCTTTTAGGAAAGAATCCAGACATTGTTCATTTATTTCAATTTATGCAACTGAATAAAGCAAAGTCAAGCATGATCATGAGCCTATCCCACCTGTCTTAGGGTGAGAGGCAGGATACACCCTGGACAGGTCGCCAGTCTGTCACAGGGCTACCATTCGCACTCACATTTACTCCCGCATTGGGCAATTTAGTGTTTCCAATTAACCTAACCCCGCTAACTGCATGTTTTTGGACTGTGGGAGGAAGCTGAAGTACCTGGAGAGAACCCACACAAGCATGGGGAGAACATGCAAACTCCACACAGAAGGACCCTGGCCTGACACAATTATGTTAAAAATGACTATTTAGTTCTTTAAAATTTGAAGACATTTAAAAGATTAAATGGAAGACGGTTAAATTTTCATTTAAATGTTGCTTTTGGTTATTTTTTTAGTTAAAACTTGCTGATTATAGTGTTATACTCATAGACAGTAATAAAGTAATATGATGTCAGCCACTGGTGTCTGGATTCCCATTTTTCGAGATTACCGTTTTCCGCCATCAACATCTTGGTTGCAAGAAAAACTGATGTAACAAGAAGAGGTGGGTCTGAGTGTAAAACCACTGACTCATCGGCAGATGGTTTGTGACTGACAAGTCAATGAGCAAAACATGGTATGAGCGAAAAGGTCAACAAAGAAAGCCTCGTCTCCGCCCACCCCCATAGCTTTCTATGGAGGGAAAAGGCTCGGGCTGGACGTTTGCAACCCCAGCTATCGCCATCTGGTGGCTTTAAGACAGAATGCAGTTTTTAAGGCACTTCCGCAGTGGCTTCATTTTTCTGACAGGGAATCTTTGTCCATGTTTTTTGTTTTCTCTGGTTAGACTACTTTAATATATGAACAAACTTACTTGTCCAACTGTTAACAGAAATGCTGATTCTATATCAAGAAAAGAAAAGTACCACATCATTGGTCTATAACTTAAATTCACTGTTCACTGCAGTCAATAATAGTAGAAACTGAGCAATACGTGAGCACATCAGTCCTCCCAGAGCCCAAGAAGCAGTCCGGCATACACACCATTTTGTGGACAGTGAAGTTTAAGCATGACAGGCTAACTAGAAAAAATATGTTTTATTATTTCATTCATATTATGATGACTATCGCTAAAAGACAACATAATATCAGGAGCAACAAACATGAGACAATGGAAAAACAAAGTCCTTCCTTGTACAGATGAACCTGAACTCTATAAGATCTAAAGCTCACTCCAAGTTCTGATAAATGTGTGTGAAAGTTCAGGTTGTGTGCTTGTGTATGTGTGTCACGTTGGGATTTCAAGCCACAGCCACCAGATTGGCCATCAGGAAATCAGGCCTGACTGTGTGTTTTCCTCTCATATTCTGTTTTTCACCAAAGATCTCAAAGTCTAACTGCACAGAGTGAGGGTTTGAAATGAATACCATGTGTTTGAACGTGAGCAAAGTGTCTGTGTGCAAGAGATTTAGAATAACAAAATCTGTAGTTCCTATTAGTCTCAAGAAGCCTCCTTGAAGTTCAGTCTGGGTGTGCGTTTGTGTGTCAGCGTGCATATGTGGGGGTCCTAATGAATTTGAGAGAAGCCTTGGCTGGCCTCTCCCGGCTGTAGACACCTAACGGTGTTGCCCCTGCCAGGTATGGTGAGAAAGGAGGGACGGGGCAGTAGCATAGCAGTCCTAGAAAAACACCAGTGGGGAAGTCTGTGCCACTCTAGGAGTACTGCGAACAGAATGTGGGTTACAACAGGTCAGACATTGGAAGTCAAGTCTGGGCCAGAGGAGGTAAACTATTCCATCTGTGTCTGTGTCTCCAAATTCTGACTCTCCCTCTACAGCCCCCTCCTCCCCCAACTCCTTCTGCTTTGCTAACACACAACCTCAGAGCCCACTCTCTCAAAGCAAAGAGCCCTCCATTGCTTTCACCATTCCTCCATATTCAGTAAATCCCACCCCCTGCTTGAGTAAAAAGAATGCAAGACAAATAAATAGAGGAAAAGCTTCTGTAGACTCGCGTTATGGCAGCACAGCGGTTTTGATAAGCCCCTAACGCTGCCTTTCCACATCATGTTTCAGAGCTGGATGACTCTGAGGCTGTATGACCGGCAGACTGTCATCACAGAGACTGCTAGACAAATTATCAGAGGCGGCATGCTCACGCAGCAGGAGTCCTCAGGGCCTGCCAGAGTCTAACCGTGACATTCTAGATGAGCTGTCACAACTCCTGCTGATTTCAAATGAACACAGGAGAAAATCCAGATCGCACCAACATACTAAAACACCCTAACCGCACAGACACGTAGAAGAGGTCATGCACGCTAGAACAACCCTTGTTTAAGTTTACAGCATGGAGTTTTGTTTTTTTAATACAGGCATGTGGAAACACACTGAAACAATCTGTTAATCGTGAACTTTGAAGGAAACATTTAAAGAATTTCTTATTTTAGGTATGAACAAAACTACGTTTGCATTTCCTCTGGTTTGCTCTGGTTTCATACGACAAGCATAGCATGAGCTGATTGTAAATAGAATTTGGCACCACAATTGTTCCACCATGTAATGTTGGTTGGTATTTTTCATCGAAGGACTGACTCAAATAATGCACATAATGTGTACCAGCTCAAGTTTGGGTTTTCATACATGAATTCAGTTTATTTCCCTAATTAAATCCCAAGTTTTAAACCAGTTTTTGACAGATTTCTAAAAGTTGTGTCGTCGTCTTTTTATGACAGGTTGTCTAATAGATTTTTTAAAAAATTAATAAAACACTAAAGCACTGTACCTATATGGTGGGTGTGTGTGGTTTATATTTTACTTTCCCTTCCCCCAATTCCAGTACCAGCACCAGGGGGGAGATGGGGGGGTAATAATTTATAAAGGTATCTGAGTATCACACAACCAGTTCTGAACCAGTTACAGTGTAAAGCCACCTTTGCAGCAACCCTGTGAGGCCATAATTAGGCACAAGTTAACATGCTTAAAGTGATGCTTAAAATGCTTAAAACATTGTAATGATGTACTCTTGTGTGAATTCAGATTCACAACAACAATTAAGCCAGTCATTTTAGAACTACCAGTTATCCTAAAGGTTAACTGCTGGACAAAGCTGGAGTACCTGGGGATGATGGAGACTGTGAAACTCCACAGATAAAGGCCCAAAGCTTACCAGCAGGTTAAAAATGCAAACCTTGCTGCGAGGGAACTGTGCCATTCACTGCCATTGCAGCTATGCTGCAAAACTAACTGGAACCATTACCGATTAAGATAAAAATGTAGTGATTACAGTTTTGCATTTTTGCCTTTTTTACATTTTGAAAAAGACTTGAAGCTGGGAAAATTACTTCTCAGCTCAGGAAATGAGGCTAAGAAGAATGTGAATGCAAGTTAACCATGATTATTATGTCAGTTCTTTGTGTTAGAGTGCTAATGTGTGGGTCTGTGGAAAAACTGTAGCAAAGTTAGAGGACCACCAGAGTCACTAGGGTTAAGCCCCCTTGGACTTCACCTTGGTATTTTTTTTGTTGGGAAATGCCCTCCTTCTTGTATCTGGTTTTTTAGAAAGCCACAGTGAGGGTAAGCCACACTAAGTAAATAAACACAATACTATAGGCTTAATGTGCTCAGGGGGTTGGGAATCGCATCTGTAACCGGAAGGTCGCCGGTTCGATCCCTGGGCTCTCTGTCCTGGTCGTTGTGTCCTTGGGCAAGACACTTTACCCTACTTGCCTACTGGTGTTGGCCAGAGGGGCCGATGGCGCGATATGGCAGCCTCGCTTCTGTCAGTCTGCCCCAGGGCAGCTGTGGCTACAACTGTAGCTGCCTCCACCAGTGTGTGAACGTGAGAGTGAATGAATAGTGGTATTGTAAAGCGCTTTGGGTGCCTTGAAAAGCGCTATATAAATCCAATCCATTATTATAATGTCAAAAAACACTGGTGATTTTAGAGCATCTATTTAAGTCATTTTAGCTACCGTTTAAAGAACACTATTATATTGACAAATTAGACTCTTAGTCTTGATTTAACATTTCAACTGGGTTTAAAGGTTCATTAAGTAATCCTTTCAGATCCTTAAATAGATAAAATAATGTTGTAGTTTCAAAATATACGATGATTAGTGTGTAATTATCTGCCAGAGAGCTCGATTTTGGTTTCATCTGACCAAAGGACGATTGATTGTCAACAGTTTGCACCTTTTCAACCAGCTTCTTGATCTTGTAATCCATTCCAGTCCAGAAACTTCTCAAAGCAAAAGAGAAACTGGCCTCTAGGTAACGGTTCCACAGAGCAGTGATTTAGTGGATCCTGTCCTGCTGTTCTTTGAACTCTCTCCACCTCCTCTCTTTGTCTGATTTAGGATGGCCCATGTTCTGCAGTTTGATGAGCAAAGCAGAAAAGTCAAGGATGCCAACATGCAGGATGAGGACACCTTTGAGATCTATGACCCACGCAACCCCGTTAACAAACGCAGGAGAGAGGAGAGCAAGAAGATCCTGAAAGAAAAGAAGGCCAAGAGGTGAGGTCACAAGGTCATAGGTCGTGCCGAAGCCATGTGACTAAAACCAAAACTGGCCGTACAGCATCCTGGCAGTCTACCTTTTCATTGCTTCAAACCCGGCTTTGGTGAACCATTTCCTGGTGCGAACATTACAAATGAGGATGCTGAGCCGAAAACATGATGTCCCCGTTTTCTGTGAGGAAACGGCTTCTTCACAGCTTCACCTGAACAGTTACTCATCAGGAGGAAAAAAATAGTGAACCTTACATGTAATGTTCATTTATATGACTTTGTATTTTCTGTTTACAGTTAAATGTGAGCCTTTGTTAGAAAAATAAATACCAATCATAAACAGCCTGTAATGACTCTGTTCTGTTTGATTTTAAACAAATGTATCACTAAGGAGCCATTTTTCAGGATAAATTGATACTCTAATGCAGTTTGTGAGGCCTTTCTTGCTTACATGGAAGGGCTATAAAACCTGGTGTATGTGCCCACTCTCTTCTTTCCATCTGGCATCAACTATTCGTGTTTGGACAGCTCATCCATCCTCTGCTTGCACTGGTGCTATGGCTGACTTCCACAAGTGTTTCTTCAGATTTAGTTTGAGCAAATATGCAAGTAAATCTCTTGTGTGGGCACCCTACTATTCACTTAGCTTTCAGCCAGTCTGGGACAAGTAAGGCATATAAGACCACAAGAATACTTGCACAAAAAATGCTTGCCTAATATCATTTAGGTCAGGGTATGGATACGGAAAAGCTGAGTGTCCTGTGGTTTCTGGCACAAGGATGTTGACAGGCAAGTGTGGCTTCTTTTGGCTTGACGGTGATGGTCTTTGTCATGTTACTCAAGCCTTTCCTAGATAGTTTTTGTGGTGTCTGAACCCGTTATCACTTCTGGGGAACCCTTGTGCAGTCAGGGAAGGTGTTTGATGGTCAGCATCAATGTTTAGGTGAGCGGTACATATCAAATGAATGCTATGACCTTCATGAACCTCAACAGAATATAGTATTGTTATGTAAAACGTTTTAGTCAGTCAGCCTGGCTCTGGATTTAATGTTGAGGCTGATCAACGAATGCACATGCTCCAAATCAGCTATATATTATGGGTCTTTACCATTGGAATGCTGCTTCATGGTTATAGCCAGTTAAAACAGCAGAAAGTACCACATTCTGTGGGTCTTTGGATATGAAAAATGAATGAAAGAATGATTCAAACCCAAGCAACAGGGAGTAACATTTCACAGGTATCCTAATATGCAGATTTCCAAATGCTTTAAGTATGTTTGCATGAATCTGAGTTCAAATAAAATTCATCTATTTTATACTGGGCATTGGTGCAGTCCCTTAGCTCATCCTCTGTCTGGAGAAAAAAAAACATTTTAGCTCCCTTTCCCCCTGTCTTTAAGCCAGCTTTCTTGGCAGCCCTTGCTAACAGAAGGTTGGCAAGGAGCAGGTAGAAGGAACAGCAGGTGGGAGGAGCTTCTGTGCTTACAACTAGAGCACCAAAGTGCTCTCACTTACCAATCAAAATCAAGAAGGGGTGGGTCTTAGAATATCAGCTCTCAACAGTTGCAAAGAAGAAACTGATTGTAGTTGTCACTGAGGAGCCAGTAAATTGCAACTTAACACTGAAGAAGTAGCCTAGCAATGATTACAGCGCTTGAGAGAAGCCCTCTAAAACTGAGGTCATGGGGGATTTCAGTTAAAAAATGGCTGGCTGTGGACACAGACCCTAGAATGGACAATTGATACCACACTTTTCCGTAAGACAAATATGAATCTACAGCTGTTAGTGGCTCAGCTTAGCTGGAACTGGCAACACTGTGCCACTAGTCTGGCACAGTCCACAGAGCAGATGTAAAAACATCATTACACATTTAATGAACAGTTACGAGAAGTATTGATTTTCTCAGTGAACTTTCTGCTATGATTGCGTACTTCACAAAATATTAAATAGAAAAACAACTTTTTAATGCTGGGGTAAAAACCAGAGACAGCTCAGTCATCCGGACACATTTCTTTTTCATTGTCCTGCTCGGGTCATCACTGGAGCAGTCAGGGCTTGTTGAAAACAGAACTGTTCAAACACTTAACCCAAAATGATCAGCTGCCGTGTGCGACCAGGAGCCGCACACTTCTTTTTTAACTGGACTTGTGGGATTATGCTTAAATTTCAATATGAAACGAGACGTACAGTTAATGTTACATTAAGAGGCCAGCTCTGCCCAAGCTGCTGAAAATTGAAAACAGGTGATACAGTGGCCTGACCGACTCTGTGCTTCTGGGTCTTGCTCACGATTAAATGTGCCAGTGTTAATAACTGAGATATTCTGAAATGTAACGAGAGATTCACTTTTTTCTTGAGTATGTCATAAAACAAGCCTTGTAATACTTCCATGCTCTTTAGCTCTAATTTCTAATGGCCACACTGGCCTTGAAGACACTCCTCAGATAAATTAGTTCTTTACAAGGACTCTGCTTGCCAAGTAAATCGGTAATTTATGTTTGAAGGGAAGCCAGAGAGAAAGACAAGGTGGAGAATATTTAACATTTCTCTGCGTCACTGCACCCAACTTCAAGTAGAAAATACCCCTCTTTTGCTCATCATGTGATTCTGGAGGAATGAGATGGGAAGGTAATGGCATTATCATGCTCTTCCACTGCCTTCTCCTTCTGCCCTTGGGTGTATGCATTAAAAATGACAAGCTAATTCTTCTAATGTCTAAAGACATGACTAATTAAATTAAACATTCATTTTGGAACCAGGGCGTTTTGTTCTTCTCTTTCCATGTAACTTGTATTTATGACATTAAAGAAGGGATTTACCGTAAAGCCCATAAGAAAGCAAGGTTCTTTAGATTTCTAGATTGCAAAACCACTGGGGGCATCTGATCAGTCCCAAAAGTCTGTATGGAGTCTTTATTACAATGACAAATCCAGAGTCAGATAAACAGCTATCTCAAGCAATGAAAAGTACAAGGAGACCTGGTCTGGCCCCCTCAGTGCCCTTATCTCAGCTTGATGGAGTCAGTCTGGGATTACATGTGGAGACAAGACAGAAGAACTGTGGCAAGTTGTCTCAGTTGCTTTATCATATGTTGAATAGCTATGCAAGAGAACACATGTGTGTTACTGTGGCCATGAGTCCTCCCTCTATAGCTAACTCCTCTGGGTGCAATGGCCAGAAGAAAAATGCAAGATCAAAGAGGAGATGGTTTGTACAGGCACAGCAGAGTGTCATTGTTAAGCTCTGGCAATTCCCAGACGTCCAAGGACAGAGCAGTGAGTTCATTTGTCTCTGCTGTCAGCTTTTTGTCTGCACCTTATTGTTGAAGGACAAATTCAAAATTTTCTCACTCTATCCTAATACAGCGCTTGCATACACATGACTACACTGAAAGATTTGCTGGTGCTCAGACTGCTCTTCTTGTCCATACAGCAGATAAAGTCATTTCACTGTCAGTGATGAAAGCTTATGTTGTATCAGGATTCTGCAGTTTAAGTTAGTTTAATTAAACATGTATCATTGAAACGTGGAATATGGGGTTTAGGAACAAATTCTTTCTTCCTCCTCAGACAGGGTTTGCTTGTGAAGGTGAAATAGTGTGATAGTAGATACCAAAATGAAATTTTATCAGATCCATGAATTTAAAAGATAACCAGACAACAGCGCACAGTGCATTGGTTTACAATGCTCAGAAGCAAGATTGTGCACTTTCAGAAAACAATGTTTATTTGTGTAAAATAGTTTTTTGTTAGAATAGAATGTCCTCCATCCAGGATCCTAATTACATAACAGTTATGTTATATTAACAGCCAAATGTCTCTAGCTGTTTAAACTGCAGCATATTAGTTTTTCTAATCAACATCAAACAAATTTGATGTAAAAGAATTTCATTCATTTTGGTTATAGAACTTAAAGGCAGTCACTTCACCAAATGTTTCATGCTCAGTAATGCTCAGTGGGATGCAATTTAATATCTAT
Organism: Pundamilia nyererei; assembly: GCF_000239375.1. Taxonomy (NCBI): domain Eukaryota; kingdom Metazoa; phylum Chordata; class Actinopteri; order Cichliformes; family Cichlidae; genus Pundamilia; species Pundamilia nyererei. The sequence goes on along the minus strand of NW_005187403.1, from coordinate 1,313,460 downwards.
AACCTGGTACTGTGTGATGTTAGAATAATAAGGAAAATGCTGTTTCTGCAGTAAATCAGACACTCCAATTAAACATTATAAATTATGTAATTAAGACTGATGTTGTTATAAGCAGAATTTTACTGTTTGGGAAAATGTAATGAAAAAAGAAGGATGATCGCAAGTAGCAACCTTTTGAGGTTGTGATATCACAGAGAATCACTTCATCAACACTTGTAAAACAGGACAGCAGGACAGCATTACCCTGTTGTTTAAATATAGTCATGTCCTCTTTTAAGCAAGAAAACAAAATGCCAGTGCCAAAATTGCTAAATTCAAGGCTTAAATAGTAATATCATAGTGCAGCTATGCAAGGTAATAGACATGAGTATGACATCTGGCACAAACCTATTATACTACAGTCGCACTATAGAAAACGGCGACAGGACCAAAACTGTTGTGAGCATGTGCATTGGACTTGTGATCTTGTTGCTTTTGAAATGGTTGCTTGAAAGCATGGGACCACACCTGCAACCACCTGCAGTCAGCTGCCATCCTCAAAGCAACGTATGTGCATCAGTTTGCGGTTGAACTAAGTAAAACTGGAAAGAAAGTGCAGCAAATCTTTTGCAATTTTTGTTATGTTTCCAAATCTGTTACTGTCTTCATATACAGAACTTCACATTAATTGTTTCCTTTCCATGTCTAGCAAAGCCTCAAAGAGTTTAAATATATAGTGATTGCAGTCACTTCGAGTCAGTTTGAAGTTGTTTGGAGATAGGTTGCCTTCTACCAGGCAACCTAAGACTGAAAGTGGTCGTCCAGAGGTTGAAGGTGTTGCACGCTCAGCCTGTGGTCAATAAGTTGTTTCATCCCAACTATTTGCCGTCAGTCACTGATAGCAAAAAATTCAACACAATCACCAAGCAATTACCAATTGTTCCTAAGAGGTTCCTGTTTTAGCTCTAGTCTAACTGAGCCATTACTGGAATTGATGCTAAAATGTAAAACTATGAATCTATTAATTATTAGCTTTAGCTGTCAACTGAAGTGGTGAACACAATAAATCAGTCAGTATATGAGCAAATTAGAAAGGATTTCTACACTACACACAGACAGGAGGAAGAATTACAGTCACCAATAACTCTTTTGATGTACATATGTGCATGTGGGTATTGTTTTAAGGCAGAAAAATGTGAATTGGTATTTTAACATCTGCTGAATCAGGGCTCCTTCTCCTTTAATATGCTTTGCTTAGATTAAAGTCCTCATGTCACTGATCATATTTCACAGCTACTTTATAAGATTTATTTTTCATATAGGCCAAGTCTTTCTCTTCCCTATTACAGCGCTTCCTCTCTTTTTTCCCTCTGTATGAACACAATATTCTCAAAAAGTTCTTCTTGTGTTACACCAGACCAAAATTAGCAAGTGCTTTTGTTTTAACATACTAAGCTGATAAAGTAACACAGAGCAGTCTTTGTCTGGCAGTGTTGCTATGTTCTTTTTGTTGCTGGTATATTTATGGATCATAGTTGAGACTACTTAGACACACCTTGAAAATGACATGCCAGAGCAGAGATGCCAGCCAGTGCTGGGTGATGCAGAGAACTGCCCGGGTGTTGGGATATGAGCAATAACATATTCATTTTGCCAAATATTAAGTCCAACAAAGGCCTGCCTGTGAAATTTCCAATACCACAGCAATTGGACAGGGCTGAAAAGGAATGAATGCAATTCTCTAGAAACTGAGTAGACTGAAGGACACCAGTGTAAACAATAAATTAAGGCCAAGACTACAACTACCACCAAGGTTAAACTAAAAAAAAAAAAAAAAACCCTCAGAAAAGCTGCGTTTTACCTCAAACTGGAACGAGTCATAGAATTGAGTTACATGGGCAGGAGTTGCTTTGTCAGATTTTATGAAATGTTTCCATTTCAGATCTAAAAGTCTAAGATGAATTTATTTCATATACTGACAGAGTACAGGAATATGTAAATATACCTGTATTTTGATAAGTGCCCAGAAATGTATGGCTCACATGGGCCTCAATGTGGTTTGGATTCAGTGCAGACAAGAATTCTATCCAGTCACGGTATACATGAATCCACTGTTTAATGACTGTTTCCTCAGCTTGGCCCCAACATGTGATGCAATCTGACATATTAGAAATAATGGCGTGCATGAATCATCCCAAGGTATTTAAACCCATTCACAATTTCAATCCTCTCACCTTTACTGAAGGTTTCTGCTCTAGCAGGTTGTTGTATTATTCAACCCAACCAATCAGCATTAGATCAGTTCAATAGGGAAAAATGAATTTTCCCCAACCGATTGTGAGTGGTTGCTGGTAATTGCTGTGAAATCAGTTACTATTTCCCAGTATTGGTCAGTGACCCCATGGTAACCATTCGTTGCTAAAGAATAACATGTATTCCCTGACCAACTGCATGGCAGTTGTTTGCAGGAGGTTGCTTGCTACTGCCATGTGAAATTGGTTGCAAATCTGTATAAAGCACTGCACCAAAAAACCTACTTATAAATGCTTTGGGCACTAGCAGATTGAAGCGGTTGCCTGTAGTTTGTATGGAAGACACCGACTTGTTTTCCATACAAACCTGGCAACCATCAGTCCCAATAAACAAGTGGTTGCCAGAGAGTCATGGACTAAGATAAGATAAGATAAGATACCTTTATTAGTCCCACAAGGGGAAATTTCACATAGACTAGTGTCTATGCCTGTGTGACTGAGGCCTGAGGTTTTTTTAACTCCCACAGTCCCAAATGGATGGATGGATATTTTTTTAATTATATTTCTCTAGAAGTGGACATTGCTAAGTTTTTCAAGAAGTCTTACAAGAAGCACAAAGCTTATCCTCAGGCAAAGAAAAAATGTTACAAGCTCAGACAGGTTGTCCTTCATCTATATCTCACTGTGACTTTTACAAAAATCACACGGTACTGCTGTTGTTACTTCTGACACATACTGCTCTGTTGAGTTCAGTGCTTATTTGGTTGCTGTGTTACATTACCTAAATAAAGTGTAATCACTTTTGTGCCATAACTATGTGTAGTATGTTTCCCAACTTGTTGTATGTCTTGTTGTGGTTTCTGATGGCCAGGACACTGGAGAACAATTTAATAAAATCAGAAATTATACATTCTGATTGCCTAGGGTTAGAGTTTGGGTTGGGTTTGGAGTCATCACCAATTATGATTTAGACCTCCAAAAGTTTACAGTGGCTCGCAGAACCTCATAGAATACTGCAAATCCAAATATTTCCTTCTGCAACTGAAAGTTATGATAGCTGCAGTAGTTTTATGAAAATTGTGTTATCTGCACAATTTTGTTCGTAGGTGTGACTTGTCCTTTTTTTTTTACCATCTTAAAGACAAGAACAAGGGTGGTAATGGACTTCTGTTCTCTTATTATTACAACTTACTGATGAATCTCTTTTTCACTTAATTGAATTGCTTTCAAGCAGACCATTTCATCTTTACAGCCACTTTTTCACTGTAACGAGAGAGCGGCGAAATTACAGACACTATTAAACAGGATGACTTTTTCCTCCAGAAGACATTTTGTTACCTCATAAATTAATTACAATTACAGGCTACTAAAAGAATAGATCTTTAAAAGGTTTCACATTACTGGAGCTGTCAAACGCTTGGCGTGCCTTGACTGGATGTCCTCAACATGTCCATGTATTACAAAGAGATTCACCTTTTACTGTAGCAGTGAAGGACATGCAAAACAGAGACAGAAGCTGCATTACAATGCAACTGAATGGCCTTGTAGTTTTCTGCACTGCCTCCTCATTACCATTTGTTCTCATTAGCTTTACTCTCATTTATTAGATGTAGACAGCTGGAGCAGAAAAGGATGAATCACAACATCATTCACTCCTGATGGATTTCATAATGTCCTGAAGTGAGGATGTCCTCAAGCGTGCTGCATATAGAGTACGCAGTTCAACAGCTCACACACACACACACACACACACACACACACACACACACACACACACACACACACACACACACACACACACACACACAATTATTCAGCCCCATCCACAACCAAGCAAGGGCTCTTGGCTTTATTCCACTGGCCTAAGTGATTGGCTATTGATTGCTTAAACATATAATCCACTTACCTGCTGTCTGTCCTGCTGACAGAGGACAGTAATGTAACAAAGCCGTATCCTTTAAAGACAACCCAGCTGGTAAAACAGTACACACTGCTTTTGGAGAAAGCCAAAATTGACAGTTTATTTAGCTTTCTGAAAACAGGGAGTAGTAAAAACAGCACTATGGCGCTGCTACTATATCGCTTGGTAACCCTTTAAATTTTCAAAAATCTGAGTCTTCTAGCCCTGTTTTTGATTTGGTTTTGATGATGAAGAGAGAAAGATTCCAATTAAAGAATCCTTAATACCATAGGAATCTCTGGGAGAATTCTATAATGGCAAAGATGCTGAATGCCCCACCTGTGATCCCAGTAGAGCCGGTCAAAATAGGAAAAGATGTAAGTCGATACATGCAAGTTAGAGTTTATGTCACTTTCAGCTATGTGGTGGTATTATTGTAGTAAAATTGTATATATTTATATTTACTTTCTATAACTTCCACTAACATGGCATTTTTTGTTTTTTCAGCAGAATAAGCTAGAGATGATCTTATTGCCACTCCAGATTGAAACATTAGACTATGTGCAGTTCTGTGAAAGGCTAAGTACACACTTACTGTTTCCAAATTAATTAAAAGGTGCTGCTTATGAAATACCCTTGAATAACTGATTTTCAGCATGTATAATAGCATCTGCTATATAAGCAGATGTTTTGGCAGTTTGCTGCTGTGGAGCATTCAGATGCATGAATCTGAGAAGTTCAACCCAAAAGCTACATTCAGACTCTACAGGCCTCAGTTAACATGTTGAACACTGAAATTCATTACAGTACAATTAGAAAAAAGACTGAACAACTATGGCTTGTTTAGAAAGATTACTAAGAGACGGCCTCTTCTAAAAAAGAAGGTAGCACAGCTGAATGAATCACATGCCTTCTGCAATAATGGACAGATGAAACTGAAGCAGAGACCTTTGACCATAATGCATATCACCGCATTTGGTGAAAAGGGAACACAGCATATGTATACAAATACCTCATACCTAATGTAATGCACAGTGGTGAAAGGGTAATGAGTTAGGTTTTTTTTTTTTGCAGCCACATGACCTGGGCATCTTGCAGTCATTGAGTCCATCATGAGCTCCTCTGTATACCAAAGCATTCTGGAGTCAAATGTGAGGGCACCTACCTGACAGCTGGAGCTGGGTTAAAACTGGGTCGTAAAACTGGAATGGACAGTGATCCCAAACACAGCAGCAAATCCACACAAAAAATGAAAAATAAAAGACTCAAGGTGTTGCAGTGGCGCTTCAAAGGATCTGAGGTCCATAAACGCATCTCCGCAAACCTCAGTGAACTGACGCAATGGTGTAAAGAACGGTGGGCCAAAATATCTTGATGCATGCTCAATCATCCAGGTAAGTAAATCCCCAAAGTTTGATTCTGGTCATCCGGACGTAGCATTTTCAGTGGGAGAAACGTTTCGTCACTCATCCAAGTGACTTCTTCAGTCTCAGCTGACTGCAGGTTTATACTTATGAGCCCCTGAAACAAGACCGTGATAGACTGTCTGAAGCAGTTAGAACAAGACCGGACCTAATACTACAGGCTATACCCAGGGGAATCTACACCAAGTCTGTATGGTTTACCGAAGATACATAAACAGGGTGCACCTTTAAGACCAATTGTCTGCATGATCAATTCAGTCACCCACCTCTAACATCTCTAAGTTTCTGGCTCCGATCCTCAACCTGTTGGTGGGCAGCTCTGAACACCACATCCAGAACACCTTGGCTTTTGTTGAGAAGGTGAGAGATGTCATTATGGAGGCAGATGAAACCATGTTCTCGTACGATGTTACATCTTTCTTCACTTGCATCCCAGTCACGGAAGCGTTGGAGGTAGTCCGTAAGAGATTACAGGATGACCCCAGCCTCAGCAATAGGACCACTCTCAGCACCGAGCAAGTGTGTTTGCTTTTGGAACTGTGTCTTAATTCCACCTATTTCACATACAAGGGTCATTACTACAGGCAGAAACATGGGTGTGCCATGGGTTTCCCAGTTTCACCCATCATGGCCAATTTGTACATGGAAGAAGTGGAAAAGAGGGCTTTGCTATCCTACCCTGGAACACCACCAAGTCATTGGTTCAGGTATGTGGATGACACCTGGGTGAAAATCAAATCTCAGGACGGATCACATTAACTCGGTGGACCGATACATCAAATACACCAGGGAGGATATGAAAAGTGGAAGGTTAGCCTTCATAGACTGTGAGATTTCCATCAGTAGTGGGGGACATCTAAAAGCTGATGTGTATAGTAAACCTACACATAAAGATCAGTATTTAAAGTTTGACTCTCATCATCCACTGGAGCATAAACTGGGTGTCATCAGGACGCTACAAGAGAGAGCGAACACCATCCCCACTGACACAGCGGCCAGGGAAGCAGAAGAACATCACATCAAGAAGGCCCTGAGTAGATGTGGTTATCCCAGCTGGACTTTTGTCAAAGCTGGAAAGGCGCCTAAAGAAAGCTCCAGCTGATCCAGGAGAGAAGGACAACCGCTGCCTAAGAGAAAACCTGTAGTGATCCCGTACGTGTCAGGAGTATTGGAACAGCTGAGACACATTTTTTCTAAACACCGAGTCTCTGTGGCTTTTAAACCCCAAAACACGCTGCGCCACAGATTGGTCCACCCTAAGGACCGGGTCCCCCAACACAAACAGAGTAACATAGTGTACAGGAGGATTTGAGCGCGGAGTCAAGGAGGCCATTTATGTGAAAAGGGAAAGACCATTTCTGAATCGAAGAGAGGGCCTAAGGCTACATCTTTTGCCATCTTACAATGCTGTGATTGCAGCCATTCTCCAACTCTCTGTGAATGGTACTCATGGCCATTCATCAGTGGTCTTTGATCAATGAGCTTTGATCAGTGGTTGTTAATCAATGGTCATGAGAATTTGCATATTAATGATCAACGAACTGACCTCCCAGCCCATTGTTCCTTCAGTGGTGCTAGTGTCAGTCATTATGCAATGTACTGTTTATAAGATTGGGGAAACCTGCAGTCAGCTGAGACTGAAGAAGTCACTTGGATGAGTGATGAAACGTTTCTCCCACTGAAAACGCTACAACCAGATGAACAGAATCAAACTTTGGGGAATTACTTCAAGTATTGCTGCTAAAGCTGGTTCTTTCCTCTTTTTCACATGACTGTGAAAGTCAGTAGCTGGAAAAATATGATTTTTACATTATTTAAGATGTTTTTAAATGACAGTTTACTTTTTATGACCTGGAAACTTTATTTCACTCAATCATTTAGATAAAGGCTTTAATATGTTCCCAAACAACAGATTGGAGGTTCTACTAAAACAGCTGCCTAGTTGTGAGACTTTGGTTTATTAATACAGCAGTGTTCTTCTAGATGAGAAGAGCTTCCACTAAAGTTTTCCTCTTTTTTTCCATTTTCCACCAAAATAAAAATAGCCACATCATTAGCCACATTCTGCTGCACAACCCGCCAGTAACAACTCCGTTCTAGGCTTCCCGTGGTGTATACAAATACATTTCAATGTGCCATATTTTAGTTCATTCACAAACACTGCCCTGCTGAAATATAACAGTATGGCATCGATATACACATTAGTGTGTTTAGTCCACTGAGAAAGGTGTGAAGAAAAGCACATTGTCCTGGTGCATGTGATAGCATGGCTGTTGCCTTCTCCTATGAAACTAGTGGCCCTCAGGCCTTTGATCTCACCCATGGCAGTTCAGTCTGGGCCTCAGCTGTGGGAAAAAGCAGCAGGGCTTAACAGGACAGAGCCCAGTAGATAGCAGGTGCTGAAGCCATGACCTTCCCATCCCAGGCCAGCATTCCTGCCTGTCAGACCCCCCGGATCCACGCATGTAGTGTCTCCAGCCACACCATCTGGAGCTGTTTGTCCTGCTGCACTGCGTTCAAATGGAAGAGTGTCCAAAACACTTCAAGCACTCATCGCACATACTGCAGTGGCACAGCTCTTCTGATTAAGATAAACCTTTACAGTGCTACTCTATGTTATTCATCACTATGCTAATCCTCACACCTCTCAGCTGGAGAATGGGCACACAAACAGAGGTATGACAGGGCCACAGGACCACAGGCAAGAGTAAATCCACAGGTATTTGGGGTTTTAAACTTCAAGGGGTGGCAGATTGTTAAGTCGGACACACAGCAGAAAACTCTCGGAGGAATTCCAGCATGTAGTCGAGCCTGAGTTCTCAACCTGGGAATTGTTGGTGTCTTATCACTGGTGTATCTTTGCACAGCTTTGTTTTGTCATAGCTTGTAAGATATTGTGTTGCTGATAAAACACAGCAATGGCTTCTTTCATTGTCAGGAGTTTGCTAGAGAAATCTGATCCTCGTCCTCTCCACACCTCTTATCATAAGTAGCCTGCTAGCTCCTGGTCTTACTAAGCCGATGTACTGGGAATCACACTATCACTCCTCCATTCAAGTGTCTCCCTGCAAGTTAGAGAGACTAATTTTATCTCCTTAACTATTAAAGGTAACATATAATGGTAAAAAGATTACACTTTTCTTTCCTGTAGTCTTCATGTTATAACTAGTTGTGAGCATGCAATGAAGTGCTAGGTGGGGTACTCTTGTTTGTGTTTGTGCAGTTGAGCGATTAGCTTTTTTTTAAAAAGATTTTTTACCTTCATGCTGGACTCTGCTGTTTCTATCCCCTCCACTAACTATGCATAGCATCATCACTGTCATGCTACACGTCTGTATTGGTTGCATACCCCAAAAACCAACCAGCCAAGCTGCTTTTGAAGCCAGTTTCTGGAGACATTATAGCAACTGAACTGCAGTTTGTGGAACTTCTGCTTTGGCTTCGTTTTTTAATCCTGGAAGCTGCCCCTTGCTTGGTTCTTCTCCTGCTGTATTACAGTTGAATTGGAAATCAAAAAATCAGTTGAGATGTTGCACACTGGTATCCTGAAATGTTGCACAAACACAGGAGAGCTAAAACCTGTTCTTTTAAACTTCCATTTAAGAGAAAATCACATAATTTATTTTTTTTAAGTTATATTTGATTAGTTAAAAGTGCAGTTGTAGCTATTGTTGAATGGCCTATTGTTAGTCCTCCCAGTCAACCAAGAAACGACTTTTTCATGTCACCTTTCCAGACAAATAAGTCAGCTCAATGGATTGGTGGGATTCTAAGGCCTGAACTCATGAGACTTAAGACCTGCAGCCCTGAAACCAAGAAAGGTAAATACCAGTAAATCTTGCTTTCATTGCCTGGAGGCTTCTTGTCCATGTGTACACTCACAGTATCCAGTGGATGGCTTCTGTTTCTTTCTGTTTGTGTGTTGAGTCTACAGCAAGCTCTCATGGACGTATGTGCTCACATAATCAGGTGTAAATGTTTCATGTAAGGCAGTCACCTCATGGCTGTCAGGTCATCTGCAGATACACGATCCCTCAGCTTCTTATTTTTCTCTCTCTCCTTGTCACCTTAAGCTCCACAGGTTGGGGCTAATGTAATCACAGACCCCTGCAGAAGGGCCAGTGTAAGAGACAGAAGCTGGGCCAGACATACAGGTATTCTAAACTGGTTACATTAAACCAAACAGGCCATCTGTCTCCCCCAGTAATTGGACACTGGATTAGACAGAGATGGCTGTGTTTCCCAGCCAAGTGGGCTAGTTACTGTTTATTTGGAATTAATTACCAGGGAGAGTGGAAATCTCAGAGCTTCCTACGAGTGGACCTAGACACTTTCTGATGGGGATAAGAGAACGTAAAGTCCAATAATAAAACTATATCAACAAAAATGTTTGGCAAGTTGTTTGACGCTGCTCAAACAAAGTCTTATCCTTGAATCTCAGATAATGATGTGGCTGGGGATTTCGAGTAAGGTGGATCAGAACAAAAGTCCCTTCTTTGATATGGTCACCCTAAACTGAGGCAGCAAATCAATGCACTTCTTTAAAGCTGGTAACCAATATCCTGGTGTAACACCATCAGCTGTTCTCACTCTGAGGATGTTCCAAGAGTTGAATTAAAAAAAAAAAAAAAGAGTATACATCTCTTAAACCCTGTGAGTGGGGCATCCACCCTGGCACCATATTTCATCCTGAGTGTTTCCTTCTCACAGGAATCACTGCTGAGGTATTGCAATCCTTAACCCTAACACATAACTCCAACTCCATGCTGTTCCATGCTCTTCACAAGTATTGATAATAAGCTGGCAGAAAAAAAACACATTCTGATGAACATTAATACATTAATTGTTTTTCCCCAGTAAAAGTTCCTTTTTGACTTTTCTCTAAAACACAGGGTTAGAGAAGAAACGATAAAGATAAAATATATAACATAATAAAATAAATATAATATATAAATGATAATAATATAATGAATAAAAAGACTAAATGCTTAGTTTGATGATGGCTATTAACATTCATACAAATAAATAATGTTGATTCCAATTCTCTGAGGCGACTGGTGTGATTTGGCGCTATATAAATAAAACTGAATTACTTTATCTCCTGCCTAGCAGCTCCATGTTCAACATCCTTTGTCTAATATAGCCACCATCCTGCCGCTGCACATCTAAACTATCTCAGCTCCACCTCTTTGTCTCCAAACCACTGAACCTGAGCAAAACCAAGTTAATGATGGAAATAACCTTGCCATGCAAGTTTAAGGTTGCACGCTCTAATATGTTTTGACAAGCATAGTAAAAATGAATGTGTTAACAGAGGATTCTGTTTAAAAGCTGCTCTTTTTATTCATTTATCTACTTAAAAAAAAAAAAGTTGGTGAAGGGCCGTATCATGGCATTTTTTTCACTATGCTAAATTTCAGTTTGCATGCAGTGAAATCAATGTACAAGTGACAATGCAATAAATTAGCATATAATTTACATTTGAAAAAAAAAATTAGTAACAGTGTACCAACAATAATACTGAATACAAAATATATGCAGCTAATCACATGATGCTTTTCATTTCGCTTGCACTTCAGATACGTTTTGAAGCAATGTGACATTCAAACATCCAAGTTCACAGCAACGAGTACCAGTTTGATTAAGTTGTCTTTTCTTTTTCTAAATGGAGCTTCTTAATCCCACAGCCAGTAGATGAGTCAGTTCAAGCAGTTTGAATTCTGCTGTCTTTGAATGCAGCATCCACCATCCTTTCCAACAAAATCTGCTCAGCACTGTCATTCTGAAGGTGGCTACAAAACAAAACAAAACAAAACAAAACAAAACAAAAAACGTAGCAGCAGCAAAATTAGAACGTCGGTTTTAACAGCTCTGACAAGATCCTTACACACTCACTTTAATTGCTGTTCCCCTTTCACAACCCAAGTGGTGAAGTGATCGCTTTCGTCTGGGGGGGGGGTGACTGTTTTGTTGGCTGCACAAGCAACAATACACAGTTGACAATGAAAATTCCCAGTGTGAGGTATAGACAGATACAAACTAAACGATAACATGACCAGCATTAAATCAACAGAAATTTTGACAAGTATATATATATTTTTTTCATGCTGTTTGGATCCAGCCTCACTTTTCTTTTCTTATTAGCACACTGGAACGGGTTTGAATGGAAGCACCCACTTGATAGCACCAGAAGCCTGGGAAGGCCGGAAGCCTCGAAGCATAGCAGGAGGAAAGAGAGGTAAACACAGTATTTCTTGGAAATTAAAAAATAAAAAAAGTACAAGAGCAGGGCAAGCACCACTGAGTATGCTGTTTTTGTTTTTTTTTTTTTATTCATTTATGGGACAAAGGTGATGATGATGATGATGATGATGATGATGATGAACATGATGGGGGTAGGAGGCAGAGTGTGGAGTCTGTGAGTAGCAGAGTGAAGCCAGCTGACATAGCCTGACAACAAAAGTGGTGTTTGCATGTATATTTAACAGGAATATCTCAATATTTGTGAAACAGGCCTGTTCACTTCCTTGTGAATGATCCCACACGTTAGCTTAGTCTAAAAGGCTGGAAGGTTGGAGAGATGCCTTCTTATTTTGTCCCATATCAC
>NW_005187403.1:1298487-1301278 GCF_000239375.1 Pundamilia nyererei | reverse complement strand
GGGTTCATTAGAACAATTTTTAAAAGTGTGTTTTTCAGTTTCAGTTTCTGATGTACATGACCAGCTCCAAAATGCCTAGTTGGTTTTATTATGTGCCAGTGGGCATCTTTGATGAGAATGAATGGGTAGGCTACATTTAGTTCATTAGTCCCCCTTAAAGCATCAGCTTCACAAGTCAGGCAGCCTGTGATTAACCTCCCATAAAGCCAGAAGTGTTCAACAATATTGACAACCAAATCTTCAAATTAAGTCTTTGCTTGCATTGGTGGCTTCAAGCAGATACAGTACTGCTTATTTAAAGATCACAGAGCTAAATTAAACAGACATATCAGCTGTTGCAAACTGTTGCTGAACTGGTCTTCATACGACATTTATATGGAGCTGGTTTTGTACTAAAGACAAAAGCAACATTATAAACACTTACTGATTTATGTCCTAATTTACATTTAAATGGTGACTTTTAATCATCCTTTTTTTTTTTTTACATTAAATGTTAATTGTAAATTGGTGAGCTTTAGATGTGCTAATAGGTTGATTCATGTCACCCTAGCTAGTCAGAATTTTCCCTCCACTTTTCCTAAGGTCTTAGTCAAACAGCTGTGCACACTAGTGTGCAGACCAGTTAATGACCTCCTGCCAACCCCCATGTGTATTTTACAACTGTTTGGCAACTGATTGCTGGAGGTTGCTGGCAGTCACTAGCATAAATTGGTCGCTGCAAGGGTGCTGGACAGAAAAATTCTCTGAAATTGCTTTGGACACTGACAGATTTCCATTTTCAGCTGTTTTTTGCATGGAAGAAGCGGACTTACCAAGCAGTAGTGAAATGGTAAGTGTAACCTAAACATATGCTTTCAAAGTAAAAGTTACACATTCCAAAATATGTAGGTTGCAGCAGTAAGACACAACTTATTCTTTAAAAGCAAATAATTAATTAAAATGTCATTAAAGCTCAAGAAATAAATGTCTGCAGATAAGTTGGCATCTTTCATGCAAACTACAGGTGACCAAGGTGGCAATCTGCTAATAACTAAAGCAATCACAGGGACGTTTGCTGAGGATCACCCTATTTGTGTTGCCAGTATTAAACTGTGACTGAGGCCTGAGCTAACGATCGTCTTGCCCAGACCTCATATATCAATCTTTTCATGTAATCATTGGTAAGAAGGCCATTTTGCAAACTGCGGGTCTATTAGTTTACCTCAAAAAGATCCTTAAAGAGAGTATGTAATGGTGACTGCACTTTGACTCAGATGAACAAAACCTATAAATCCTTTAATACTAAACTGAGTAAGATGCTAGCAAAGGTCTGGTCACTAATTTTTCATGTGGCGTAGGCACCATTTGAAAAGATGACTTTGGTGATTTTGGGTGAACTTTTACCTGACTGTTAAGAACTAAGGCACCCAACTGGGGAAAAAAAAAAGATTTAAAAATCTCCAATAACCACGGTGTATTTTTTGGCCCTGGATTAACATATGTATATAATATACAAATCCTTACAGTATACAAGGGTTTAACATATGTTACAGTATGTAATATTTTCACTCAAGCAAAAAAGAAACTGAATATGAATTCAATCACATTACATTCCCTTCCATAACAATAGGCTACTATCTGGCGAAAAGATGATCAGAAGACAATATATCAGCTCTGTTTTGGATTGTACAATAAATATACAGTACACCAACAGGGATTCTCTGTTGCATTTGAGCAGTAAATTGGTATTTACATGAAAAAAGTGCACCGAAGCCAGAAGTCTGCTCTGCCAATAGCACCATCACAGTCATCCCAAAGACAGGAGTCTCCCATCCCCCTCTTCTAATCTCCGGGGTACATCCTCTGCGAGCGATGTGTCCAGCACTTTGGATTCGTAAAAAAAACAAACACTGAGGAAGACTAACAATGATATTAATAATTATTATTATAATAAAAGATAACATCACCAACAGTTAGTCTTCCGAGTTCCACTTCACAGAAGTGAAAATGTAAAAAACAAAAAAATAATGTTTGTGTCAGCATTATTGGCTGAGCAGTGGTTTAGATTCCACTACGACAGAGGGCAGGAGTATGGGGTATGATAAACAGGGAAATCCTCGCTTTTCTCCCGTCTTCAACATTGACAACTTTTTCATTCTTCCACTGGTTCAGAGTCGGGATGCATTTTCCAGTCTGCTGTTTTCTTCTCACCCTCTTAAGCACTGTATCCCTCCATCTTTCTTGCCTTTATGACCATCTTCTTGTCTCGCTCTTGTATTCAAAGGGTCAGTGCCCCTGGCAAGTCTTGCAGCACATCTGTCTGAAGTACGCTCGACTGCAGAACTTGAACTTCAGTACCAGCGGGCAATAAGCCACTTTGTTTACATCTTTGCATTCTGTGGAGAGACAGAAAAGACCTCAGATATAAAGACAGCAAAAGAAAACATATCTTTTATTAGTCTGGCTATGTTTAAGAGGAAAACTCCTCGTCGTAGGAGCTGACTAAAAAAAAGACACACACACAAGAAAGTTTTTATACCTAACATAACACAATCATCTACATATTGTCACCTTTTAAGTAAAACCACCCCTATTTCCCTAGACTATATATAAATATATCTATTACATATATCTATCTACATGGCACTGTATTAATGTATTAACTGGTTGTGCCACCCTTAGCTTAGCTGGTGTGTTTTGGATTACTATCTTGCTTGATAACCCGATTGCGCTTAAGTTTCAGGTCGTCAACTGATGGTTGGACATTCTCCTTCAGGATTTTCTGGCAGAATTCATGGTTCCATCAATTACG
>NW_005187403.1:1281130-1297925 GCF_000239375.1 Pundamilia nyererei | reverse complement strand
AAAGCCTAAGAAATGGCTTTGTAACCCTGTCCAAACTGATAAATGTCAATGGCATGTTAGTTTCTCAGCTGTTTCCTTAGATCATGAAATGATGTGTTATTTCTAGAGATTTTTTTAGAGATCTGCTTCACTTTGTCAGACAGGTTCTCTTTAAGTGATTTCTTGATTCAGCAGGACTGGCAGTAATCAGGCCTGGCTGTGGCTAGTGAAATTGAACTCAGCTTTCCAAAAAATGTGGTTAATCACAGTTAATTCATGACTTAACAAGAGGGAGCCATTACTTTTTCATATAGGGCCAGGTAGGCTATTTTCTCCTAATAGAGGAAACCATTATTTCAAAACTGCATTTTCACAAGTAATCTTTGACTAATATTAAAATGTGTTTGCTGATCTAAAACATTTAAGTGTAACAAATATATAATAAAAAAAACCTAGGAAATCAGGAAAGAAGCAAATACTTTTTCACAGCACTGTGCATCTTTTATATACATCTTGTTCTCATGGAACAATATTATCAATCATTTGAAGTATTTCCGAATTGAAAATCCAGTGATAGCTGACATGCTGACTCCAAATGTGTGCTACATCAAAATTCAAATGATATCTCATCAACACTAATAATATACAGTCATTTTTCTTTGCAACATTATATTTAATAGAAATAACACATATACATCTAGCTTTTGTTTTGTAGCAAAGGCAAACTTGATAAATAGGTTAAAATAGATGGTCAGAAGAGGTTGCGTTTTTATTAAATACTTTCAGAATGAAGGCAAGTCATTAAACAGCGATGTAATGATAACCTATGAGATATACAAACTGGACTAAACTGCTACATGAGAGCTTGTGGATCTCCCTCAGGTCTGAATAGAATAAAACTGCAACTATACTTGGATGCAGAGACTAAGACAGATCCTGGCCTCGTTCACTAACTGGGCTGGCTGCCATCCCTACTATGCACACTCACAGACACACACATACACACACAGACTGCTTGCTGGATGCCAGACAGGCAGTGCTCTAAATGCCTTATCATGATCAGAGTGTCTTCCCTTATTAGGCTTTGGCCCCTGCCTTCTCAGAGCCAAATGAAACGAGACATTGCCTCACTGCTGTCCGTAAAGGAACAATTAGCCTACAGCTAATCCCATTAGCCAGCCTGTAAACGCTGCTCACGTTTTCCATTCAGGCTAATCGAAGGCCCCTTCTCTACATATCTGAATAGCCATCCATCATGTGTAAGTGTATATGGAGGGTTGAGCTGCTTCGCTTTGACTAGGGGCCAACCTCACTGGAAAGATTAATGTTGCTGGCAAAGTGTAGAAGAGCGTGTCATCCAACTGTGTTTAGGTCATAGTAGAACAGTGAAGATGAAGATAGAGATAGTTTATAACCTTTTCAAGTGGGGCTTTGTGTAAAAGCTGAGCACCTACAGCACAATATCTATGAGCATAAAGCAATCAACCTTTGCTTATAAAGAAAGTGCAGATCAGAAATTGTCTTCTCGACCGTGACGAAAACTGCGAGAAGTAAACTTTTCGCACGAGCAAGTTCTTAACTGAACTTGCTTGTGACACGATGGCATGTTTCATCATCTCACCATCACCACTGGAGATCGGGGTGGCATCGCACTTGCTCTCACACTGCTGCATGGTGGCTGGTCGGAGGGACTCTACGCAGTCATTCGATGGCTGTCCTGTGTAGGACAGACACTGTACCGTCCTCATCTGCTGGCCCAGACCACACTGTGCTGAACACTGAAACAAAGAGCACCAGACCAAAAGTCACTGTCAGCGCAACACCATATTTAGCCAGTAAATTTAACAAGTTAAATGAGGACCATCTTTTCTCTGTGACCCTGAATGCTAGGCAGGGAGTCTGCTCTCCCTCATGGACCTCCACACACATAGTAATCCCGGCACATGCACACATACACTGTACGACCTGATCCAATCAAACAATCACCGGGGCACAAAGGGAGGGAGCACACAGAGCCAACCAGAGTCACCTTCCTCAATCTGAATTCATTTTCCTAAATTTGAGCAAACAGGTCAAATGAGGTTGAAAAGGTTACCTTTTGGCATTCTCTTAACTTTATACTTGTTGTGAGTCTTGTTTTCCTTTTCTTTCCCTCTGCTCATTTCTTCTTCACCCTCTGAAGGCTTTTGCAACATCTTTTTTGAAAACTGCTTGTCAAGGGATATTTTGTGCACAAGTATATTAAGGGTTTAGACTGGTTAGTAATTCTGCTCATGATCACAAAAAGAAACGTGAAGCTCTCTTCAAGCTTTTTTCCCCCACATTTAACTATTATTACATTTATTTATTTGCTTATAATAATTTGTATCAAAAATCTTATTTGCAAAAAAACAAAATAAAGAAAGACATTCCCAAACAAAAATGTGAGAAAGATAGCAAAGTTTGTTGTTTTTATGCTTGCCACGTGTGCTGAGCTTGATGTCACATCATATTTGTAACGCTTCAGTCACTTGTGCACCTCTCGATTTTTGTAACCTAGCACAGGTTGCAGACACCAGTGTAAGATTGTGTCAGTTTTTACCCCATTTTATTATATTCCCGTGAATTATATGCCAGCAAAAAAACCCCAAAAAAACCAAAAAAACCCCGAAATAAACACACACACAAAGTCTTTGCTTCAGGTTTGGATTTCTTCTCTTCCTAGCAGTATCATCTGAGTGGGGAAACCTACTGTTCAGGAGAATGCTGCAACGGCTTCCTCCGAATGAGCGAATGAGGCGGTGCAAAAAGCGATCAATACAGAGGGTATACTGGCACCTAGAGTGGCTTGATATAGGTTTGGGCAATAGGACAGCTGTAATGGATATCAGCCAGTTGGTCAATTTACTTTTTTTCCTAATTTTTTCTTGTTGTTATACTGAAATAAATCTTAAAATCTGCCTTGTATCTAAAGGGCAATCAAAAACATTTGACTAACAGGAACACATCTGTTTCTGCTGCAATACTGAAATTGTTTGGAGTTTTATTGCTAAAAATTATTATTATTATTGTTAAATCATGAAGACATGAATCATGAGGCATCTTGAAGTTTTTTTGTTTTATTTTGGGTTCTTTTGTGTCACTGATGTTTTAATTTTGGTAGGCTGACCACTGCTGGGAAGATTTAGCACTGTTCCAAGTTTTCTCCATTTGTGGATAATGCCTCTCACTGTGGTTCACTGGAGTCCTAAAGCCTAAAAGCCTAACAAACAGCTTTGGAACCCTTTCCAAACAAATGCATTTCAATGTCTCTGTTTTCAGCTGTTTCTTGAGATCGTGGCATGATATGTTGTTTTCTAAGACCTTTGAGCCTAGGTTCGATTTAAGTGATTTCTTCATTCAACAGGTCTGGCAGTGATCAGGCACAGGTTCGGCTGGTGAAACTGAGCCCAACTTTCCAAAAAAAAAAAAGAAAAAAGGGGGGGGATCCAATTACTTTTTCACGCAGAGCCAGGTAGATTTGCATAGATTTTCCCTTAATAAATAAAATCACAATTTAGAAATTATTTTGTGTTTATTTGGGTTATCTTTGACTAATATAAAATTTGTTTGACGATTTAAAACATTCAAGTGTGACAAATATGCGATAAACAAAGAAATCAGGAAGAGGGCAAATACTTATTCACAGCACTGTATGATGATGATGATGATTGCAGCATCCTTTCCAGTAAAAAAAAAGAAAAAAAAGAAAAAAAAAATCCAGCCAAGTGAAGAACGCTCTTAAGAGGCAAGCATATAAGTATCCAAGTCCTCCATGATCCACGATGAAAACACTTAATGAGAGCAAATAAAAGCCATTGAACAACTGATGTTCCAAAACATATTGCATCAATGTTACGCACTGACATGCATGACTTGTCTAATGGTGCTGGGAGACTAGTTCTCATTGAATGATTTTTTTTTTTTTTTGGCAAACTTAAGATCAAATGACCCAAGAAAAAAGAGAAGCTGCAGTAAAGGACTGGCAAAGTAGTCGCAAAGGACGAATCCCATTTTTTAGTGATTTCTATTAGGTTCAGGCAGGAAGCCTGAAAGATTCTCCAAGAAGTATGAGTTTTTTATTTATGAATACGGTAAATTGTCCAAATTAAAAATGGCTGCAATTCAACAAAGATTAATGTGATATTAATGTCCCACTGCTCAAACTACAGCAGAAATTCTGCACTTTAAGGCTGTACTCATAATATAACTGTAAATTTGCTTTGTTGGTGCATAAAACGTTTGCTTTGGTAAACACAAAATGCGCTCCTGCCTCTTTATATGCTAGTTGTTATAAAAAGTGAGATTGGCCTTGTGGGCAGCCGCTAATCTCCTTTGTAGAAGGAAAAAAACCAGACAGAAACAAACTAGTAAAACTAATAAAAAACAAAAGGTGTAGGTGCCAGCACACTTTCGACTCTATAATGGAATTGTTCATCTGAGCTGATGCTGGAAAGGCTGAGAAAAAACACACCTGTGAGCCATAACTATGTGTGTGTGCTCATATACGAGTGTGTGAAATAAACCCAGTCACCCCCCACCTCTTTCTGTCACCTTCACAGATTCTCTCTGGCTGCCTTAGATCAGTGAGCCTGCATGTCATCCCTTCCCAATTAGAGAGTCTTTATTAGGGCCCGCTGCAAGCTATGACAGATGGCGTACGTCAGTGGTGTAACTTTAGTAGGATTTGAACTGGAGACCTTTTGGCCTGGGAGACTGGGATCTTGGTAGCTGGCAACAATCCCCCCTTTCTGGCACTTTGAGGGTCAGCTGGCCAGAGAGGGACGAGAGTAGTGGAGGCTAAGCTTGTAATTACAGCCAGAAAAACAGAATAGGTGGGGGAGAGAGTACACACACACACACACACACACACACACACACACACACACACACACTTCGACAGTGTGTCAGAAAGCGCTGTGTAAGGGCAGACTCCAGCTGTTGGTCTATGAGGTATTAACTTTGGCTCAGCATGGCAAGAAGCCTGTCCTTTGATGAACTATGTTGAGGTTAACATTTTGGTCTGCTTTGTTTATGGCTCAGACTAAATTGTAAAGGTGTGTTATCGATATTTGTGTGTGTTAACGGGCATGTGGCAGATATGAAAAGAACCCAGAAAGCTATGACTTAAACTGCCACACTCTCAACCTTTGACTTCTGACCTGATCAGCACAGCTGAAACCATGACATCACCTTCATCAGAGCGCACAATCCTTGCACAATTGCCTTCTAAACATCAGAGCACACTGTTTAAAATTCCACTTCTACACTGAGTTACTAACAAATCCTACAAAATAACAAGCCATACTTTTTGTAGATACAACTATCTCTGACGCACGACTTTTTGGCGTCCTCTCAGCAATATGAGTCAGCTGTGTTGTAAAGTGTTGAGCAGCTTTTTCAGAGCATACTAAGTCATATCAGGGTGAGCCCAAAACTTCTATTCCTCTGTCTTCCTCAAAACCCTGTTCCTGGAAGTGACAGAGAGGCCTCGTCTGGGGTGCAGATAAACTTCAAACAGCCAAGAAGATATTACTGCTGCCGATCACATACTCCAGGCCTGTTTTAACTCTTGGAATCACAAACACAGCCTCTATGCACTCACATGCGTCACAGGCCTGATTGGAATCCCCAGTATTTCATCCAGGTGTAAATGATACAAATCATTCACCTACACATGGAGTTTTATCTATGGAAACTTTGTCTTTTAAACATGCCAGTAGGATTAACCACCATACTGTTGTGGAAGAAGTTAGAGAGAGACAAGGTCCTACCTGTCCCCATTCACCAGGGATCCAGCGGGGAGGAGGACAGCGCCCTAAAGTGCAGCGCATTCGGACTTGAGGTTTGTTATGGATCGAGCAGCGGGCAGGCGGAAAGGTCTTGGTGAGGTCGCTGCTCTTACACAAGGCAATGCGGTGCTTAAAGCCAGGACCACATTTAGGTGTGCACTACAGAGGGAAGGAAAGGTGTTAAACACATATCTTGACAGTGCAATGAGTTACAGAAAAACACTTATTATTACTGGCCTTACCTCGGACCAATCCAGAGTGACCCACTTTGGAGGACAGGACTGGTTGTTGCAGGACTCTCTCTCGATAGGCCGATGAGTCAAACAGTGAGTGTCCTCCAGTGTCTCCTCCTCAGCGGGACCAATCTTCCTGATACAGAGGACTGTCCTCGTCCTTATCCCTCCATCGCACGTCTTCGGACACTCTGACCAGTCTCCAATAAACCATCTGGAGGATGGAGCAACCAATGCTAACAGTTTTGTTGTAAAGTGATTTTATGAGGTTATACTCACTATAAACACACATTAAATAACTTTACTATAGTCACATTGCCAAAGAGGGAAAGAAGCAAACTACTCCAAGGCATCAAACATTAATACTTTGCAGTATCAAGAGTATTAATATATATATAGTAAAAAAAGGTAAATATGGCAACTGAGTGGCCTAGCCTGGCTTTTTTAAATTAATGTACAGACAAGACAGTGGTATCACTGGACAAAAAGAAAGAGCATAAAGTATTATAGGGTTTTTTTTATAAGACTATTAAATAACCGTTTTAATATTTTGAAAGCTGTCTTTTGTAATATTTGCTGTAATATCCATTCTCATCAACATAAAAGAAAATTATATACCACAAGAAATTACACACTTTTTAAAGAAGTTTAAACTTGCTGCCTGGCTGACAGGTAACTAATGCTGGGGAGTGCATTTTAGTGCTATGCCATGTCAGGATGATTAGCTTTAGAACCTGAGAAAATTAGACCCAGTCATATTCAACCCCCTCCAGACTTTAGAATTAATATCATAAAACTGCACAGACAACAGTCCTCCAAACACATCCAGCCTGTGAGATATTACATCATCTAAAGGAATGTATACAGAATTAACGACATGTTCAAACATCTGTGTTAGCTTTCATTACCGGCGCCCATAAAACCCTGGGCTATTCTAAAACAATTGTGTTTACATGGTCTCCTTTAGTCGGCCTTTCCTGACGCTGCAAAAGGAGTGTTTGCCTTCCTAACAAACACAAATGCCGCATGAGCGCTCTAACTACACACACACACACACACACACACACACACACACGAACTGCCACGGCCTTCTAGTACTAATCAAAATAAATGCGATACCACAAGTCTGCGACCACTGAATACAGATGTGAAAATAAATTACCCAAGACTGCAGTCTGAACATATGAAAACAAATTACCGCTGATACAGTAGATTTACAATACTATCAGTTTTTTTGGCTGACACCCAGCTGAAAGACACTGGCGCTCCCTCTCATATACAAATAATTGTCAGCTAGTCTGAAACTAATTAACCTGGTGCATTTAATCCCTCTTTTTCCAGACATTATTGAAGTGAGTCTGGCCATTCTTCCAGCTACAGCGAAGGGATTTACAGACATTTGGCCACCAAACACAAGTTCATATTCCACCTGTATACGTGTGTGTTACCCCTCGAGGTTTGGTAAGGATGCCAAAACAATCAAACACAGGTGGTCATTTTCAGAGCTCTTATTTCTGGCATGAAGCAGATATTGAAAATAGTTAACATATGAAGTTATAAATCACGGCCATTTTATTTTATTATTTTCTTCCAAACACATTTTACAACTAGGGCTCATTGAAGGCGAATTAATATCATGAGTCAGTCTCATTTTTATGGAGGCTTTTTCTTTTGAAAACATTAACTTAGGTTGCTATACTCTGTGTTTTCATTATTGTTTTTATATTAACAATGCATTAAATGTTAGTACGTAATGCAAAAGATCCTGATCATACCAAAATGATGAACCTACAGAGAACTACCTTGTCAAAAAAGCATTATAGCATCCATCCATCCAGGATGGAACGTATTGCAGCTGCCATAGGGCGAAAGCCGGGGTACGCCCTGCACAGGTGGCCAGTCTGTTGAAGCCTAACACAGAGAGACTGACAACCATTCAAACTCATATTCATATCACCAATTAACCTAACCCTGCTAAGTGCATGTCTCTGAACAAGCTGGAGTACCCAGAGAGAACCCACGGAGACCCATTCAGTCTTCCTTCTGTGAGGCAACAGTGCCAACCGCCGTGCCACCACGATGCCCCTATATGTTTCAGCAAAATGTGTTGGGTTCATACCCTGTAGTGCTCCAGTTACCAACTAGTTGATCACACGAAGCATTTAGTGGGATGAGACCGAAAACAGAGCTAAAGGTAAGCAAATACAGCGATTAGCATCTATACACATTTTATGCACTCCATTTGCATTTGTTTCACATCATGACCAACATAAATTAGCAGTACGCAACTTAACAATCAATAACATTTGTATACTGGGCAGAATTTCCTTCAAGTCAGCACTAAACACAGAATGAAGAATTAGAATAAGCACCGGAGATGAGTTAACTTGAACGCTAATATGCGATCTAGCGTGGGAAAAGCCAAGGACAGAGACCAAACTGAGCACAAAAATAGCCAAGCAATGACATAATGAAGAACTCAACTTCCCAATATTTACAGTGTTTGCAGTCTTCCAATATTTCATCTTCTTTTGGCTACGGCCCACCATTGATCATCTGCCCCCATCTCACTTTTTCACTGTCCTCACAACATCATCTTCTGTCCAACCAGGAAACTGCATATCCTCTCACACTACATACATACATCATCATTGTCATCTTCCTGTTTTCCTCAGCTCCACGGTCAACATCCCTTGCATTCTTAATTAACAAATTATGTAACTAATTTCAGTTATACCATTATAATTACAATTGTTATTTTATGAATGAGTATTTATCTCTCTGCATTGTTATTAAAGCATAGTAATTCAAAGAACATATGTAATTTGACATCTTTCATTAAAGATTTTTAGAAAATAAGCAAACAGATTAATTAATTTGTTTTTGCATGCCAATTTAGTAGTTTAGGAAATATAAGAGTAAAAAATTCACACTTTGGACTTTAGCCTGGTATTCACATCTTGCTTTACATGTCTTTGTTTACAAGTTGCATCGCATAGCTGTTCCACCCAGTTCAAGATCAATAATTACTTTTCTAAACTCTCACTTCCTTATATGTGAAATATTACAATTACTAGTTTTTATGGTTTCTTTCACTATATAAAAAACATACTGCATCAAATATACCAAGCAGCCTAGTTGGAGTAGAGCACCTAATGCTGAAACAACACTGTAAATCAAAATATTTACATTTTTTTTCCCCTTTGGTTTCAAGTTTCTTTCAGGAAATTCTGTGAGGAACAACTTAGTGGAAGACTGATGGCTGGATCAGTGCAGCTGTGCAACTATCTGTTATGATGATAGGAGCTAAGCCTAAGGTCTAAGCTGTAGATTTACAATTTACCTTCTGACAGAATAAGACACAAGCAGGAGAAACAGAATTCTTCAAAAGCATTTAAAGGAGCCAGGTGAGGGAGTAAGGGCATCTGTGTCAGACACCTC
Source organism: Pundamilia nyererei (assembly GCF_000239375.1). Taxonomy (NCBI): domain Eukaryota; kingdom Metazoa; phylum Chordata; class Actinopteri; order Cichliformes; family Cichlidae; genus Pundamilia; species Pundamilia nyererei. Next base: position 1,288,462 of record NW_005187403.1, on the reverse strand, counting down.
TTGTTTCAGACTACTAACAACCTAAATATGCTGCAGGGGGTAGCGGGAGAGAAGGACGTTTCTATAGTAATGCTAGAGCCGCCGCTGCTGGCCTCATGACCCAAACCCTGATAAGCAGATAAAAACAGAAGGAATTTTATTAAGTGTAACAACTTTTCTCTGAATTTTTTATCACTGTACTGTGATTCTGAGACAAAATAAGCAATTTAGAGATGTTACCTTCTACTTGGGCCTTGTAACACTCACTCTGTTCATCATTTTTCTCTCATTTCAGTCATTTGACAGATTTTACAAAAGTAATCATTTCATAAAGAGAAGAATCATGAGTGAGTATTACGTACTCTGGAGGACACGGCTCAGTATTGCAGTCTCTCTGGTTTTCTGGAGGTTTGCTGTCTGGGTCACAGTAGTTGTTCTGTACCACTGAGTTGTCGTCCAGCCTTTTACAGGCTAACTCCTGCTTCTGAGAACCTGCAGGAGAAAACACTGATCAATAGTGCAGCATGGAGCTCAGCTGATCTGGCACATTAAAACGCCTTCGCAGACACAGAAGCCTGCCAGCCGTGGTGTCGTGCACCGTGTTAAGAGCAGAGATGGGATCATTTTCATTCTGTAGTAAATCCAGACATGTAAATTCGTGATTCTTTGCAGGATATGTTGGCAAATCACTTTTACAGAGCAGAGAGCTCTTTACCTTGGCTTCTGCCAGAAAGAGTGAGGGCTACCGTATCAGTGTCACACCTCCCACTGTGTGTGCGCGCATGCTGCATGTGTTTTGTGTGTGCGCGTGCATGCGTACCAACCAGGAAGGGGTCTGTTTGGACCCTCCTGGGACATATCCCACAGCAGACTTGTCTGGCAGATGTAATGAGATATGGATGCGTGTGTGTGTGTGTGTGTGTGTGTGTGTGTGTGTGTGTTTGTGTGTGTGTGTGTGTGTGTGTTACAGAAAATCCACACATCTGTGCTTGAAGTGAAATACAGTTTAGAGGAATAGTAGAAAAGTTTCACTTGAAAGGCTGTCAAAAGGTGGTTTTCACTGATTTTTTTCACTGTGGTGATATATTGAACAATACTTTATGATTAGCTGAGCTAGCACTATTGAATAGGTGTATGATTAAATAACATTTTAATGATTTAAAGCTCTGCACGGTCAGACACACACAGTAGACACAAATTAGATCATTTGGATCAACAATGCAAAGGCATGTTTATGATGCTGGAAAGCCATGGGTACTTCCCCATCTAAGGAATAGTTTTCTGGTCTGGACTTGGAAATCCTTCCTCAGAAGAACCCACATGCTTATTCAGTCATGCTTTTACAAAATATTACAAACCCTTCCAGGCCACGCTTGACAACTGGGAAGAAACACTATTTATTGTTATATGAAACCCATGGCTTTTGGACTAAAAGGTTTGGTTTAGTCATTCTTAAGGCCATAGTCAACATTTCACTGTGGTTTCTGATTCTGAATGTTTATAGGACAGGCGACTGGGAAGAGCAGCTGCATCTCTACCCCATCACTGGTAAACCAGAAGCTATGCAGAGCAGCTCATTCACATAATTTGCGCTATATTCATTACTTTGGCTATATTATTTAAAATATACATACTGAATTTATTAGAGGGCTGAATCTCCAGGGTAATGATTCTGGCAAACCATTCTCAAATTATGATACTGGGTTTCTGCACAGCGTTCTTCAGCATTTGTGGAAATATTGGTTGGGGAAGATTTACAGAATAACACACAAGATATAAAGTTTTAAACATTTGAAAATGGTTAGAAATATTTAAAGAGAATGTAAACACCCACAGCATGTTATGGTATTTAACACCAAAATGCTTGGAGTGCTAAAAAGGCAACTGACCATCATAGCTCAGTAGAATGTCAGACATTAATCTTTTATGTCTCTTATATTACTTTACATGCTTTGTGCCAATGTATGCTTAATAGCATTTTACAAAATATAATAAATTAAAAGATGCATTTGGAACCATTACAGATGCAAAACTTTAACTATTTTCCACCATGCTGTGAGCATTAAAAGAGATGAGCTATGGTCTAATTTAATATAATAAAATGTACTTAAGCTAAAGAAAAACACAAGTAAATAAGCATTTAATAGGTTAAACGGAGCACCCCGGAGCTCTTTGATACTAGTTTTACATTTGACAGAGGCCAAGCAGAGAACATAAAAAGCACAGGGGAGTTGCAATGGTACCAGCACAGACAAAAAGTCTGTCATCAAAGATTACAGGGTGGACTTGCCTCCGGCACAGGTAGCTGAGCATTCAGACCAGGGCAGGTGGTGCCAGGAGAAGCCCACCTCATTATCACCACTCCCTGTGCGCTGGATGGGGACGTTGAACTTGTAGTGTATTCCAAGGTTCTGCTCTTGAAGGAGGACCTGAAGGGGCATCAGCCAAAAAAATAAATAAAATAATTTGTGGAACCAGCTATAAGTGTTACTCACTGGTATCATGTGCTAGCAAACATCAATTCATATAGACAACAACAGATGATGAGCAGTGTAAGCATTAAACTCAAGTCACGTTTCTATTCATCTGCATTTTCTTTTTTAAATAACCAAGTATCAACAGATCAGGCATCGTATTAGTTTAAGTCAGCCACAGGGTGAAGCTCAGACAGGAATCCCAGAACAATAGCTCGCCACCTTCTGCACATCCTCCTGGCCAATCTGATCTGAAATGTCCTATTTAAGTTGGTTCAGCAAACATATAGTTGTTGTTGTTGCCTCTACAAGCCACACCTCCACCTCAGTTCCTCCATTTCATGTCATTTATGTCATCTCTGCCTTAATCAGGCGCATGACCATTATCACTGATGACTTCCCTGTTTTTATGTGGACTTGCTGATATTCTCTGGAAGGGTGTAGGAGATTTTTTTGATGTTCTATGAGGCTCATGGTGAAAAAACAAGTCATTGTAATGTTTGGTGTTCAAAAAGTGTTTTTGTCGAAGCATGTATTGTAACAGACTTTCAAAATAAAATGATGGTCATATAGATGATGTAAGAACTAGATTTGGAACAAATGAAATGTTATATTACCATGACAACCAGATTTTCAGTGGTAGCACCCAACGCTTCTAAAGACTCTGGTTCATCAGAGGGCCTCTTGTAGTGGAAGGCTGTCCCTGCAATCTCAAACTTCCTGGGCCAGTCAATGGTCCACGCTCCATTGATGTAATAATCATCCCCTTCAGATTTCAAAGCTAGGAATTCAGATGACAAGAAAAGTTTTCAGAATGCTGAAATCAAAAACAGACAGGAACAGTAGCTGGAGACAATCATTTGTTTTGATGTCACTGCCATTGTTTGTCTTCTTCATCATCCTCAACCGCACCCCAAAAAGTCACTGACAACTCGCTATTTGGACACACTCAGCAGAACCAGACTCATGCTGCCAAGAAAGACATTCACGTGCACCGACACGTATGTGCATCTAATTTAGGAAGAGAAGAAAAGCACAGTTCAGGTGAAAGCTTGGACGGATCTCATGAATACCACTCTGTCTGGTTGTCAAAACAAAAGCTGGTCTCCAAGCACAACAGATCTGAAAATATCCACTTTCTCTGCATTGAAATAGGGCCAAATTGAGGAGAAACAATCCAACCGCTCACTCTTCTGACTCCTTGGCTCACGCTCTGCAGATCTCCCCCTCTGTAGCATTCACGCAGATTCGAAGAACAATAGTTTACTGCTCTTAATCATATCACAATCTTCTGCTCCAGAAATGCGCTTTCAACACATCTGGCACTGATTGTGGGCATTGTGACATTTGAACAGTGCAGTTTACGCAAGTCTTTATATTTATACTGTTTGACTAAAACTTAATAAAGATTTTTTTTAAATGCTAACTTTGCTGACCTAAATAGCAAGGACTCAGACAATGCTACAAAAGAAAAATATTATCATTATCATTGAGGTCACAGATCAACTGCATAACAAAGTAAATAATAGATCAAGTCTAACACAACAGCCAAAACTGCACTCTTTAAACTTTGATATATAGACATCATATCCCCCATAACCCCAGGGGACCAGGCAGCTGTCACCATGGCCCTGTAAATCTGGTCTCTGGTTCAAAGTATAACTTAAGCCCTCCATTAACACCATCCCCTATAAATTCAGCACACAGTCAGATGTCTTTCTCGCTTTAATCAAAAAGTGGCTTAATTGAACAGTTTTTTTCTTAACATTAGGCGACAGGACATTAAATGATGGGATCATCCTTTTGTTTTTGACAAAGACACAAGGAAATTACTAGAAATGTGGTTGACACAGAACTGAACAGATAATAGGAAACAGGATGACATTGCAAAATGCCAAGTCATCACACTGCAGTGATTTATAAGGCTTAAAGTGATTGATTAAAAGTAAAACAAGATCAAGTTTCTACGTCCATACTAGGGAGGCTGTGAAACTATACTGGTGACTCTATATGGTCAGATTAGATGACTCTGAAGAAAGCCATGAGTCAATAAAATTCTCCTACATTCAACAAGTTTTCTTTAGAGCTTTAACCTCTTCAGATTTCTGCACTTCTGCACACACCTTAGAAACAGGTGGAGCTGTGCCAGAAACCTGTAGTCTGTTTACAAATACAGACAGGTCACGGAGCTACCCCACAGGTTTTCTAAAATTTAATGATCTTGCATTAATTTGAAGAAATTAAATTAGATCATTTGAAAAACCTTACTGATGCTCTGAAGGTATGCCATGAAATGATGTTGGCTCTATGAAGAGGTGATTTTCTCCATGAAAATGAACAATGATTTGAAACAGATTAAAAATCTTCTATCAGGCTAGAGGAGTCTTTAAGGACTCATTAGAAGAGCTGCTAGGTATTTTTAAATTACCTCATAGGCTTGTTAAAACATGCCCATTAATCAGCTTTTAGAGAAGCCAGGCGTTTTTTACTGTGACCCAAATGTTTGCACTGGTCAGCAACTTTTCAGAAGTTGTCTGTTAGAGAGATATAATCTAATTTTTCTTACAATTTCTTAGTATATCCTGTCAGGCCAAGTCAAGATGTGTTAAGGTGGGATATCAGTTTCATCAGCTATCCAGAATATTATGACGTATAGGTTTTCTCGTTTCAGCATTTGAGTACATATCAATTGATGTGTCCAAAACCAAACATCTTTGATTATTTAACAATGTAGGCTACCAATAGAAGAATGGCAAAGGGTACACCTAGAAAAATGTTTGCCCCCTTCCTGATTTATTAGTTTGTTGCATATCTGTCACCGTTGAATGATTCAGATCATCAAACAAATTTTAATATAACACAAAGATAACCCAAGCACATACAAAATGCAGTTATCAAATTGTGATTTTATTTATTAAAGGGGAAAAAGCTGCCCAAACCCGCTGTATGAAAGACTAATTGCCCCCTAAACTCAATAACTGAATAACTGGTATGCCACACACAAGAAATGAAATCAACCATTTGCCATTAGTAGCACTGAGTCTTTCACATTGCTGTGATATAGCCTTCATTTTTTTCCTGTTTTTAGCCCTTCAGAGGTAGACTTGCTGGTGTGTTTCAGATCATGGTCCTGTTGCATAACCCAAGTGTGTTTTAGCTTCAGGGCATAAACTGATAGCCAACATTCTCTTCCAGGATTTTCTGTGGAGAGTAGAATTCATTGTTCCATCAGTTCTATCAGAAAGTTTTCCAGGTTTCGAAGCAGCAAAGTGACCCCAGATCATCGCAATACCACCACTAACCTAGTAGCATATTATGAAAAAAAGAGCCAACCAACGAGCTAACATCATTTCCGTCTCCAGAGTTAGAACTGTTGCACTGAATATATTTCAGAAACATTATGGCTGTATACCAGCAGTAAGTGTGGTGATTTTGAATCAGTGCAAACCTTAAAATGCTGATGCTAACATACATGCTGTGATAGTGCTAGCAGTTAGTGATTTAGCAGGTAACTATAGGTTACCAGCATAGCTGGACTGGCCATCGTGCATACTGGGCATTTGCCCGGGCCAATGGTGATTTTTTGTTTTTATGGGCCGATGGGTTTTTTGGGTTTGTTTACATAACGGTATAAACAATGAAAGGTGGTGGATTGGCCAGATGCTGGCAGATGTGTAAAAATAACTCAATTGCTTGGTGGTGGCTATGGCAGAGCTTCCACAGATTCAGTAACATGAGCAAGTGGTGGAGGCCAGCAGGTGGATGAGGGAAAGGGAGGCAGGAGGAGGAGAGTCCCGAGGCGGCCACCGGCCGAGTATAAGAGGGACTGAACTCCAGGTGAGAAGTTATGAATTGCAGTCTATCTGGATCAGATATAAACCAAGTTTAGATATAGTTTATTTTTGTTGTGCTGACTTTTTACAGTCAGTTACAATAACTCGTACTGCGTACTAGCTAGAATGACGGAGTTTCTGGGCGGGTGTTTTATTTTATTCATAAAGTTAGTTATTAGAGAACGGAATCGTCTCGTATTCAGAGAAAATATTACGCGTTTCGTATTGAGGTGAAAAGGAACGCGATTTGTCCGATACTTCAGCTAGAATAAAAAAAAGACAATGCTGGAGCTATTCTGGGTCTTTACGCTACACAGCTGCCTCTTCTTCTCTCATTCTCTCCACCTCCCTCTCCTGTTGCTACTTCAATCATGAAACTGATCAGTGATCAGCTGATCGGCTTTTCTGACGGAAGTCCCGTCTCTCTTGCTTTTTTGTCGCCCACTTTGTGCCAGAAAGAGGAAACTAGCGGAGGTCGCGCTAAACAACAGCAGCACTTAAGCTTGATCAGCTGCTGTTAGAATTTATTTAATATTACTTTCTAGTATCAGCTGATGTTTGCTGGAGCCACAGCTGTAAACCTGCTGGTCATGATATAGTTTGGTTATCTGGTGAGAGGGAAACATGAAGATGAAACCAGGAGATGTCCTTACTGAATGATCAGAGCTGAACAGGTGATGGAGAAACAGGTTTACCTTTAGGTGACATGAATGAGTTGAAGGGAAGTTATGAACTGTTTCTGAGAGACAAATCACACCAGGATCCTTTTCTAAGTAGCTGACAGCTGGTAACTGTGCAGGGGCGGGTCTAGTAAAGTCTTGCCAGGGGGGACAGGTAGGGCATTAACAGGGAAAGGGGGCACAAAAAATACTTTTCTTTCTTATTCTCATTTAAAATGTCTCGCTTTTAATAAATAATTATCTGAATCTTACAACCAAAGTTTTCATTTGATGTAAACTGTATAGAAATCCATTATTGTACATAGTAATTTTTTTTCAGGGTCCCATCATAATTTCTTCAGAAGTAGCTAAGTACTGTATATGATG
>NW_005187403.1:1269748-1271277 GCF_000239375.1 Pundamilia nyererei | reverse complement strand
GTGACTAATGAGGTTAATTGGTAACTGGTCAGTAACATGAATACTTATAAAAAGAGCATCTTAGTCTTACTCAAAAGTAAAGATAGGCAGAGATTCCCCAATCTACAAAAAGTTATGATGACAAATTGTGGAACAATTTAAGAATAATGCTCTTCAACATAAAATTGCTAAGACTAGCTAAATCATCAAAAGTCGCAGAGAATCTGCAGAAATCTCTGTGTGCAAGGGACAAGTCAGTACTGGACTGCTGCGATCTTTGGCCTTCAGGCAGCACTACATTAAAAACCTGATTCTGATATAGAAATTAAATCCAGAAATCATTGTCTGTTAACATAGTTTGCAGTGCTGTCTACAAATGCAGGTTAAAGCTCTATCATCCATATGTGAACATGAGCTAGAAGTGCTATTGTCTTCTCTGGGCCAAAGATAATTTAAAATGGACTGTTTATATTCATTTTACTCAGTGTCCCAATCCTAGTCAAGTTAGCATTAATAGCTGTAACTTTTTTTCTATCAGAGAGAAGCTTATTAAGCTACCAGATTCAGAGTCTGAAACTAGCCAGTCTAACAGATATAAAATGTGTTGGCTCCAAATAACTTTTTATATGGCGTCCTTATGGACCCCATTAATTTTTTTTTATCTGTGCTCAATTTGCAGTGATTGCTTCATTGCTTGATTGGAAATGCCTTGGAGCTTCACAGAAGGACTGCTGGTGTTCAGTAGGTTTTGACTTAAGGTTTTCATTATGTCATTTTTTTTACTATTATTTAAAGGCCTTTAAGGGCTACAGTGCCAGTAGTACTGTCTGTTGATGGTTAGTTCTAAAGCATTTCCGTATTATGCAAAGAACTGCAGGCTTACTGCTAATACTTTACATGAGAACATCAATTTTACATTTTACACGTACATTTACTTCCATAAAAATGTGAATGCAGCCCTTAAACTTAGAGAACTGAGAGCACTGACAGCTTTATGAAAATTACTTTCATTTTTGTTACACACAAGGATAAAGCCATAAAGTGCAAACTGTCCACATCAGAAAGAATCCACTGGTGCTGGCAGAACATTTGCAAAGACAAAAAGACAAAGCTATTAGCGAAGAACTCTGAACGGTGTTAGCTTAGTGATTTTGTGTTAGTGTGGTAGCCTAAAGTTTACATTAGTAACTGTAATTATGTGTCAGTGCATCAGTTCACTCATATTGCGGATTAAAAAAAGAATGTCTACAGTAGATGAGCATTATCTGAAAGTCATGCCCTTAAGAAACAGGAAAAAAAATCTAACAAAGACATCACATCTTTGTTGATTTATTTCTAACAGCACCTGAGAGATACATCTGGCCGTTCAGCTGACCCATCTACTGTTTGCCAAAGCGTCACTGGAAATAGTGGCTCTCAATAAGCTATTGTTGAGGAAGTGAAACATTGTGAAAATGCTAAGGTATGCTAAATTACACAAGAACTGGTCTGAAAATCTGTGAAAGTGGGCCCTATGGAGTATTGAATCCAAATTTACATTTCTTCGGTTC
>NW_005187403.1:1266668-1268114 GCF_000239375.1 Pundamilia nyererei | reverse complement strand
CATTATTCAATAAAAAAACAAAACAATGATTTTTGTGTTTTATTTACCACAAAACAATTCTGGTGGAGGCTGCAGAGTACTGATAAGAAGCAAAAAGAGCTATTCAGCAGTCATTCGATCACAATCAGCCACAGTCAAAGACCGGATTGTTCTTCACTGGAGAATGGTGCGGTTTAGGCTCTTTTGTTTACGCAGTCAGTATCTCACTAGCAGAGTTGTTATAGATAAAAACTGGCTCACATGCTGAGCAAACTCTTACTAAGCTAAGAGATAAAATGTCATTTTAACAGGAACTTGATAAAATGTCAGGGTTAAACACCCACAAAGGACGGTGCTATAGGACAGTGTTTTATTTTATGTTATTATTGCAAATCAGCATCAGCATTAGCGTGAAACAAACATTTCTTTTTCTGGTAATTTACCTGATTTGCCTTCATCGAGCAGAAGTCGTCTCATATTTATGTATGACTACAAATATTAGAATTGCAATGAAAAGCTCTGAATGTAAAATCAAATTGAAAGGTAAAAGCTCATTCTTGACTACAACATGAAGTAATGGTAATGTTTAGAGTCAGTCTTTCTAGATTTAAACATCACTGGGTCTCAAACTCTTTCTACAGTTCAATAAAACTTGAGTTTTATTTTTATAGCTCTTGCCATAATTCCATTAAACGTACATCCAAAAAGTCTTGAAACACAAGCCAGAAGCTTTCCGCAACAATTAAAGAAATGTACAGTTTAGCCAGATTAGCTATGAGGCACAGTGAAAACATTCTGAGTTTGTGCCCCCTTTGAGGTCAACTACTTGTGCAGCCAAAAACCCCCTTCAAGTCCTCCTTCTACATTTACACTCACTTGAAATCCTCCCTGACAACTTATTAGTTCATATCTGCTGCTTTACTATGGACCTCAAAGCTTGCCAAACTGCAACCTTTAAAAGGGGACACATTAAAAACATTTCCATCTCCTTGTTTTGATTCTTTGATGCTACTAGAGTAACTCCTCATGATTCACAGTACATAATAATCCTTATTTATCTAATAGGCGTAGGCGCAGTCTCATCATTTCATCCTTAATGGCAAATGGACTGGTTTTCTATAGCACTTTTCTACTCTACTTGAGCACTCACTTTACATAACACACACTTTACATAACATGTCTCATTAACATGAATGCATCAGGAGCTACTCAGAGTTGTCCCCTCAGGTACAAATGCTGCAGCCAAGCTACCGGTATTACATCCAGTCATGAATGCACAGATTGCTGAGTATTTTCAGCGTGGCTTCAAAAATGATGAAATCCTTGTGTTATTAGCCGAATCACATGGCGTTACTATCAGCAAACGTACTCGCGAAAGCGCCCATTTGATGCGATCCGGTTTTGAGTGCGCACTACTCTGCGCCATATGCTTCCGGGTAACAAGAAAGTGACCTCATTCACGTAGAT
>NW_005187403.1:1249801-1266057 GCF_000239375.1 Pundamilia nyererei | reverse complement strand
GAGCTGCCGGAGATTCACAGAATTTACAGAAAATGCAAAAATTTTGTGATTTATATCGTTATCGAACGATAGATGTCTTATATCGGGATATGAGATTTTGGGTCATATCGCACAGCCCTATGGCAGAGCTAACTCGAAATTTCAAGTAACTCAAAATTTCAAGTTATGTTTCTCCAAATTTCGAGTTAATAATCAGAAAGTGAGGACAGTGAGCTATTATGGAGCGACTGTGAAGTAGAGGAGTGGATCGCTGAATAAAGTTTGAGGGACACTTAGGAGCTCAGGGGTCAGTTGGTAAAGTAATTGTGTGTGTGTGTGTGTGTGTGTGTGTGTGTGTGTGTGTATTTCTTATTGTTGTGGGGACACAAATTTGTTTACACACTCACATTGAGAGGTCTCGCCAACTTTATGGGGACAAGTTGCAAGCTAAATCATTAAATTTTAGGGTGAAGGCTTGAGTCAGGGTTAGGGTAAGGTTAGGTTTAGGATAAGGTCAGGGTTACGGTTAGGTTCAGGCAGGGACTTGTGATGGGTAGGGTCAGGATAAGTCTCCAGGAAATGAATATTAGTTAATGTAATGTCCCCAAAAGTGATGGAAACACAACGCGCGCGCGTGTGTATGTGTGTGTACGGGGTTAGGGTCAAATGTTGGATGTATTTTGGTGTTTTATTGTTCTGTGAAATGTTTACATTGTTTATTTGTTGTTTATTTATTTTTTCATCCTTGTTGTACTAATAAAACTTATTATAGAATGACTTTGTGTTTGACTACCCTTGTCGCACAGTGTTGCCTTGAAGCAACAAACCAATATCTGTTTGGGGGGGCAGGGTTTCAAATTTTATGATTGATATATTATTAGGGACCCCAAAGCTCCCCCAAAATAGGGAGAAATATTTTTTTCCCCAAAAATTAAAAAGTCATGCAGTAGAGGGCTAAATAATTCTTTTTTTTATTCCCCTCCCTTTAAGGCACATATTTGAAACTTAATGCCGGCCAAATATGGGCTTTTGCATATTTTAATCAGGCTTGTGTATCACTTTACGTTCTCAATAAATTTCAGCCCGCCCAGTTGTACTGTGGTCTGCACAGAAACATGCATTCTGAGTAAATGCAAAACTAAACAGACATTGACTTCTACAGTAACTGCATGCTGACAAGCTAGCTAATTACAGAAGAAATAGTAAAGTGAATGCTGTAAGGCTGATCAGTTCTACCAAGCTGAGAAACTGATTAGCCTAAGGCTTTACTGCATGTAAATGCAAACCTGTTAACCATTTGTTACGAGAAAATTCCTACTTTAAGAAAACAGAGGCTTCAGAATGTCACTGAATTACAAAACGGTGTGCAACTACAGCATGCTTGCTGCTAACAACTTGGTTTTGCTAATTAATCTTTAAGTCAGTGGTCTACAGAATATCAACAAATAAAAAAAAACCAACTATTTTCATAATCACATAAGACAAAAAAGTAATAACTTCTAATTAACTAGATAATAAACCTAGTGCTTAACGTTTTTCCTCAAAAATTACTTACTCAAAAAACTATTAAGAGAACAGTTGTTTGATTATGTAGTTAACTGAAAAACACAATAGACACAATAAGTCCAATAATTACAAGGCAGCTGGAGCGGTGGTTAGAGCTGTCACCTCACAGCAAGAAGGCTTTTTTACCCTGCATTGTTGATTCCTCATAGCTTCCTCATAGTTACGTCAATATTTCCTCAAACTAGCCACATGAAATTTCCTGGACTGAAAACAACTTTTAAGCTCTATTTTTTATGTTTAAATAAACTCATAAGCCAAAGCCACAATCTTAGTTTTTGTCATGTGCAAAGAAAAAAACAAACAAACAGCTGATTGTAAGGCAGTCAAGTTGGAGGCACTGGTTGATTTTTCATGCATGACCCTCACTGATGCGGTTAGGTAAATATAAAGATATTTAATATTTAATACATCCAGTGCCAGGAGCAACAACAGTTTGTTGTAACAACTGCATATTCTTCAATAATGAGAATCAAAAATACATTTGTAAAACACAAGAAGTGTTTGAAGATGTGGTTTTGGCTCCCTTACCTTACACTCTCCATTGATGCAAATGTCCAGCGAGTCAGCCTGACATTGGGTGCCATCTATGACAGCAGGAGACCGCTCAGTGTAGAAGTTATAGCCTTCTGCCAAGCAGTTCAGTGCACAGGGCTTCACACCACCTGGGTTACACAGCATGGACGAAAACCGAGCAGGTCATTACATCATTACCTAAAGTTCAGTTTCACACAGGGAACAGACAGCGTGACCTGGCCCCTGACAGAACCCTAACAACACAGAGACCAGCAAATACCGATGCTATTCCAGGACTTGCAGCCAGCTCTGGGATCTTCTCTTAACTTGTTGACAGTAATAATCATGAGGGGGGGAAATTCAGCGGTGCTCAGATCTAAAAAACCCCAAAACTTGACGTCACTGTAACATTGACAACAACAGAGACAGCGCTGCTTGCCAAAAACAATTACACTGACATCCACGTGTAGGTTATCTCCTGTTTTTACATGACGCCTCAGCCCACGGAGCTCTATAAGAGAGGAGGTGATGGATTTGACAAAACAGACTTAAGCTCTCACATCTCTGAGAGAAAACAAAAGCTGTGTTTACATGCTTCAAACTTTATCACTTTTCTCTGAGATATTTGTGGTCTTAGTTAAGTGAATATTTTCCTTGATCTGCAGACTTCAAGGAGAGACACTCCTGCCAGTACCTATGACAATGCAACAGTCCTTCCACTGGTATTGGCTCAATAAAAAACTGTTGATCCAGAGAGGGGAAAAAAGCCCGAGATGGGTCCAGAAAACAGACTAGCCTGCAAACTGTCATTTGAGACACAAAAGGGATGATAGGGAGGCTTTACAGCTCAGCTCTTAGAGAGTTTTGACAGAACAACAGCTTCAACTCTTAGCAAGTTCAAACTGAGAGTAAGTAATTATTAATTATTTAATAAGAATTGAGTGGGAGTGAATTTAACTCTGATCAAACTTCATCCAGACACTATTGCCTATATAGTAATTAATCGTTCATGTTATACAGTAATACTTTGAAACCATGGATGTATTATACAAACAACTGATCACAACTAGTCCTGAACTCACCCCCAGTGTAAGGCTTCCAGTTGTAGTACTTCCCACGGAAAGGGGAGTTGTCAAAATCAGCGCACTGCTTCTCTCGGAAATCACGAGATCCTGCAGGGCAGGCCTGCAAACAACAGTGAAACTGAATGTGAATACAAAGGACCAAGATTATCGAATGTCTAATCCAAGTTCACATTAGACTGGTGCCAATGACCTTTGGAATTAAGGTCAGTAAGAGTGATCTCCAGCAGTTTGTCAATATAATAACTGTGTGATCTGCCACGTAATCGGTTCATGTCAATATTTTATCATTTAACCAGCAGCATCTGCACTGCATTGAAATTCGTCTGGGGAGTGACTACACAGGTTAGTAGCAACAAGCCCACAGGTCTGGTACTCTCCACCTCAACAAATTCAAATTCCTAAACCGAACCTTTGATAACAGCTAACACTTTAGCCCTCCAACCTCCTTTGACTTCTGAAAAGCCAAATTGCTAAAATCAAGCTTTAAAACAGGACTTGATAAACCAATCACATCAAGAGGGGTACATTCATCTTTTACAGAGTCTATATGTAGGTTTGAGTGCTGTTGCCTTTTGAGTAAATTCATTATCTGCTCATTTTATTTTCTAAAATCCCTACTTTATTAACAATGTCACATTTAATTTTTTTTACAGACTAAAGAAGATGTGTTTCTTGGCATTTCTGTCTGAGAACATTGTGTTCTGTGTTCAGATGAATTGTTTATGTGTGGATTTATGATGGATAATGAAACATTTCTTTGGCTAGCTAATTAGAAACATAAACTGAGCCAGAGGAGGTGAAACAGCCCAGTATAGAATTCAGGCTGAGGCAGACTGAGTTCTGGCTCTGATTCTGGGATGGCACTCCACTGTGTGGATAATGCGCCAATAAGAGGAGGTAAAAAGTGGAAAGAAACACTTTGCTGGTGTGAAAAGGTCCTTAGGAACCGCAAAACACTCTCCCTCGGTACAAATAAAGGCTCTCGGGTCAAAGCTGTATTTCACATGCTCAAAGTGTTCCATGCTGGAGTGGGCCATAGGGAGGATAGGCCACTTTCATTACCATTCAAGTGTTTTGCCAATTTAGCCGCTTTAAACTTGCACATCAAACATGCAGATCCAGTCAGAGGAGACAGAATAATATTATTGCAAGTGTGTGTTGAAATGAAAACACAGTACCAAATGAGATTTACATGTGCTAACGTCTGTTGGAACAAAAGAAAAGCTCACTTTAATAATGTTGGGTTTTCATCAATGTTTAACTTGTTGATTATCAACTGATTAAAATAATAATAGAACAGAAGGCACAAAAAGGGAGAAAAGTCCTATCATTTAGGCAACTCGAGTCCAGTTGCTTAAATGCTTGACACTTTCCCTTCATTATCTTGATTTTAAAAATTAAAGTTCTTAAAAAGGTATCGTCTGTGCCTCTTGAGGAGCTTAATATAAAACAAAATGTGGTATTTGTAGTGGGCTTTATAAACAAATCAAATTAAATGTCAGTGCTCTACCAGTGCTTGACCAAAAATGAGAAATAAAGATTGAATTCAGAGGCTAATGCACATTAAAACTTAAAGTGAAAAAGACAACAAAAGAAGTCAGATAAGAAGACAAAATATAAATAATAAAAGGTGACAGAATTAGCACAAAAATACAATTGTGAAATATTATGCAAAATAAATGGATTCCTATAGAATGTTAAAACAAAGTTATTATTATTCATCTCAGAGGTTTCTTCCTGTTAAAAGAGTCTTTTTTCTTCCCACTGTTGCCAAGTGCTAAGCAACCTCCTACAATCACTTGCCAACTGGTAAATTGGTAACTTCTGGTTATCATCGGGGTCACTGACAAGTCTTTAGGCGTGGATGATTGGGATTAGCAATCTATTTTACAGCAGCTGCCTCCAGCAGCTGTCGCAACCAGTCAAGGAAATACTAATTTAACTGTCCTTAGAGATAACACGTTAAGTTAGATGCTAGTGGGATGGCTCTATGATTGGCATGCTCTTGGTAGTCCACCAGTTTGGTGGAATATTGCAATAATTACTGTGATAAAACCTTTATACTGAAGGTATGCATGGTAATCACAGGATGAATTCTAGTGATTTGGGGGACCATCTGACATCACCAGCACCACCAGTTTTAATTTAGGTAATGAAATATCTCAACATGTATGGCATAAGCACAGATTATGATTAAGGCATATGTTTTTTAACTATGCTAAAGAGAAAAGATCCTAATGACTCTGGCAGTCATCAGACCTTTTTCCAAGGACTGCTACTACCAGTTTAACTGTTTTGAATAAATAGGCTGTCTGCCATGAAACTTGGCCCACCCATTTATATACTTTTGAGGATAATTTGTGAGTATTTGTCATTGTATCTACATTTGGCACGCTCTCTCACACACACATGCTTCTTTGGACAAGGTGTGGTTAGTGTGATGAAATAGTGGTTAGGGACATTGCTTGTTTTCCAAAGAAAACACTCAGTGCTTGCTCAGAACTGTTATTTTTAAGACTTGTGGTTAAATGTCTACTAAGGCCCTAACTATTTCAATTTTCACCTAGTGAAAAAGGCCACCTAGAAATAGTTGAACAGAGATCTTAACTTGCAGCCATGTCAAATATTTGGATAAAACGTTGCTCCAGACCTCAAAAAAAAAAAAAAGCTTGCTTCTTATGAAATACACCCTGAACTGTCATCATCGTTTGACTCAAGTGAAATGTCACAAACAATAAATGAACTATAAAATGACAGAGGGCGCGAATAAACCCAAAGTCACCAGGGGAATATTGAATCTCTGTCTGTTCATTTTTATCATTGTCTGTCCTACGTTCCAGGAGAAAATATGTCAGAAAGCTTAAAGGCAACGTGATGCTGTGTGCTAGTGTGCAGCCTGTAAAGCCCTTTTCTAAGATAACATGTTCTGGAGGAGAGCTGTGGAAGAGCAAAGAGGTGATCCAACATTTTTTTTAAGTTGCTCGCATGCTACTTGGCAGAAAATGAAAGAGGGAGGCAAGGAAATGAAGAAACTCACGTTAGTGTTACAGGATCTGTATCGTTTCCTCTCTCCGAGACAGTACTTGCCTCCTCCAGATGGGCTGAGAGACACAACAGAAATAAATGAGGGATGGGGAAAAGAGACTCTTTACATCAAACCACATAAAGTGCCGTAAATTATATTCACAAATTCCTCTCAGAGATTATCTTTAGGGCAAACAGTACATAAGAGATTTTTTTTTCTGATGAAACAGGCGCAAAAAAGTCTCTGCCAGAAAACAAAGAGTGTTTGTGTGTCAGCATTTGCTGCTTTGTTGAGCATCTGTGCCAAGGATTCATTCAGGAAATCCAACCTGTTCTAAGAGCTCTTAAATGTGACATGACATTTCAAGTCTAATGACTCTTAACTCACGCTTTTCCTTCTTCTACTCTTCACTACACATCTACCACATCTCTGAAGGTTTTCTTTTCCTTTCCCTATCATCTCTCTGCTTTTTCTCACCTTCAGAAGCCTCCCTTCCCTTCACTTTATTGCAAAAAAAACTGTGAGACAGGCCATGTAATGAATGTGTTAGAGGCTGTGTCTGGCTGTGTTTTTTCTGCCTCCCTCCTCTTTGCACTGATGGCTGAGCAGCAGTGATCACCTTACACAGGTGTTCCACATTATGCCTGTGCCTTCACCTCCTCCCCTTTTTCTTCCTTCCCTCTGGTTCACCCTGGCTCTTTTTCTTGCCTTCCCATGACGTGTTTGACGTAATACCTAGTTTCCAAAACAAAGGAATGCGACAATGGAAGAAGGATAAAGATCCCAGATGTCTGCTTGCCCGCCAAAGATGCACTGGTCAATGATTTGTCTAGTGAGGACACATGGGAGGTTTTAAAGTAAACCTACGCATCACCATAATCTTCGAAGAAGAGTAAGCTATGTCTTAACTTATTGCACATGTCACATTAACCGAGACTGCGTGAAACTGCACAAGAACAAGGACTAAGAACCTTTACAGTCAGTTGTAATGGCTGCAAAGTATTATCTGAAACAGCTAATCTTTGTGGTAATTTCAGGTTACTGACAGTTGCGTTGGTGTATTCCTTTCTTTCCCCATTTCAAATAACATTTGTCACTGTTGTTCAAATTTAGAAAATGGTAAAGAAGAAATCCAGACTTTCAGCTGAGCCTTGGAAAGCCAGTTACTATGGCTCATATTGCACACTTCTCTACTTAGACTCGCTGTTTTGAGTGCATAAGTGTGTTTCACAGTGACAGTGAAATACACTTATGCACAGTGCACTACGAGTACCCAGATGGTGAACTCATAACAAACAAGAAGTGTGTGGAACAATGTTCACGTCCTGCCATCAACGATCGTCATCTTCGGTATGCAGCAGAATGGAAGGACCACCAAACAATTTTCAACCAATGGTGTCCACGCTAGTCATGGACAGTATGCCAAAATGACTCTGGGTTTTTTTTGTTTTGTTTTTTACAGTATGAACTGAAATAAGTGACTAAGACTCATAAACTCAGCAGCCAAATATTTACAAAGGTCCTGGCAGAGGGCCATTTTCCCATAAACTTCCACAGGCCCAGGAGTCTTTTTGGAAGCCCTGTGGTGGCCTTAAAAAAGAAGGCTTATGGCACTTTTGTGATGGCTTCACTTTTTAGAGCCAGAAGCTAAATCTGTATTTTTATACCTACCTTTTATACCTTACTAAGTAAAATTTTTTCTTCAAAAAGTACTTCATTCATTGATTCAATAGAAGTCTTGACCTACTTAGAACTCTCCTACTGAGTTTGAGACCATTTTTAAAATTTTGGTCATTATCAGAAAGCGAGATCATCCAAGCTAACGACTTACTGCCAGTAAATGGGTGTGGGGTTACACAAGTTATTGGTCACATCCAAATGGTGACAGTAAAAACATTCATAATGAGGCTAAAAATGGGAATTCCAAAGCCAAAAACATGGTTGAAACCCCAACGTCATCTCCATGGTCAAAACTGATCACAGTACAGCAAAAATGGAACAATAGATCAATCAATCAATATTTTATTTATATAGCACATTTAAAAAGGACAGCGTCCATCAATGTGCTTCACACAAGGTAGCAAAGCAGATTACAACAAAAGCAACAAAAACAGTTAAAAACAATTAAAACCAGTTGTAGTTACAGTTACACAGCACAACTGCAGACCAGGTGGAAGACTGAACTAATTTGCTTCAAACGCTAGATGGAACAGGTGAGTTTTTAAGCGGGATTTAAACGATTGAATGGAATCTGACATGCGGACATCGATAGGAAGATATTCCAGAGTTTGGGTGCGGCCATTGCAAAAGCTCGGTCCCCTCTGGTCTTTCGTCGCGGCCTTTGTTGCACTAAGAGCAGTTGGTTAGAGGATCTGAGCGCTCTCTTGGGGCTATATGCGTCGAGAAGGTCTGTTAGGAAACTGGGCGCCAGGTTATTTAAATTTTTAAAAGTACACAAAAGGATTTTAAAAATGAGAGAGAGAATTGGAGGCCCATGTACAGAGAATTGCAATAGTCTAGTCTCGAAGTAATGAAGGCATGGATAAGCTTTTCAAGGTCTTTATGTGGAATATAGGGCTTTGCCTTGGAGATTTGATGTAAAAACTCATTTTCACAACTGAGGCAACTTGTTGGTCTAACTTGAGTGAGCTGTCCAGGACCACTCCAAGATTTCTAACGGTATAAGAGAGATGGCTGGCATAGGACCCCAGTGTATTAGTTAGCTGGTCCGGGGGAATGGGACTGTCAAAAACAATAATTTCTGTTTTCATTTCACTTAGAGTTAGAGAGTTTTGTAATAGCCAATCTTTTACTTCCCGCAGACAATTGAACAAAGGCACTAATGAGGACTGGACATCCTGATTCAGGGGGAGTAGATTTGGATGTCGTCAGCATAGTAGTGAAACGAGATATTATGCTTTTTGAAAATGAGTCCCAAAGGCAGCATGTATAAAGAAAATAACGTAGGATAGATGAACGGATATTATTTCCACACAGAACACAGGCTGTTTCGGTCAACAATATTTTGAAGTTATTTATGGTTTTGTACATATAAATTCTATTGTTTATAGGAATGGTGAATTTAATGTATTATAAAATTACAATTACCACATTAGGTTTGAAGCTGCTTAGCTCAGTAGGGTAATTGGGGGACTTCAAAGCAGAAGGTTGCTTTGTTTATCCATACCTACTGTAAAATTTATCTTACTAGAAATTCTAACCAGGCATCCAGGCAATGTTGAACACATTACTTGAACCAATGTCACAGTAATGCCCGAGACATCGGTTCAACTTTCATTTTAGAGCCTCGACTCGACGGCAAGAAAAAAAACAACAACTAATGGTTTTCTGGGCAGTAGAGATGTTTACACGTCCAGCAAATATGCAGCAATCTTCTTAAATATGTTTAATAATGACAAATGTGACTCAGATATTCACCCCTTACATTTGGCTGTCGAGCTGCTAAATCATTATTTGTTCTAAGCAGGTGGAGGATTTTAAAATGAACATTAAAATCACTGTACCACATGTCAGAATATTTACACTTGTCATAAATTAAAAGCGTCATTACCTGTAGCAGTCAACATATTTTTACTTTAGGTCTAACAGTTTACTTTTTCCACTAAAGAAGCATTTAGCCTTGTGAATATTTCAGACATGACTGCTGTATAATTACTGTAGCTTGACTCGCACTTCGACACACATCCGCACAGCCACGCATACACATGCACATCTACACACAAACACACACTTGTAGGCAAGGACCTGGATGTGTGTGTTCAGCTTGCTGTGGCTTACTTTGCCTACTTACGCTGGGCTGTCACAGTGCCTCATGGAGGAGGATACACCGCCCCCACAGGTCCTGCTGCACTCCCCCCAAATGGACCATGGCCCCCAGCCTCCATCCACACTCTGAGGCCAGGTACCAAACGCAACACATTCCCCCTGGTAGCACCACTGGGTGGGGAGAAGCAGAAGTATGCACAGAGTGGAAAACTTTGGTTATTACATATCTTAATAATTTCTTCAGACACACTGACCAGCTTCAAGTTAAAGAGGCCCATTCTCACTATAACATACAGCTTATTTCGTCCAATAATTAATTCTCGTGTGTCTCGTGACTCTTCTATATTTATTTAATGTTTCCATTATGGGAAGTTATTTCCAAGACAGGTGAGGCAGAGAAAGAGCTGAACTACGTTTCAGGAGTAATCATGTTAATCTGTTCAGAGTTGTGGGGGAAGAGGGGATCAGAGACTTTCCTTTGTCCCTCCAACTGTGTCAGTAGGTTAATAACCCTCTAGAGAACGGTACAGTCAAGGTGAGGGCTAGGCTGAGCTGCTGCGTTCTTTATCTCTACCTCTCATTTAATTTCTGAGATGCTGTCTAAACAAGATTAGCAGTGTGGAGAAAGAGAAACGTGGAGGACCAACTGATACGGGCACAGAACCTCAGCGTTAACTGTAAGTTTATTGGTCAATTTGAACACACAGAAGAAACGCAAAGCTCCCTTCTATTGGTTAATTCCTGGCTGTCTCCCCTCCCGCTTTCCCATCCCCCAGTCTCTACCTCTATCTCTGTCTGGTCCTGTTGGAAGGGCCTCTCTCCATTACACGCTGGGTGAGAAATGGCTGACATTCATATTCCTTTGAAGCCGTCCCCAGCAGGGGCAGACAGAGTATGCCACTGGCTCTCCTAAAGCTGCTCCAAAAGCTGTTCTAAAGCCCCCCAGGCTCTACCTGGGGCCCCCTGTGTTGTACAGGACTCTGTCCGTGGGCCCTGGTCCTCAAAGGCTCCACTGAGCTAATGGTAATTATGGGTGACAGCTCGTGACACTCTCCTATTCTTCCCTTTTACCCCTCGGACCATCCGGTGACAATGGTTGCCGTAATCCGTGTTAAAACAGTCTCCCCTAACCTGGCTGGCATCAGCACTCGGCTGATGACCTAAAGCCTGGCCTGCTTACGTCTGTGAGTTTGTGTATGTGTGTGTGGGTGTGTGGTTGCACCAAATGCATGAGTGCACACTAGTGAGGTACCACTAGCTACACAAAGAGAAGAGAATAAAAGTGCTTGTTTCACATCACAGGTCACCAGGTATTAAATATAGCTGCAGTGCTGAAAGGGCAGGTTCACCCAAATTCTAATTTAAAACATATAAACTTCTAGATGTAGCTTGGTCCATCTGGCAGCCTATTTTCACTTGGAAGAAATGTGTATTCCCTGACGGTTGCTGGCTGTCGTTGGGTGAAATCGGTCACTGCAGGCCACTGAACCAAAAACCTCCTTGTGACTGCTTTGGTCACGAGCAGATTGCCGCGGTCACCCATCGTTAACTGACTCATATACAAACAGTGCAGAGCATTAGTGAAACTTGAAAAGGTGCAATGCAAAGTGCATAAAATAAAAGTTGCGTTACCTCTGAAACCAGCACATTTCAAAAGGCACAACTGTGAAGGTAAACAGTGTCAGTTTCCAATTTGTATCACACTCCTGACATTTTCACAAACACTTAGAGGCTTAGGTGAGTGTGTGCAGACAAGTTGGCAAATTCCATGCAAACTACGGCTGACAACAGTAACCTGCTGGCGACCAAAGCAATTGCAAACAGGTTTTCAGTCAGACATCATGTACTTCATTGTGACCAATTTCACCCACCTACAGCAAACAGTTGCCACAACTCACTAAGCAGGCAAGCAACTCATAAGTATTTTAACTGTCAATCTCTGGTGACAGGCAACTTGTCTCCAAAGAATTACAGTCAAAATTGGATTTCCTACAATCACTCTCAGACATAGTGGCAAAGGTTTGCAAGTAACTGCAATCTATTTTATAAACACAGTCAATGTTGTAACCAATCTGAATCAGTCTGTGCTGATGAGCGCAATTCATCTGCGATGTGGCTCTTTCTAATAGAGTCCTTGACTTGACTGGTTACCAGCTGGTTGTATTCTGGTTATATTCCAATATAAAAAGGGACAGCTCAGATTGAGCAATATGGAGACAAAGTTGAGATCATTTGGACATGTGCAGAGGATGGATAGTGGATATACTGGACAAAAATGTGGAATATGGAGCTGCCAGGCACGAGGAAAAGAGGAAGACCTCAGAGGAGACTCATGGATGTAGTGAAGTGAAGGAGGACATGCAGAAGTTTAGTATGCTAGAGGAGGATTCCAGAGATAGAAGCAGATTGTCCACTGTGGTGATCCCAAAAAAGGAGTATGTGAAAACCAAAAGAAGATAAGAGTCAAGTTGCCTAGTGCAGGCCATTTGTATTTAAATAACTATCCCACAGTAACTATCACTATTTCAGGAGGGATTTCTGAATTTCTGAACTTTCATATCGATGAGCTTCTGGCTATACTGAAAATGCAAGTAGTTAATGTGAATTTCTCTTTAGTTTCAAATTTCTGTGCATGTAGATGGCAAAAGATTTGCAAGAGACCGTAACACATTTATGGCTTCCTTCACTCTTTCTGAAATGGAGGAATTTTAGACCACTCTTCTTTGCAGAATTGTTTTAATTCGGCTACACTGAAGGGTTTTCAAGCATAAATGACCTGCTAAAGGTTAAACCAAAGCATCTCAATTTAATTTGAGACCAGACTTTGGTTAGGCCATTGTAAAACCTGTAGTTCTCTTGTTCTGGATTCATCTTTGACCTACTAGATGAGGATTTTTGGAGTATTATGCTTTGTCCATTTGTGGATAATGCTTCTCATCATGGTTCACTGGACTCCCAAAGCCTTAGAAATGGCTTTGCAATCTATCCCAGAGTGATAGATGTTAATGATTTTCTCTCTTTATTCAGACAGGTTCAATTTAGGTGATTTCTTGATTCATTGGGTCTGGCAGTAATCACAACTAGGTGTGTCTAGTGAAACTGAGCTCAGATTTCCACAAAATGTGGTGAATCGCAGTTAATTAATGATTGAACAAGTTTGGGCAATTACTTTTTCACACAGGGTTGGAGGGTTTTTTTTTTATCTCTTTTTCTTTCCTGTTAATAAATGAGATCATTTAAAAATAGCATTTTTGTATTTATTTGAGTCATCATCTTCTAATATTAAAAATTGTGTATCTGGAAAAAAACTTTAACCTTTAAATGTCTGAGAAACACTAGATGACTTACCCCTTTTTCAATGTTGCCTGTCTGGCACAGGGTCCCCTCTGCAGCAGGAATACTGTTAGTTACACAACGGTTGCTTTTGCTAAGGCACCAGAGCTCTCTACACACTTCCTAGGAAAGAAGGCAAAAGCAAGTTGGTCAGAATAAATCAATTCAGCAAGCTGGGGGTGGATTTGTTAAATAAGGCTAAAAATGATTTATCAGTGGCCTTTTACTGGTTTTCCCTTTTAGTATTTTTTTGTGCAGTCTGACAGCTGTGAGAACAACAACAAAGAATGGCATGGAAATGTGTCTATAAATCCATACAATTCCAGATCAAATCAGAGGATCAGAGATGATGAGACCACATCAAGACTGCTATCTTCAAGATCCCATATGCTTTGGATCATAGTGTATTTTGAGCAACATGCTAAGGGTCACTGCGTGTTTTTAATGCTCTCTTATGAGAAATGAAGAGTCAGCTAGATCAACACCATGACTAACGTTTGCTCATGTTCATCTCAGGACCACATGGGACCGTGACATCAGTTCAAGAAATCCAACTTTGGCTTCTTAGGGGAAATAAAGAGTGAGCAATAGGCCTCCCAAGTCTTAGATAAAGATGGCTTGTAGCCTAACAAATATCCTTAGTATTACTGATTTGTCTGCGTAAACATCATCACTCTTCAGTACAGAGCGGAGAAACCATTTAGATTATTGAAAGAGAAGAAATACACTGTTAAGTTGCCCCCAAATAAATAACTGGATAAAGTGAGCACATGATGTGCTGCACAACCAAGACTGGATTTCCTGTTTAAGTAAACTGGGTTAACTTCAAAGGTTTTTATAACACAACTGAGTAGAGCAGAAGAGCAAGCTCATGAAAAAGAATAACGAGCCAACACGTAGATTCTGAGCCCAAAGGTCAGTAAATATCCCACAGCTCTTCAGCTCCTTGAGCCTATCCAGATTCAATAATGCAGCTAACTGCCAGTCTCTGGTTGCACCGACTCCCCTATGCCAGCTGGTTTTAATATGCCACCCCTACTGCTCCAGTCACTATCTCAGCCATGGTAAAAGGTCACTGACCGGGCCTCAACAAACATGGATGCGGGGCTGATAGATTTATGTCAAACGAGAACAAGCGGTCAGAGACACTCAGTAAGAGCCCCACTAATATCAAAAGATTGTTTGTTTTTCATATGTTTCATAAATTTTATGACAACCCTTGGTTCAAGGATTTTTATAATCTATAAATTAAGCCTAACCCCCTGAAGGCATTGTGGTCCTTAACCCTGGGAGGCATATAGACATATATATATATATTGTGAACTGTTGAAGTACAGTGATTTTGTATATACAACTCCCTTCTTAGATTGTCTGAAGTGACTTCATCTTGTCCATGTTTCCAGATTTGTAAATAGGATAGAATTAAAGTGGTTGTATACAGTAATATAATGATATACCATTCAAACAATTCAAAACAAACATCAACCTCCAAAATAATCACAAGTTTTAATCTTGCCTCTCCAAAACTGTGTGAGAAAAACCAGACAAGTTTAAGTATCATAAAGAATTTTTTTAAAATTAGGAATACCTAATAAGCTGTTTGTTCATATATACTGTATACATGATCCGCATGCAGTGTATGGAAGCAGTGCATTTTTCTGGCTGCTTCTTACTAAGTCAGTGTCACAACTTTTGTCAGTGATAGCTGCCCTGTGCTGTTCTTGTGTTTTGCTGCCGCTCTTCCCAGCTCTGACTCATATATGCACATGCAAAGAAAGATCCCAAAACTGAGGCAATTCCTGAAAATGGAAATATCAGTTTCTTTTGATATTGTTGAGCCTCTGTGAATCATGACACAAGAATTGCCTGAGGACAGATACGGAGTAATAGCATCTTCAAAGCTTTTTCCAAACATGGGATGAAAAAAGCAAACCAAAAACTTGAGGAAAATAGTAAAAGCTAGCATTTTACAGGCATGCTAGACTACCTGGAGACAGCAACATTTTGAGCATGGTCACATGCTAACAACAACAATGTACATACAATAGCTTAGCTTTGCGTAGCAAAAAAATCTTGAGATAACAAAAGACCTTGAAATTTGTCTCTTGGTACAAATATCAATGAATATCTGAGGTTTTTTTAAGATATTTCAAACTGGACCATGGTGGTTTCCCCAGACAACTATCAGTGCCATCCTTACAGCCGTGTAGCTAAAATGATTTAAAATAGTTTGGGACTGTTGGTTTTTGATATTGCTGGTCATAGAAAATGTTATGCCTTTTAAACCTAAGCAAGTTTGTTGAAGCAGGCGCCAGGTCACAGGAAGGAAGCCAAACATATCGCTTGGGTAAAATCCCAAATAGTATGTCGTGGAAACGTTTGGTACATTCTGGGTAAGAATTGGCTTAAGAAACCAGATTCTTCCATTTATTAAAGCTTTGATCTTTTTCTGTGGTTACATCCATCCTCTCACTGAGGGCATCGATTTCAAAGTATGAAATAAATCTGATCGTCAGACGAAAAACTCCAATCGAGCTCTGATAAATCAGCGCCGGAATTCCACCCTTTCATAAATGGGTGTCTTTCTTGGCAATCTAAAACCACAATTATGAGCTTAGGAGCCAAAATAACTGAGCGTTGATTTGGGCCTTGTTGTAATCTTCTGTCAGATATTTCTTTCAATGAAAAGAAATAACTCTGTGATCTCAACTAATCTGTCCTCTCTTCCATCATGTGCCCAATTTTCTATGTGATGCAGAGCAATATTACATTACTGTCCATTAGATATCAGAGGAATCTTTCAGCTGCTCATTTAAATGTGTGGTTGGTTCTTGTCTTTCACTGCCTGTGTCGCCTTGATATTAATAAAAGTATTGTCTTCCTCTTCACCCCCATCCATCCATCTTCATCCGCTTTATCCGAGGCCGGGTCGCGGGGGCAGCAGCCTAACCAAAGAGGCCCAGACCTCC
>NW_005187403.1:1234606-1249166 GCF_000239375.1 Pundamilia nyererei | reverse complement strand
TCACCCGATGAAGCCAACAGAACCACATCATCCGCAAAAATCAGAGATGAGATTCTGAGGCCACCAAAGCGAAAGCCCTCCGCCACTTGGCTGCGCCTAGAAATCCTGTCCATAACCTCTTCACCCCCTTTTAATCTAAATGAGGAAATAATGAAAAAATGAGATTTTCTCTTACTTTTTTTTTTTTAACTTAACACTTAAGGTTAACCACACTCAAAGGCATGGTAAGACACAATATGGTTAGTAAACTGGGATGAAGTACATTTGTACATTTTCACACACTCATTTCTGCAGAAGTTTCCTCAGGACCTTAGACTAAATCAGTCTGTTTTTACCACAGGGAGCAGGGTTTAAATGAAGTTCTGTGTTCCATTCTATTTATCTATTTTCCAGTTTCAGTGCCCAGGTTGGAAAGCTGTAAACCACAATCAGAGGCAGCAGGACTGAAAACCCACCCGTGCTGACCGTTGTTGCAGTTGTCTGTCATTTGCTTTACATAGCGCAATCTTTGCTGCAAACTCTTCTGCATTACAACCACCTAATGCACTGGAGTCCGGAGTATGTCAGTGGACTCATTTGGTCCAATGAAAATGACCAACCGTCTCAAACAACTTTTTTATTTCCTTGTGAAAGTGTAATTTGGTTACTTGTTAGTTTCAGTGTCCAGATAAATTAGATAGTTATTAAAAATAAGAGAGTGTGTAGGGATATATTGCATGTTTTTTTTTTATATTGCAGTTAAAAGAAATCAAAATGTCAAGAAAACCAATAAGTGCTAAAGAGATTGGCATTTCTGCATTTACTTTTCAGACAGCTCAGCCCTTTCCAGATGGGGATATGATATGGGGGCTATAAGGTCAGATAACAAATGTGCAGTACAATTCTACAGACCTGATGGAAAGTTATTGACATCACAGGTCCATTTTGACAACTCGCCAACATGGAAAGACATGTTACAGTAGATACTAGCACTTCCTGTTCGCACTGTAGCCACATAAAAGTTTTTAACAATGATAATTACACAACATTAAATTCTGAAGGACTTTTTCTTAGTTATCTTTAATTACTTGTTCTACAAATTTTATAACTTTCTCGTTCTACAAAATCTTTAACTTTAAGTGATCCCTTAAGAGTCTAAAATCTGAAGATGCTCAGGTTTACTATGACAGAGCAGTCATGTACTGTTAGTTACACAACATTTGCTTTTGCTAAGGCACATCCTAGGAAAGAGGGCAAAAGCAAGTTGGTCAGAATAAATTAATTCAGCAGGCTGAGGGTGGATTTGTTAAATAGAGGCAAAAATTATTTATCAGTTGCTCTTTGCTGCTTTTTCTTTGAGTGTTTTTCTTGGTGTTGTCTAACAGCTGTGAGAACAAGAGAAAAGAAGGCAAATGACATGAAAATGTGTCTATAAATCTACACAATTCCAGATCAAATCAGAGGATCAGAGCTGACGAGACAACAATGAGACTGCTAGCTTTAAGACCCCATATGCTTTGCATCATAGTGTGAAGATGCTCAGGTTTACTATGACAGAGCAATTTTAATGATTCCAATGATTATATTCATTCTTAATGGACACTGAAGATCACACCAATATATGCATAATATTTCTATGTACAATACTAAGCAAAGCATCTTGGGGCGATCGTGGCTCAAGAGTTGGGAGTTCGCCTTGTAATCGGAAGGTTGCCGGTTTGAGCCCCGGCTTGGACAGTCTCGGTCGTTGTGTCCTTGGGCAAGACACTTCACCCGTTGCCTACTGGTGGTGGTCAGAGGGCCCGGTGGCGCCAGTGTCCGACAGCCTCGCCTCTGTCAGTGCGCCCCAGGGTGGCTGTGGCTACAATGTAACTTGCCATCGCCAGTGTGTGAATGGGTGGATGACTGGATATGTAAAGCGCTATATAAATACAGGCCATTTACCATTTGAGTCACCCATCTTTATTTCTTCTGTTTCTTTATTTCTTCTATTTTCCTTCCAAGGAGCCGACTGGCTTGTAATATTTTTTAAAAAGGTCTTGAGCAATAATTCTTCAGTTGTCTTCCAGTGTCCTTTTTTTCTTCATTTAGACATTGGTTGCTTTTTCACTCATTTTTGAATCATTCAAGCATAAACAGCCTACTGATTCAAGGGATGAACAGTTGCTGTGTCTACACATAACAGAAAACTTAGGAGAGAGGTACAGCAGTCTGCTGCTGTGTTAAAACCCGATGGAGGCTCTGTCATGGTCTGGGTGTACATTTCAGGGAATTATGTTTATTATTTCTTGTCAACATTGTTAGAATTCTAAATACAGAAAAAGGTGGTTATAGCAAATATCGACTTTCTAGCTCATTAGAATTCTACAAACTGTGTTTTTACCTTATATTACATTTCTATGTACGTTTGCACATTTAATAAATTACTGTGCCTGTTTCTAATTACTGCAAATATTCAAGGGGTTGTTTATATCCTTATTCCACTTTGAAAGTAGAGTCTAGCAATGTTTGGGTATTGTACCTACTGTGATATATATTTCACTGTGAACTCTGCGTTCCTAAACTTGCGCTTGGGAACTAGAAATTTTTATTTTAACTGCCCTAGACATAATATAGGAGAGAGATCCCATTTTCTCAGTGTAAAGAGGAAGAATCAGGAGGAGAGTAGTCTGAAAGATGCTGGTTTCTTACCCCATACTTGCACTGGCGTGAAGAGGTTCCATACTGGAAGCGACACTGCTCATCTGCATCATACACCTGCCCCGGGGCCACTGTTGGGTACAGGAAGTCTCGTTTCAGAGGTTCATTGTCCAGACACGTCCCCCGACCTGAGCTGTCAAAAAAACAAACCTACAATAGGATTGTTTCTTACACAAAGAAACCTTTCTACACTTGCATAATAGCCGAGTTAGAGATGCCAAGACCAGAACAATTAGAGTCAATCCCCTCTGAGACCTTTGCTAGTTTTCTGTGACTCCTTTAATTTTAGTACCAAACTACTGTTATAGGACGCTTTGACAAAGATCTGAAAAGTCATGTAATTAATGCTGATATTAGACATCAACGCCTCTTCATCAAATGAAGTGTTGAAGCACAAGCAGACATTTTACCCAAGGCAATAGGGTGCAGGCTGTCAGCCTAGAATGGCCAGCCCTCCCTGATTATATGGCTACGTGCTCCACTATTGTGTGTATGACTCCTTAGACTGAGCCCACCGACTGCCAATTAAATGACAGTTGAGGAAAATAAAGAAAGAAATCTGGAGTTAGATTTGGATCTTATGTCCAGACCTAGGATTGTTTAGTCTGTTTTGTCAAATAAAAATATGTACAACATGTACACCACCAAAAGCAGACACACACACGTACACACACACTGCAATTTTGTATTCTAGGAGTTAAAACAATGAAAATACTTTTACCAGCACAGACACTTGCTGCCATGAGGTTATAAAAGATTTTTTTTTATGAAAGACTACATCCACTGGTCTTCCCTGAGTCAGAGGATTATCTCGAGGCAAAGTATTACCATGACTGTTTACTATAAGAACTATGTGTTCCTTCCAGATGTGGCAGCTGTAGCATGCGATGGAATGCTTCTCATCCCTTTAAAGGCAAAGTGGGCTTGGTGACAACAACATTGTAAGTGCTACACATTATGACTGATCAAACTACAACTTGGGCCCAGAATGAAAATGAGGGGAAGAGTCAACAATAATATTAAGATAAATTAAATACCCGGATATGATTAGCACAACACAAAATTTGGTAATTTGGTTTTCAAGATTAAATCTCTCCAGTTATTTTTGTAGACAGCATTTTGACTGACGTATAAATTTATGTAAAAATCATCATAAAAATTCATTTAATTGACTTTCACATTGTAACTACCTGTCTAAACTCACAGACTCCTGGTGTTTGAACAAGAATGCATAAACAAAATATATTATATATAATCTTTGTTTACATACCAAATAGAACTTATTGTGTATGTTTTATTTTCAGCGCTGAAGACCAAGAAGAGCAAGTCATCCTTCTTTTCTCTAATCTTTTCTATCTTTTCTAATCTCTTCCGTTTCTTGCATTTTTAATGCTCTATTCTCTGTTACTGAAAGGAATAATGTTTTTTCTTTACTCTTGTCCCTCGGAGGACCCTCTCATCACAGGCAGAGGCAGAAAAGCCAGACTATGAGGCCCCCAGACACCCTGTGTACTAAGGGCAAGCCTCAGTATTTATTAGTTTGGAGAGAGACAAAATAGTCAAAGTTTAAACATAGAGACTATTATTTGACATCGTCGCAAAGGCTTCCTGTCCAGTGGATTTAGCCAAATTCATTATGCTGAGCGGAAACGTCTTCTAGCAAGCAGGAACTTCAGCTATCCCTGTACTCTGGGACTAGTCATTCACGAAGATATTAAGCCTGCTGAGTGCATCCAATAAGTTGTGAGGCAGCAGTATGTTTAAATCAGTATAACCTAACAATTATTAACAAAAGGTACACGTTTAATATGAAATTCATTGCAGTATGTGGTCTCGGAGAGTTTAATGAAGCCAAACTGCTTTCCTTTTAACATTTAGAACAAACTGGCACGCAAACTCTGGAGAATAAACTATGACTGAACTGTGAGCGCATTCATAAACCATTCGTAAAAAACCCAAACAAAGCACCACATATTGCTCGAGCAAGATGGTGAATCTAGGCCAATACCACAGCCAAAGTTGTTTACTTGGCAGGGAGATGCATGTGCAATATCCAAAATTCTGATTGAGGGGGAGAAAGGGAGGATAATTTGAGTTTACAGACAAAACACTTTTGTAAAAGCAAAAGGCAATAAAACTAAAACCTAAAACGCAGATCGATACAAATATGCATATAATATAAGTTAAGCAATAGTCTATTCTGCTCAAAGGTGAAGTAAAAAAAGCTTTGTCTCTTTTGGGTAATTTTTTTTTTTTTTTTTTTTTTTAAATAGTGATTCTCGGATACACGAGCCAGAAATCGTCAGGAACCTGGCAGCGCAGAGTAGAAGCAGCTCTTTGTGTCCCATTTGGAAGCTGGCATTTAATACTGTCATCTCTGTCACAAGTGCTGTTCACTACCCTCCTCTAACAGCTTTCAGCCGGAAACATCATCTGACAACCACAGCAGCTATTATCCGCTTTCTTGGAGGGCCTCGCTAACTAAACATGAATACACAAACAGAGGAACACACAGACACACCGCAGACTTGTAACCAATACTTCACCACAAGGTTGCAGTTATGAATTTGCTCTCATGGTCTTAATACTGAGAAATGAAGCTGAACTGCAGAGAAAAAAAAAAGTGTGGTGTCTATGACTGCAAAGAAAAGCTGTTAGTACTGAAACATTTACGGCCCCTTTGGTTTCATTACAGGAACAGACTTAAAATGGACTTTTAATCTTCACATGGACCTTAAATTGGAGGCTTTTTCTTATTTTCTGTCAAATGTACAGTACTATGCAAAAGTCTTGAGTCACATCTCCTTTCTTCATATTTTGCTAGTAAAATGGGGAATAGGTGAAGCAATTTATTGAAAACAATTGCAAACACAAATTAAACATAGTATTTTGGAAAAATCTAAAAGTTTATAAGTCTCTCTTGGTAGTTTGCCTGAGAGAGTGTGTTTTCTTATGAACATCTTCTGGACAGCCACCTTTCCATTAAAACCATTTCAGAAAACACTAGAGGGGTTAGATGCATCTCTTAGGTCCTGTGTCAAGTCTTTTACGTGTCAGTCAGTTACATGGACTAGTTACAAGTGAAAAAGCAGCCAGCGTCCAAAGAAAAGCTGGAGAATGATTGCTCAAGACAACTCACAAATGGAAGCAAAAGACAAAGAAATGACAAGTGACTCAAGACTCTTGCACAGTACTGAATACTACAACAATAACAGATTTGCATCTGAAACATTGCTGAAATTTCAATCAACAAGGTCAGCATGTTTGTGCAATTAAGCAGCATCATAAAGACAGGATATATCCAATATGATTATCCCAAACATACAGCAATAAAGACATAAAGACCTGGATGGCCTCTAATTTTCTGCTTCTAAACTCAGATAAAACTGAGGTTATTGTACTTGTGCAATACCTTGGCATCCAGTAACACTGTGAGGAACCTTGGAGTCATTTTTGATCAGGATATGTCCTTCAATGTACATATTAAGCAAATATGTAGGACTGCTTTCTTACATTTGTGCAATATCTCTAAAATAAGAAATATCCTGTCACAGAGTGACGCTGAAAAACTAATTCATGCATTTATTACTTCTAGGCTATATTTCTCCTATATTTGCTTCCCTTCAGTGGCTCCCTATTAAATCCAGAATTGAATTCAAAATCCTGCTCCTCACATACAAGGCCTTGAATAATCAGGCCCCATCTTATCTTAATGACCTTGTAGTACCATATCACCCCATTAGAGCACTTCGCTCTCACACTGCAGGCTTACTTGTTGTTCCTAGAGTATTTAAGTAGTAGAATGGGAATCAGAGCCTTCAGTTTTCAGGCCCCTCTTCTGTGGAATTAGGCTTAAAACTTTCCTTTTTGCTAAAGCATACAGTTCGGGCTGGATCAGGTGACCTTGAATTCTCCCTTAGTTAAGCTGCAGTAGTGTAGGCTGCTGGGAGATTCCCATGATGCATTGAGAATTTCTTCTTCAGTCACATTTCTCACTCACTATGTGTTAATAGACCTCTCTGCATTGAATCATACTTGTCTGGCTCTTATCTGTCTCTCTTCCACAGCATGTCTTTTATCCTGTCTTCCTCCCCTCTCCACAACCGGTCGCAGCAGATGGCCGCCCCTCCCTGAGCCTGGTTCTGCCGGAGGTTTCTTCCTGTTAAAAGGGAGTTTTTCCTTCCCACTGTTGCCAAGGGCTTGCTCATAGGGGTTTGTCTGATTGTTGTAGTTTTTAGTTATGAAAAATGTAAAGCGCCTTGAGATGACTGTTGTTGTGATTTGGTGTTGTGTAAATAAAACTGAATTGAATTGAGTTGAAATATACAAACCTGTTTACAAACGGCAACCAATCAAAAGAAGTATAGCTTAAAGGGAATGTAACTACAAAAGCTTTTTTCAGAGAGGCAACACCCCAGGCTAATATGAGATAAATAAGGATTACTTAATCCTGAAAAGTATCTAAAGTATCTAAAGAATAAAAATAGGGAGTTGAAAATTAGCATAACAGGCCCATTTTTCAAAAATTATCTCTATTATCTAGGGTAAACTAAAAAAAAACAACAAAAAAACAAAAACAACATACTAATGTTTTAATGTTTTTCTGTGTTGTTATCTCAAGTCAGATGAAGCATAAAAAAAAAATCAGCATAAAAATGAATTTGCACATAAACCAAACAATAAACCAGACAGCAGAAGCACCAGATACAAAGTTTCTTAGTGTTAGAACTCAAAGGTAAAAATATACCCTGACCTCTTGCTCGCTGTCTAAGGCAGGTGACATTGCAGAGATAATGTTACCAGCTATGGACAAGGTAGTTTATAAGGTATAGACTTACTTAGGTTCAGGGAGGGGCACAGAGGGGAAAAGACAAAAGAGGAAAGAGGAGAAACGAGACACCACAAACAGACAGGACAAAACAGACTATGGGGGACAGCAAACAAAGGTTAGTGGCATTGGAAGTGAAAAGAAGTCATTGAAGAAGAAATGCTCAGGGTGTTGTGAGTTCCACTGCAGTTTTAGCCAACAGAGGTATAACTAAGGGATGATTTAGCGTCACCTGTTCTAAAGGTAGTAGCTTTTAAAAAATAAATAAATAATCTTAAATGTAGAGAAGGTGTACGTCTGTTGAATCCAAACTGGTAGCTGGTTCCACAAGACAGTGGCCTGATAGTCACCACCCATTCTACTTTTGGAAATGCTTATAACTACAATTAAGCCAGCACTCTGAGAGGAAAGTGGTCTATTGAGATAACACAATACAATAAGGTGTTTATGATGGATCCTGATTTTCTACATCTTGTACCCGAGGAGAAGGATTATAAATGAATAAAATGCTGCTGTATGAATCTAAATATCCATCAGAATAAACCCTGTCGACTAATTGTTTATGGGAGTATAAGATAAAACAACATAAACAGCAAAGCAACACATCAGATTAGATTAGAAATCATTCATAACCTTTGGCCCATTTTATACTTTCCTCCATTGTTGTCAGTTTCTTTCCTGTTTCCGTGGTGGTCTTGTGCTACTAGCTCTGCACGGTCAGCACTATTCCATTTTTGCAAACAAACATTTTGAGTTTCGCAATTTTTTTGTGCAGCAATAAAGCTACACGAGAATCTTATCACTCCCACAAATGCTACAAAGTTAAGGGGGTCCTTGACCTCATTCTATGATCATTAAAAAGGCATTAGCAGCTCCATGCTACAATAGCCGTTACTAGTATAACACAGCTGGATTTCTGACAGAAGTCTGCTGCCGGCTGAGTTGCTCTGTGCTGCTATAGGCTTAAATATGGAAAAAGAATTTGTGGAGCAAAAAAGATCATGACTGTAGTTATATTGCACTGATGTTAGACATTCAGAGTCTCTGCCATCTAATAAAAAGACAAAAGTGCCAGAAAAAATAAAAATCAGGGATTCGCAAGCGTGAAGAGCAGTAGAATTTCAAGTAAGGCTTCAAACTGACACGCCTCCTCTAAATCATGCTGTGCAGAAATAGGTGTAGAAGTCTGTCATTGTAACGATTATCTGTTTGTTCTGTTACTCCAGATGTTTTGTCTAGCCTCTGGAAAAGAAACATTGGTGTGTCCTCTCCTATGCCAGGCTGGCAAGACTCAAATATCACTGCCTCGTTTATTTATGTGCTCCAATTCTTTCTCCTTTTTTTGCCTCCTTTGGCCAATATATAAAACAGCAGAGCAGTGGTTTAAGGCAGCTGGCCTACACATCACCACCGAGAACCCACATGAGCTCTAACATCACCCGCCTTGTGGTGCAAGGATGCAGGGGTGGAAAGCACTCAGTTATCATACGCAGCCGCAAGGAGGTCTGGCAAAAGTCTCAGTGATGAAGTGGATGTGAATAAGTAGGGGAAGGCCTCGTGTACAAAGCAGCCTAGCGGGTCCAGCCACATGGACCAGCCAGTGGCAGCGGGTTGTAAAGAGAGACAGCTGTGGAAGGAAAACAGGAATGCACCTTTTTCTCTATTGCACACACACACACACACAGGCCCACAGGGAACAACCACCACCCATATCACCCACTTACTCGAGAAAGCTGGTGATGTAGTCTTTGCTGCAGGCAGACCAGGAGAAAGGGTTGGTGTTGGCTGTTATATGAGCAGCCATCAGTTTGGCTGTCTCATGACCTTTGGTACCGCAAGAATTCCCAATCCCATCATGGTTCATCCCAAAACTAAAACAGAAAAAAATAAATAAGAAGAGGAATTAATGCAGCTGGGAGAAAT
Source organism: Pundamilia nyererei (assembly GCF_000239375.1). NCBI lineage: Eukaryota > Metazoa > Chordata > Actinopteri > Cichliformes > Cichlidae > Pundamilia > Pundamilia nyererei. The sequence goes on along the minus strand of NW_005187403.1, from coordinate 1,239,736 downwards.
GACCATCTGGTCTGAAAGTGGTAGTTAATTGCACAGTTTAGATGGGATCTCGCTGGACAGTTAAGGCTGCTGGATTGTGGATGTCAACCTCTGTGGCTGTAAAGATTGAGCTCATTGGCTCTAAAACAGCTGTGTGGAGGGGTCAAGGGTCAAACCCTGTCTGGGGCTCTGCAGGAAAGAAGTTCTAATCACCACTCGGATGCCTGTCTGTCAATCACTGCCTGCAGGTCTGAGCAAGCCAGGGAAGGAAAGTCAGCACAGACTGGAGCGAGGAGTCAAGACCCTTTAGATCATTACAATGAGCAGCTCCAAACTTTGAACACTGTTCTGAAAGCTACGAAATAGTTTCTTTCCCACTGAATTCATGTTGGCTATCAATGGTTGCAACAATTCATTTTCAGAAAAACTTCATCTGTCATTTGAGAGAAAAGTTTCTCATTACAGCAGGATATCAAAGCTTAACTTTCCCTCACAGTCTAGTGGTGCGAATCAGGTCTAATGTATATAACAAACCCAACCACATTGCACAGACTGAACCTGTTTTTCTAAGGCTGGCGTTTATGACATTTTACCCTACTCGGGAAATAAATCAGGCCAGTCGAAACCCCGCTGTAGTGTGTTTTTTTATACATCCTCTAGAAGCAGAGACTATTTTTACAACTGCCCCACAACAGAAGCAGACATGAGACATAATAAAGGAAATCGCCATCTTGCCTAACTCTCGAGAGAGGAATACACAGACTAATACATCATCATTATTCAGGAAGAAAGAGGCCGAGGTATGCGGACACTGACATTTGCATGAGGAAATATGTGCAGTTACAGTCTGCAAGGGGGGGGGGGGGAAGACTATATGCAAGTCCGGCAAAACCAGGCAGTAAGTAATGTTTGTTTAAGAACAGGTCGTGAAAGTGATAAAAGGTTTGAAGACGACCTTAAGGAAAAAGAGGGCATTTGCCAACACCTAAAACTGCTATAAAAGGTGCTACATTTGTGGAAAGTTTCATTCCCAAAAATGTAAAAGGAAGAACTTCAAGTCCTGCTTAGAAATCTGCTGATATCAGCAGTGCCAATACTCATATTGAGGGATTTTATGCCACCAGAGAAGTTTAAGTTCTGAATTAAAAAAGGTCTTTTCAGTCATGACGTCATCAAAAGGATCCATGAATGAATATTGTCGGGGTGTAAGTTCATTGTGGATGTGCGTAAGGTGCCACGGCAAATTATGCTATAATCATGAAAAAGTATAAAGACAAAAAAGGAAAACTTTTACAAGCCATGATAAGGATTAACTAAGGGATAATAATTCTCAAGTCAAAGTAGACAGAGCTGCACCACTTTAAATTAATGAGACAAGTTCTGTTAAGTAATTTAAATGTGTGCCTTCAAAACCAAGCCATTTAAGGCCCTCTGACTTGGTCCCACCACCTCTGCAATACGCATCAGGGAGTAATGTCAAGTTTTATATTTTATATTAGGATCCTAAAAACTCTTAAAACTCACTTGTGGCCAATCTCGTGCGCAATGGTGAAAGCAGAACCGAGGCCGATGTCTTCATTGATGCTGCAGCTCCTCTCTGGCTCACACATTCCAGCCACTGAGGCCAGGCCTAGACATACACACATAAACACACATGCCAGACAAACATACAAACACAAGGTTGAGGCAAAGCATTCTTAGGACTCGCTGTCATAAAACTGGGATTCCATACATAAGCTACTGTTTGCAGCAGTGCTGAGAGTCAGCTAGTCATGGCTATAGATTCACCAGGACAAGTCAAGTTTAGCATTTGCTCCTAAATGTTTGTTGTTTTTTACTTAAACGGGGATATTGCTGGAAAAGGTTTATACACTGGATTTCATGTAACTAGTATTCTGACAAAAAACTGACAGAAAATAGAGTTGTTTTTTCTCATTCCAAAAGCAAGACTTGGAGAAAGAGGCCGAGAGAAAAGAGGGAAAAGGGAGAGGAGAGGGCGTTTCAAGTTAAAAACGCTCCACAATCCAGGTGTCGCAGGTTCTTTTTCCCCTAAAGCCTGACAGGTCAGATAGGGAGACTGCTGGCGATCCTTCACAGATTACATCTACAGGTGACTGGAGAGTGGATCATATGACACTGCAAAGCAGGTGTGTGTGCGCCTGTGTGCGTGCGTGTGAGAGAGAGAGAGAGAGAGAGAGAAGTACTTTCTATTTATTTCATGTTGGGTTTGAGTTTTTCCCAGGTTTTCATATATTTGAGAATAAATTAAGGGGAATCCTGTCACTCTGGATAATCTCAGTCATTTCGGTTAAGTTTTACTTGACATTTTAAGTAAATTTGTAAAAAAGAAAAATGCAATTAAATGCTGTTCAACAATGGCAGGAGAGGGTGCAACAAGATGAAAAATTAAAAGTGCACCAGTTATAGAAATATGATATGCTTTAAGCTTCCTCATTAGTTTGAAACAGCTCAGGTATTTACATTGCAATTTAGAGAAATTACTTTTTTTTTTTACCATCACATCTTTTCCACTTATCATTACTGTCATTTAAAAAGTGTCCTTTTTAAATGACAGCAAAGCTAGTTGGATTCCGCTTTAGGATGATAAATGACAATAAAATACAGAAAAGCAAATACACATCACCCCATTCTGATGGAGAGCAGCATTACAGTTTGCATAGAGTAATAAATACACTATACTGATGCTCCACAGTGTGCAAGTTGTTGATATTTTACATTATTTTACAGCGTACCTACTGAAATGTAAAACAACACTTTCATATAGTAAAAGATATGACACTACTGTGCTGCATAATATAGATTTTACAAACAAAGTCACTTGTTTGGTTGCCATTATAATGTTTAATGTACCTTCTGTAATCACCATAAAAATGGAAAATGTCTCTGTACCCTCACCAATGTACCCTGAAATCAGTTTCTTTACATTTCCATTCTCTTTATTCACCACACGGTTATCCAAAAGCTCCTGTATTTAACACCCTGAAGATACACGCTGAATGGACATGACTCATCACTACCAAGGAAGAACGTCAAAGGCTGAAAAGTGAGGCTGGTGTGTAAGTGCCAAAACTGCAGTTGTGTATTGGCAACTTGGGCCTGGCTCCAAAAGCAAGTCAGGCTCCACAGAGTCCCAAAAATGAAAATACCCAACTTTACAACACAAAGCACATTTTTTTATAGCCGAATACATAGCAGTTTTGGCCTTATTGATAGTTCATATCTTAATAGCAACTTGGGGTTGCTATGAAGGGTGGTGAAGGGGTGTGCCATCCAGTCATCCACATAGATGGCGGGTGGAGCTGTACCCACTGGTGTCTTCTGAGTCTTACCTCTGCTAAATATTGTCCCTTCACTGGATCTTTCTGCCATGTTCGTGCTGTTGGTGCATTTTGGATCAAGTTATATGTCCAAGGAAGTTGTGCCTTAGCTTTGAGGAGTGACATTCTACTTTATTAGTCTGTTATGCAACACTAATTAACCGATACTGTGTTTGTCTGTGCCTTACAGTTTATAAATGTAGCTTGTAAGCATTAGCTGATAATTTAGCAGGCCACCCTTTCCTCTCAATAACAATGTGATGGCCAAAACACTAACAGTGAGGCTTCAAAAAACCCCAAATCAATGGGTGACATCACGGTGGCTGAGTCCATCTTTGATTTAGTCAGCAATCTTGGTCATCATGGTGGTCCACTGCTAGTTAAACCTTAACATTACACTTAGCCACACACAAGCTGGAAACCACATCACACGCCCACAATAATTAAAGTCTAAATGCAAAATAGCTAAAATAAACATCACAGCACTACATAATTAATGATTTGAGCCTAAGCATGTACATTCCCATGAGTCTTTGAACTTGCCACTGTGTAAATAACCCAAGCTACCACCACCTTGGGTTGCTACAATTTCAACTCACGTTGCTACTCTTTCTTTTTAATTTCTTTATTTTGACTATGTGCATTTAAGAGTTAAGTTGTGGACGTACTAAAGCAGCGGTATCCAACCTTTTTTGCGCCACGGCCTTTAAGGTGTCGCGGATAAATACAACAAAATAAAATTAGTACCCGTACCGAAAAAAAGAAGATTTATTCATAACACACGTGAAAAGAGCAAGGAAAGCCGAGTAAACGATAAAAACCCTGAAAACTATACATTTCACACCTGAGCCTCAACACTCACGGTCCGAGGCCCGGGGTTTGGGGACCGCTGTACTAAAGCATCACAGTGAGACTCAAGTCTGACTTAACTAAAAATTAGAAAATAGGGTATTAATATTTATATATTGATATGAATGAATATTTTTTTCCTGAAAGGTATTAGCATTTAAAGTACCAAACTGTATTTACAAAAGACGGTACATTACTGTTTACTGTACTGTACATTCCCTGTATATTTTTTTAGCAGTTGATACAAAAACATCTTGCAATACAGTTGTGGGGATTTGTTTGGACTTTCATTCAAGAATTTTTCAAGTGCTTAACATGTGCATAAATCATGTAGATAGGAGCACAGTTACTGTCAACAGCTTTCAATTTTCTTTCTCTTGCGAATAAGCAGTTACCTCTGAACTTAGACAAATCAAACCAAAACTAAATGTCTGAATGGCTTCATGCAACGAACGTGAGCAAGAAAATATGTTTATTTTTATTCAGCTCGCATGCACCAGAGCGGTTTTCCAACTTGCAGTAGAAACTTTTGCAAAATGTTCTAATGATAAACTTTGCACACCTCTTTTTACACTGTTCATTAGCTACATAACATGTCGTTTGGCAACCAATGCAGCTTCACATCTTCCTGTAGCGCATGCATGGACTCCTCGCTTGCCTGCTAAAAGTGGCATGGCCTTTGTGTCCTCTTTACTAAGAGGCTAAACAAGAATAGACTCGCAAATCAGGAGGCCACTGAAACCATTACTGCAGGAAAAGAGGGAGCCTGAAGGTGAAGAGAAAAGGAGGAGAGGGAGGGAAAAGAAGAAAGGTGTGTGTGTGTGTGTGTGTGTGTGTGTGTGTGTGTGTGTGTGTGTGTGTGTGTGTGAGTGGGGGGCAAACATGGAGTGTAAGCTGTTTTCTTAACTCCAGGGTGGACTGTGCATTATCTCCACGCCCATGATTACTCTGCGACCCTAAATGC
>NW_005187403.1:1233255-1234347 GCF_000239375.1 Pundamilia nyererei | reverse complement strand
CTGCCACCACTTGCTGTCCTTTTTCCACCCCCAGTAACACCAGAGCGTGCATATCACCCACTCCATCTCCCTCCTGCATACTCTAACACCCCCTATAATTGTCCTTTTCCATTTTCCTTTCAACCCCTCCTCTTCTTCTTCTCCATCTCCCCCATCTGCCACTAATCTCGTCTCTTCTTCATCCCACATTTCTCCTCCCCCCTTTTAAGTCTTTGCCCTCCTTAACTTTCCTGCACTTCCTTTCTCCCTTTCAACCCCCAGTGGAAGTGTAAACACTTTAGACAAACTGAGGTTGGAGGCAGAGGACAGAGACAGAGGAGATTTATAAACTAGAGGTGACCACAGCTGTCCAGGTTCAGGGCTCCTGGCCTCAACAAACAGAGGAGAAGCCACTAAGGAGCTATAATAACACAATGGAAAATATCCTTCTTATTATGTCTCACCGGATTTGTCGGATTTGTGTTCTTCTACACAAGATTGCGACGGCTGCTAAATAAGGTTTTCTTGAGGACACGTTGAATGGGAAAATAAAAACCTCTCCAAAGAGCAGGAAAGGATAAACTCCAAAACTAGACATTTAATGTAGTCAGCATCACATAAGATTACAAAGGAACCCTAATTTAACATATATGAAATTTATATCAGCCTTTTTCACTCACCTAAGGTACCACAAGGTTTGTTCTTGTAGGTGCAGATGTCATACCTAAGAACAGGCAAAAAGAAGAAGAAGAAGAAGGTCAGAATACTCAAACTGTTTATGTTTAATCACAGTCTGGTCAGGTATAATGTCACCTTTAAATCTTTCCCTTGTAAAGACAACCTCCCCTGTACCCTAATGGCTAGTTTTGACCCTCAGTATATGTTTGTTGACTATTAGAATAGCTTCTGGGTTTTTCCAAACATAGCTGCATAAGCAGAGACCCTCACTAACTTCTGTTATACACCCAGTCATTTTGTTTTATAAGCAGCCCTAAATATGACTGAAACTGCTCAGTCCAGAAAAGAGCTTCAAGTGTTACTCCTAACAATATCATATACTAGCTTGGGTTGTCAAGTCAATGGATATCCACTGATTGCACTAAATTTTTTCCC
>NW_005187403.1:1223929-1233079 GCF_000239375.1 Pundamilia nyererei | reverse complement strand
TTACCTGGTAGGAGGTAACCTGTATCTAAACAACAGTGGCCTGACTCAGACTGATTGCAATCACTCGCAGACAGATTGCTAAATGTTTGCAAATAACTGTTGTCTAATATTTAGGCGCAGACATATTGCTAATATGTTTCAAGAAATCTGGGTCAATCTGTCCTGATGAACGCCACTCGTTCCTGACAGTCTATTGGTAAAGGTTATATTTTAGTTACATGCCGTGGGCTCTTTCACAGTTAATACAATAGAGCAAAAAAAAAAAAAAAAAAGGAGGTCAGAACACTCAGACCCACAGTGCCCAAGGAAATTTTTACAGGATTGCATTCAAATTAATGAGACAATCATACCAAAAGCTTTTAATCTATTAAAACCAAGAGCACAGCAACTTAAATTTTACCCTCCCACCACCTCCACCATCACCTACCACCCTCACTCCTTTGTCTTTGAATCACTCCTCTCTCTCTCTCTCTCTCTCTCTCTCTGTTCTCTTTTAAGTGACCCTACTTGTGACTTTTCTAATCCATTTTTGATTTATTCCCCCAAATTTTCAAAGGTTTTGACACCACCCATTTCAAAACAAAGGCTGGACAATGACATCCTTGTTTTATGCTAACAAGAACTTTCAATCATTCATTCACACTGATCCATGTTACCAAAGATCTGCAGGAAAAGTGTTTGTGGCTAATTTCATCACAGCTATAGAAGTGGTGTTTTTTTCTAAACCAAATTCATTTAAACAAGCCCATCCATCCATCGATTCATCCATTCTCTATATTATAATATAGAGAATGGATGAATCAATGGATGGATGAATATAATATTCTAATCCCCAAGAAATACAATGTGAATATCGTATTTATTACTTGGATTTTGCTGTGAACAAACTGTGACAGATGATAGATTTGTAGACCAATGTTTGTTTGCAATGACCATCAGGTATAACAACCTAATGGGCCTTTTATATGTCAGAGCATTGGGTCTGTCAGCTTCCTTAGAGCTCATCTGTAACCAAGTATCTAAGTTAATTCATGCCCTCAAACTGAAATGTTTTTTAAAAAAAATAGTTTGTGAGTTAAAAGCCCTTTCCATGATTTTTTTGGTTTATGAAAACAATAACATTTCTCAGCTTCCTGCTAAAAAGGGAAGGCCAAAAAGGCAAACTCCATGACCACTGCAGGCAGGCTCTATTAAGCAGCCTTTGCTGTTTGTGCAAAGTGAAGCTAAAACCAATAATAAAGCCAACAGCCAAAGAAGCTGGAGGATATCAACTGGCAGACAACACGCTAGCATTAATGATAAAAAGGCTGTTTTATGCAAACTAGAGAATCAAAAACTTTGCCTTTGGCAATGTCAATCACAGAACCCCATCCTGCTTCTAGATAGAAGCAGCTGGAGGAGTATACACATCAGTTGCCAGGTTAAGTAGCCAAAACAGTTCTGGCAACAATAAAGTCTATTCCAGGTAATGACAGAGTTTTGTTATTTTATGACATAAATTGCGGGATGACAGGTACATTACGTCCGTAACAGCACATTTTACTTTCAAAACGATGGCATTTATTCCCGTGAGCTATTACAGGTAAAGTGTGCACACAAGACCTGGACTTTTGGATTTTCCAGTGCTGTAGCTGTCGGCATTTGCTGAAGGCACACCACAGAAAATAACCTGTATTTGCTCAAGATGAGAAAATTACAAATAAAGTAAGAACTGAAAAATTGTATTTCAACACTGGACTATTATAATGGTGTGTGAGCAACATGTTGTCCTGTTCTGTAGCTGTTAGCCAACTCTTACCGGGTGATTAGGACAGCATTGTCATGATGAGCCATCCCATTCTCTGGAATACTGTTTCCATCGCTGTGATGAGACAGGATGGACTTCTGCCACTTACAGAAACTGTCCAGAGACTTGTCAGCATGATGATTAATTTCCAGATTTGGCTGCAAAAAACAGACATGAAAAACAAAGTGATAGAAGAAAACGCAATTTCCATCAGCACCAAAAAATATTGGGTGATGCTAGATACGTGTGGTTCGTAATTATCCTCTGCAAATTTGAACTAAAATATTTACCATAGTTGGCAGTATTTTACCAGCAGGCATGTTCAAAAGGTTCTTCCAAATTTTGATATTTCATTTAAGCCCTACATTCATTTAGCGGCAATTGGCAGTTTGCTGGCCTGGAGTATTTTGTTGTATGTTAACATTACACCACAATCAGCCCAGTGGATATCCCAGCTAATTCACCCTAAGATCAGATTGTGCAATGCTCAGAGAAATTGTAAAAAACCCAAGAGCTACATTTCAGACTCTACAGGTCTCAGTCCTTTGGACAGATGAGCCCAAATCTGAGACATTTGACCATAATGCACAATCCATCACTGGGTGTCAAACACAATAGAGATTTGACAGTGAAAAACTTTCTTTTCACATGACTTTATACCCAGAAACCTGGAGGCCTATTGCCTGCTGTCCAAAAAATAGCATTCACGCAAAACAAAAATGTAAAAAAAAAAAGAAAAAAAAAGCTCAAAACAAAAAAAGGGCACTGAATTTATTGTCATGCATTGACAGCTCTAAACACTGAGCCAAAGTAGAACGATTATCTGAATGAATTATTGGAGGAGTACTGTTAGGGGATCAGAGGGATGTTAGAGGACCAGATTCTGCAGAAGACATGGGTTTTGTCTTTGATTTAGGAGACGATGCAGTTGTAGTAAAGGTAAAACCATTTACAGCAGGAAGAAAAAGATGAGTCATAGGAGGAGCAGAGGACTTGCACTATTGGAAAACAGGGAGGAAAAATAGCTAATGTAGAAGGACAACTGGGGACGTTATAGTGGAGTTTGGTAAATGCTTCTACTTCCATGCAAAGAGTAATTAAACTGTGCTGATGTCAGCTTACCCACCAAATAATTAGAAAACATTCTGCATGCAATGTGAATTTTCATAATGACTGATATACTAGTGCTGCTTCATATAATTTAAAGTTTGATTCCACTTGACATCATTTTTGGAACTGATGCTACAAAAAGAGTTGCTAAACCCTTTCAGAAAAACAGATGGTAGGAAGACCCTCTGTTTCTCTCATCACACATACATGCACATGTATAGTACATGTACAAATGCTCAATAGAAGCTCCCTGAGGGAAGATACCTGAGCACAGCTTTCATGTGAAGTGGTGTCCATATGGTGAAGAGTCTTTCTACTCTCTACCCTTTCTACACAGAAGTTGCGTTATACAGTTATACACTCAATACAGGTGAGGATATAGATACTAGAAGACGTGGCTTAAAACAGAAAAAAAGAGACTTTCTCTTACCTGATCTTCAGTCAGAACAATCAGCCGGGTCACAATAATGTTCACAACATTTCCTAGGCTGGCATCACGGTAAAGTTTGGCAACCTGACCTCCAGAAAAGAAGAAAAGACACAAAGTCAGACAACTGTGCCACACTACTCTGCCTGTCCACGAATAACATGAGCAACAATGGAGAAATCATGAGTGTAGACTTGACCGAAAAAGTAGGCTCAAACTTACAATATTCATTACGGACAGGATGTAGTGCTCAATGTCTTTGCGTCCGTGGTAACCGACCATCATTTTATCAGCGACCACAAGCGTCTCCACAAAGCGCTCAGTGCTGATGGATCGCTTCTGCCTGTGGGTGCTGTTTGACAGCTTGCTGTAGTTTTGGGGCGAAGGCGTGCTAAGCTGGCAAGGTGCACTGGTTTTAATGAGGTCTGTGAATGACAGGGAGACAAAGACAGGTAAGAGTGAGGTAACAATCAGAAGCGTGACACATTATCTGTTTGAGAGAGAGCTGGTTTGTGTGTGATAGGTGCAGATATGGAATCTGCCACTTTGAACCTAGCAGCTAAAGTCTTTGTTTTATGGCCCAGCAGATGCTCTGGGAAAAAGCTATAAGATGCTGCATGTTAGGACATGCTGGCTTCCTGGTGATGACAGTCTTTGCTCTTTCTCATAAGACCCTGGCCGAATACCTAAATATCCACCTGGTTATTTTTGGTTCTAACTCAACATATCTCAGCAAACAGAGCATTGGTGAAACTGAGAATTTTTAATTCTCAAGATGATTATTGGTCCTATAAATAGAATTTGTTCTTGTGTAAAGTCTTCTTTATGCACTGAAGGGCGTTATATGAAAGCTGGAGCAAGACTTTCTGTCACAGGTTGAAAGGTGTCCAGGCCAGGAGCAACTATAGCACACAAGAGGCCCGGTCATGTCTAACAGAACCTGGGCCTAGAACCAAACCAGCACTTCCTCTAACTTGCTATGTATAGTTATTCCTTTACGTCAGTTCCACCCACACAGAGTCCAACCCAGATGGAGGTTCACCAACCTGAAATGCCACAGCTGAACTCCTGGCTATGCTCTTGTGGTGAGGGAATGGCAGACATTTTATAAATAACATGCTGCTGTGCTTCTTCCAGGTTCCATTCACCAGAGGTGGTTGAGGATATGTTCTTTAAAGGCTCTATTAAATACTGTTCTTCCTCTGTTGTAATAACACCGTGCTTGTTGGGGAAGAAAATCAATGAAAAAAGCAGGTTAAAAACAGGAAACATTGGTACTAAAAGTACAGTCTTAAGAAATAGCACTGTATTTCATAATCATTTTATTAAAGGAGCAATCCTAGTTTAGACACTTGTTACTCTTGTCTGTGCTCAGACAGGTGGACATGAAGGAAACTCAGGCATCCTTTGTTTCAACAGGTGAACATTTTCAAAATCTGCTTTTATGAATATATACGAAAAAAAGAACAAACATTCAAGCTATATTAGAGTTATTGGTGAGTTCTGAAATCCAAGGGAGATCGTTTGAACCAAGCAGCCATGTCTCAAGGGAAAACTCAACTAAATGCCAAAAACTGCTTTTCATCCAATGACCACTTGAGGCTGGCTCAAAAAGTGACGTGCATAAAATGGTTTGGTTTTGTGAATAGTTTCCCACCATAATAAGTCTATGGTGGGACATTTTGTAATATAAATTATTATATTATGGCCATGGCCACCTTAATTGACAAGTGTCTACGTTGCTATATCCCGTCACTCTTTTGTAGGCCTTACTTCTTTTAAGACAAGTCACTGAATTGGACCTTTGGAGGTTCTGTGTTGGTGGCTTTTGGGAAATTTTAATGATGAAATTATATTGTAATTATCTGATAAACAATAAAGCTTGCTGTGAGGTGCACACTGTCCAAGATGTTTGGGCTTCAGTTATGAATGGAGATAGATAATCAAGCTAGCTAGCGTTAGCTCATAACTTGGACTGGGTGGAGACCCAGTCATCCAAATTTGGTCGTTTCTGACTACAAAGAACGAACACAGCAGCTAAAACGCCAACACTCAAGCTTGACACTGATGTCATAGTGCCTGGTTCCATCTTTTATTTACAGTGGACAGTTTGAACACAATGATTATTGGAAGCCATATCACAACTAAAGCCTACACACCTCCAACAGCCCTATTGTTTTCCACTTCTGACTGACGGATTGTCATGCTGACATCATAACAAATTCACGTCAGTTTGAATCTGGATAGCAGGTGTTCCAAACCCTAATTTTTAAAGTCTGAAAATACTGGGCACATGTCAGGTGGGGAACATGTGAAAACAGATTTTGCTTTGCAGCAAGTTGTAAAAAAGTACAATCCAGAATTTGGGCAGCTAATTAAAAAAACAAAACAAAACAAAACAAGATAGTCATTTTGGAGTGTCCCTTTAAACAACTAATACATCCCCTTATGTGACCTCTTGCTTCTCATTAGGGACATGTTTTCACATATACAATGCATTAGTCACTAATCTGCAGTAAAATTTAAGAACCCCAAACAATCAGTTACATCCAGACCAGCATTAAAACATTCTTCTCCCCCTGTCAATGCCCCCTCTGGAGCATAACCTAGGAGAAGTCCTTCAGAGTGGGTTTATAGGAAACACTGGCTTGGCTCTGTAAAACCCACAATAAAAGCAATTAACCACATATCACACTAGCCTACAGAAACATTTTTGATGTAGGGTTTTAATAGTGTGTGATGTCAAGATCTCAAAATGTCCAGACAGCTGATTACATTAAAGTACAGACACAGTTTTGTCCATTTTTGGTGATGTAAGAAAAAAAGGGCAAACACTAATTCAATTTATGATACTCAGTGCTATGTCTTGCCAACACATTTGGCTAAGCGTTTCCCCCACATGATTACATTTGCCAATAAGAAGCAGGGCCTTTTTCTTTTTTTAACTTCTTTAGAGTTACTCTCGAGCATGGAGGGATAACAGCTTTTAAAATTTGGCACAATTCCGTGATTAGTTAAGAGGTACTGAACAGTCACACAGTCTGTGCTTAGACAGGATAATTAGATGCCTTATTAGAGCTGCTCAGTTTTGTTTTTGAACTGAAACCTGCACATTTATAGGCATATCATTCAAAGATCACACAAGGATCTGCTTAAGAAATGTGATCTCAACTACTCAAGTGTGACATCCAGCGCACAAGTGAGAAGAAAAGCACTGATGGTTATCACAATCAGATCACTGAGATGATGTGATTTTTTTCAACATAAACCTCAAGTCACTCCAAGCTGCCTGCAGGCTCAGTGCGCCATGCGGGAAAAAAGCCAAGATTCTCTTAAGCAAACTGCAATAATCTTGTGATAATATTCTGCCGAATCTACCAAAAATCTACCAGAACCACAACCTAGTTATATCTGACATAAACATGGGGGGGGGGGTTGTGAACCTTGTAGCACTTTGTACTCACCAGGCCTTTGCAGTTGCTGAGTGCCACTCTAGTTGTACTGTGCTGATTTTGCAAGAATCCAATATAGTGACAGTTATCTACCATATTGTGCCGCCACTCCAGCCCTTCTTTACCCCAGTACTCCACTGTAAAATGTTTTGACACCAAGTGGGGGTTGAGAGTCAGGTTTAAGTGAAAGTGCTTTCCATAGGCTGACAGTCTGTAGAACAGTCGGGGCTCCAGTGGGTCTAACGCGGGCTGGGCTCCCATCATCGGATCCACCGCCCCCCGTCTCCGTCGGCCTGGCCGGTGGTGCTTCACAGTGTAGCTCAGGAATTCTCCATTCTCATCCACCCGCACCGGGACAGTCAACTGGTAGTGCTGCAGGTAGGACAGGAACTCCTCTTTTACCAGGAAAAGAAGAGAATAGAACAGAAATGATAAGATGTTATGAAAATAAGCTGTTGAGTACAGCAGAATTTTTTTTGTCCATGTGTCACCACCACCATACCTTGGGAGTTGTGTGAGAGTTTGCTGATACTTTGAAATTCAGAAGCAGTCATCACCACCAGGCTCAGTGTCCAAGTCAGCGTCTTCCACAAAATTTCCATAATTCAGGGAAAGATGTGACATGGGGTAGGGGTAGAGGGTGCTACAAATGGGTTAAAAGGACATAATGGGTCTGATGGCAGACCACAACAAGTCCATGGTGCGCCTCCTTCAATTAAAATGCTCTCACCGTGCTTGAAGGCTCATTCAGGTCTCAGATTTCTCCTGAAGATGAGCACTCCCACATCTCACCAGCCTCTGAATTCATGTCAGCAGCTCATACAAAACACTGTAATCCATCAGACGCAAACAGGAAGCTCTGTATCTTTGTCTTGACCAATCCATCTGCACTGCTGTGGAGAAAATTAAGCAGCGATTACCCAACGATAGCCCACTCTGTTAGTTGATTTATTGGTCGTCAAGTGCTAGATCAATTGGCTACTGACTATTCTAAAACTTTGTACTTATTTAATATCTGCATTTATATGCTTATACTGAGCAACTAACTATAGCAGGCTTGATGGCAAGCTTTGACTCCATCTGTGGTTTGTAATCAATGAATGAAAACGTAAGGCAACGCTGAACACCCCATATTACAGATTTCCACGAGGAGCACTGGTGTCGGTTCCATTTGTGCCAGTACCTCTTTAAATACACGGGTGGCCGTTTAATGGCTGATACGCCGTGACAAAAACGTGGCAATACAATACAAATGACGTGTAAAACCCGCGCTGGAACGGACGCATACATGTCAGCTGTGCAAGCTGATATTTCTGCAGATTAGTTTTACTCACTGACGCGCTTGAAAGCAGCATGTGCAAACTACAAACTGCAGCACACAAGCGGATCCAGGTGACACAGCGGTGACGATCCGAGGAAGAGACCGGACTCCAAACACGGGTGGTAGCCTTTTTGGAAAGGAGGGCTTTTCGCAAATGTTTCTTTAGCTGTAGCGCTCCTGCGGTCCAGACAGACAGACAGACAACGCTACCTACTTGGCCACTCTGACCCAGACAGTTGGCAGCCAGCCCGCATGCATTACACCGGTACCGCAAACGCAACCCTCAAGGAGCGTCTGCAAGTCAAAATAGACCGCAGCTTTTGTTGCTCAGGGGAAGTTTGGTTGGTTTGTTTTCAGCAGCCGGATAGGCAAACTTTTGCAGATGTGGACCTGTAACGCTGCGAACTTACTGTGCGTAAATGCTGCCTAAAGTACGCCTTTTCCACGCAACGACCCCCCCTTAAACTCTCTCTCAGCTCTTAGTGGTAAAATAGCTATTTTAACATTTGAAATGTTCACACGAATCATCTCCGATTATTTTAAAGAGAAAAAGTAGAAAAAACATATAGTCTTATTCTCTTGACAGAGTAGATTTGAGCCCATTTACCATGTTCATCTTCATTGTCAGCTCCAATCCGAGTGTGCAGACAGAGCCCAGGACCAAATCACTTCTGCAGCTCTCAAGTTCCGCACACAGACCTCCTTTGCTCTCCTCTTTTCATCTCTTTTTGAACTCTGCCATCCTGTGAAGCCTCACTGAGATTCCCCCCTTCAGCCCAGACACCCGAGCAGCAACAGCAGCGGTGGTATCCCAGCCCAAGACTGTCTCACACACACACAAAAAAGCAGCTTTTCCAAGTTTTGGATTTCCTTCCGCAGAAGGTTTTATATGTTCAGTCTATCTTTATAAAATAAAGTTTGTGTTCATTGTGGTCGCTCTTAAAACCTTAAATATGTTTCTAAAAAAAAGTTTAGAGAAGCTGTGCATCCATGCAAACACCAGAAAAAGTTGGCTTACAATTCTGGAGCTGCTCCTCCTCACTACTACACTGCA
>NW_005187403.1:1218806-1223880 GCF_000239375.1 Pundamilia nyererei | reverse complement strand
TGCAGAGGTGCCTCTCTTCCATCCCATCAGTGTGCGCATGTCCATCACTGAAACAGCGAATTTACAGAGCCGTCTTCAATTTCCACACGTTAAAGTCACCTGTTTTATTAACCAACTCTGTTCCACTGCATTACTTCACAGCTATAACTAGCTGTCACACAAAGCACACAAAATTATCATTAAAGATCAAACGTGTGGTGGACAACCCATTTTAAAGTATTCTGTTCATTATTAACTGAATACTTAATGTTTTCATTATGAACTTCAGGTAAGAGGATACAGAATTATGAATCAAACTTTCAAACAGGAAATGTCGTCCCTGCAATTGTAGAAAAACCAAGCACATGCATATATATTTCCATGTTATTGTACACCAAAACCTCTTTGAAATACTTTTTACTCCAGTAGATTTAGTTTGACACCCCTGTCAGATTATGATATTACATCAAACACTCATGATAATATGATACATTACAGACAGCATATTTTTAGAGGACCAGTGGGGCTCTTTGGGGCAAGAAGCCAAAGTATTCAATTACTTTCTTTAAGTAAAAAACAAGGAAACTGTTAAAAGTCGATTCATTGATAGCCCATAATTCAAAAACAATGAATATGTACACTTTCACATTTCGCATTAACTTTGAACAAAGAATTAATAAAATAAACACGATTCTCTGGCTTTGCCTGTGTTAACCCTGCAGTTTGCTGTGTATTCCTCCTCAGATTACACTCAGCAGTTTGTAAGACATCATAGAATTTAATGTCTGAATCAGAGGATGTGGTCTGTTTGGTATTTTTTTAGGGTCTTCTGTGCAGGTTAATAGTATCCTGTGAGCTTTGTTGTAATTACGACCGCGTCTATCTTTAGCCTGTCGGAAATTGGAAATCATGCCTCTTCCAGAGTTTCAGTTACAGCTGCTCATTATGTACGAGCATGTATCATTACAGTCAGGTCGTCATTACATGCCGTCATTCACAGATGGAGTCGGTGTTATTCTGTTTTTTGGGGAGTAGCGCCATCGTGTGTTGAAAAGACCAAGGCAGGTTGGAAAGTGTAAATGCCGGCGTGGAGCTGTCAGGTAGATCACTTCGTGGAATTTAATTGCAAATAATTTATTTTTGTTAAACTATTTAACTATTTATGCACACACTGTTTGACAGTCTGAACCCCCTGATTATGCTACAGATTTGTTGCCAGTTGACCAAATTTTTTTGTGGAGTGTACCATCACCGTTTTAAATATATGTACACTCAACAAAAATATAAACGCAACACCTTTGTTACTGCTCCCATTCCCCATGGGATGGACGTAGAGACCTAAAATTCATTCCAGATACACAATATAACCATCCCTCCCAAACAGTGGTCACAAATCAGTCCAAATGTGTGGTAGTGAGCACATCTGCTATATTGAGATAATCCATCCCACCTCACAGGTGTGCCACATCAGGATGCTGATCTGACATCATGAGTAGTGCACAGGTGTACCTCAGACTGCCCACAACAAAAGGCCACCCTGGAATGTGCAGTTTTGTCTCACAGCAAAATGCCACAGATGCCACAAGCAATGAGGGAGCGTGCAATTGGCATGCTGACAGCAGGAATGTCAACCAGATCTGTCGCCCGTGCATTGAATGTTCATTTCTCAACCATAAGCCGTCTCCACAGGCGTTTCAGAGAATATGGGAGCACATCCAACAGGCCTCACAACCGCAGACCTCGTGTAACCACACCAGCCCAGGACCTCCACATCCATCCAGGATGGATTATCTCAATATAGCAGATGTGCCCACTACCACACATTTGGACTAATTTGTGACCACTGTTTGGGAGGGATGGTTATATTGTGTATCTGGAATGAATTTTAGGTCTCTACGTCCATCCCATGGGGAATGGGAGCAGTAACAAAGGTGTTGCGTTTATATTTTTGTTGAGTGTATTTATTAAAGTATTACACATTTGCAGAGAATGCAGTGAGACATGGCCCAGCCATTGTTGTTTTATTTCCACACTTACACTACACTTGTTATAGAGTCAGCTGTTTTTATGTTTTTATTTTTATTTTAGGAATATGGTTAAAAACTATATGAGTCCACTTAAAATGTTATAATTTTCTTTGACTTGGCAGTCTTCACAGGGATTTTTCTCCCTGAAGTTTTAAAGCTTGCGCCTATATTTTTCAAGAGAAAAGATGGAAATTATAAAATCAGTTCACCTTGACAGTAAGTTTCCCTTTTCTACTACACTTTATTGTATTGCCAGCTGCCACTTAGATGCACTGGATACTTAGTTAGGTACACTTCAATTGAACTCTTTTTTAATATTCAGAATTGCCTTAATTCTTCAAGGCACAGATTCAACAAGCTTGTGAGCAATGGAAACATTCCTCAGACCTTTTGCTCCACACTGACATAATATCATCACACAGTTGCTGTAGATTTGTCCATCCATGATTCAAATCTTTGGTTTCACTACATCCAAAAGGTGCTTCATTGGACTGAGGTCTGATGCTTGTGGAGGACATTCAACCACAGTCATTGTCACGGTCAAGAAACCATTTTGAGATGATCTGAGCTTTGTGACATGGCATATTACAGTGTTGGAAGCAGCTGTTGAAAGATGGGTACACTGTGGTCATAAAAGGATGGGCATGGTCAGCAACACTACTCAGGTAGGCTGTGGGGTTAAAACCATCCTTGGTATCAACAAGTCTACTAAGAAAATTTCCCTCACAACTTCACTTCACCACAAGTATGATCTAGTAGAAGTTTGGATGGATCCATGTTTTTACATTGTTTACACCAAATTCTGGCCCAACCGTCCTAATGTACAAATAAAGACTTATCATACCAGGTAACCTTTTTCTAATCTTGCATTGTCTCAGACCATGCAAATTGCAGCCTCAGCCTTATCTTAGCTGACAGGACCTGGTGTGGTCATCTGCTGCAGTAGCCCAACATGTTCAACATGTTGTGTGTTCAGAGATGCCCTTCTGCATACCTTTGTTGTAACAAATGTTTATTTGAATTACTGTTGCCTTCCTATCAGCTTGAAGCAGTCTGGCCACTCCTCCTCTGATTGCTGACATCAGAACGACATTTTCACTCACAGAACTGCAGCTCACTGGATATTTGCACATTTCCGTAACATGCTCCATAAACCCAAGATATGGCTATGAAGAAAACCATACTAGATCAGCAGTTTCTGAGCTAGACCAGCCAGTCTTTCTCGAATTACATGCCACATGCAAAGTCACCTATAAAAATCACTTTTCTTTCTGATTCTGACACTTGCTTTGAATTTCTTTTCTCATCATTGGGAGGAAAAAAACAGGAAACAATAACATCAACTTGACCTAATCCAGCATATTTTTTTATGCTTTATTAGTCATATTTGTATGGTTACACATTTGAAACGACTGGTTATTGAATGGCAAAAGCATATACTCAGAAAGGGTTTGCAATGTGTTTTGTGGGTAGGGCTGAAGGGCTTTTCTTTGGCTTTGCATATATATTTGATTCTGCTACTTCATCTGTATCTTGTAGTTTATTTCCAGTTTCCAGTTTATTTAATATTGTGTGCATACCTGCCCAGGGACTGCAAGTGAAAATGAGCTAGTAGCTAAATCTGTTGCAAGGCCTCTACTCTTATTTGAGACCAGTGTTTTTGTGGCACACTAAAGCTCAAACAACTAAATCAAGTAAGTTAATTTTTAATATATATAATGCATTATAGAAAAAAACAAAAACAAAAACCCTTGCCACCAGCTTGATAGTCCAATAGTTCAAGATCTACTTTGTTTTGTATATACATACACTGGCTGTGGCACTCAAGCTACTGAATACTATTTGTCACTCTGTCCAAAGATTTATTACACTTATTATAAACCTCATCATTTCCAGCAGTCTGTTAAGGTTAGGCAGCTCTTTCTTTCTGAAAGGTGAGGTAAACACTTTCTATTTTTATTTATTTTATTTTATTTTATTTTATAAGGCAACTTTTTAACCCATGTACATGTCTTCGTGTCTCTGGATCTTATCAGACATGCTCAAGTGCTGGCTTTTTGTTCACTTGGAGTCTGGCAAAACATTTTTATCTTCATAGTAATAAAAAGAAAATGTATTGTGTATGTTTACTTACAGCTGTTCTTGTCCTAGGAGATTAATAAGCTTCAAATGTTAATTGATTTCAGCCCTTTTCTAGTTATTTGGGTGTTTCATGAATGTTACCTACTGTCCAATAAAAATGTCATGACCACTACTGACCTTTGCTCAGTGTTGTTAAGTAATGAAAAACATTCTTTTTCTGCATTAATAATCAGTTCCTGCCCACCATAAACTACTACCCTGCCCAGGTTGCACCCTACCTTTCCCCCCCATGACAAATGAGATAGGATTTAGTCACACCACCAATCCCTCATTACCTCGAACTTGAAAAGCATTACCGGAAATGGATGGAAATTAAAATATGGCTAAACACCTGAGAGACCACATCTAAAATAATTTTCTCCACCCTATTTTTTCTCTCTCCAAATAATCACTTATTTTTGAATGTAGTAACATTGAACAAGAACATTTTAAACATTTATTTCTTGGAAAAAATTTAAACTGTATCCACAAACAAGTTGTGTCCAAAGCCTGTTGACACAGTCCAAATGTGAGTACACCATTACTAAGGTTTGTTCACCAAGAGACAGAAAAGCAACTTCCATAAAGATAGAAAAATCAGCTAATAAAAACAGCTACAATCAACAAAACTTAAATAATAATAATAACAACAATATGGGGAAAGAAGGAAGGAGCAAAAATGATATGGTAGTGTTTGACTGATTTAAGTCTGTACAGCATTTTCATTCATTCATTCATTCATTTATTTGTTCATTTTCAGGCACAACAAATACCTATATTGAACATAAAATACACAAAACAAAGAAAGATCTGTTTGCATTAGATTAAAGTAAAAAGCAATAGACTTTATGGTCATCCCAACCAGAGACCAACCAGCGCCTCTGATCCCAACCACAAAAAAACTGACAAATAGGAAAAGAGCTTCTTTGAACTTTTTACTGTTTTTT
>NW_005187403.1:1215378-1217859 GCF_000239375.1 Pundamilia nyererei | reverse complement strand
TTACTGACTTCATATACAATATAAGTACTGTAAAAGAAAATACAACAATATACGTTTAAATCCTTTACACAGACTTATACTTTCTAAATTGAAAACAAATACGTGGCAACTGTGTAGCCTAATTTAAGAGTAGCTCTGGAGATTTTCCTTTTTCCTTCTGTCTATTTGAGAAACAAAAGTGTATGTTATGAATACAACAAACCTCCCTTTAAAAATATATACATATATCACAGTCTCTTGACTGAAAGCCGAAAACCTCTTTGGTGGGAGCCAACATATTTTTTACATGCAAGAAAATTACAGATGTTTTCATTATTGGCTTTTGAAATTTGAAAAGTAAAAAATACGGCTGCTAAACAAAAGAAAAATGAAAGTATAAAGTAGCATATGGTTTTAATACTCTGGAAGAGTACAAATATAATCTTTTTGTTAGTGCCACTGTTACAAACCCCTACAGAGAATATAATAGAATAGCATAGAATAGAATAATCCTTTAATTGTCCAAAAAGGGGAAATTTGGTTGTAAAAGCAGCAGAATAAAAGCACATATTCAAACCGAACAGGACGCAGAACAGGAACACACACAATTTTTACAGAAAAAAATATTTACATGATGGACAATAGTTACAAAAACAGAGTACTGTACAGTTATTAAGATTATAGTTTTTTTTTATATATATATAAACTGATAAAAGTAATGTGCAAATTATAACAGTTGTTTGGTCGATTAGTGCATATAACAGCGCTGATGTAAACCTCTATGTTTGTTGGGAGCAGTTTTGATTGTACAGTCTGACAGCTGCAGGGAGGAAGGACCTGTGGAAACGCTCCTTCATCCATCTAGGATCCAGCAGTCTGCCACTGAAGGAGCTCTGCAGTTTAGCAACACTTACATGCATGGGGTGGGAGACTCCATCAGAGATGTTATTTTGGCCAGAGTCCTTCTGTCTCCCACCAACCTCATCCTCTCAGCTGCCGTTAAACTGCTATTCCAACATATCATGACAGTGTCTCACTACCATCTTGTAAAGATTCATTTCTCACAACCATCAGCCTACACTCTCTTCGGCACTGTCCATTGCTCTGAATAATTGACCCAAGGTATTTAAACTCATCCATCTTCACTATCTGAACCCATCTGTAACTTCCACTCCTACTACCTCACCACTGTCTCGCTGTCCCCACACATGTCTAGCATCACCCTCATGTACTGCTCTGCCACTCTGGAGTTCCTTATACCACTGTTCCTCCCTTGAATCCCGTCACAGACTTTTCTAGAACCACACAAATACAGTGCAACTCGTTCTCTATACTTCTCAATCAACACTGTCAAAGCTTCTATAATGCCATTTCTGAACATGAAGCAATACTGCTGCTCACTGATCGTCACCCCACTCCTTAACCTTGCTTCAAAAATTCTTTCCCATAGCTTCATGATATGGCTCTTTAACTTTATGTCTCTATGGTTGCTACACCTCTGCACATTATCTTTGTTCTTAAAATGTGTCTGTGTATTTAATGTTAGTGAGCTCAATTTTAACCACTCCCACTGTGTGCCCTTAGATTTAGACTAGCCAACTAGTCTGTGTTTTATTCCTCCTGTTTAAATAAGTAGTAATTAATTCACCAGAAACATACTTAAAAGTGTTTTACTTACCTTTACTTAAAATGTACACTAATTTCTGTCCACTTATGTACGCAATTTATTATATCCAAGTCATTTATTGTTTGTGAATACAGATAACAGTGATTCAGTTCATTTTGGCTAGAGTTAGAATCTCTTTCTCTCTAACCCATTGTGTCTGCACAGAGCTGTGGGGCAGCTACCTAAACCAGTGTTCTTATTCTGTAAATGTTGCAAAATAATGTCACAGGGATTAATATAGCTAGTGCTACATTAATTAAGTGCACCATCCTCCTGCCACAGCAACACCTTTTCCGGCCACAGCTCTCCACAATAAGCAATGTTAGACAGTTGGCACATAGCAAAAAAAACAAAACAAAAAACAACAAACTGATTGCTTCCACTTCTTCCTCTGATGTTGGGCAGTACATTGACTCACCATACCATCCTGAGGTAGATATTGGTATTACATGAAAGCCTGCTCTACTGTGGCTAAGGATTAGCTTGTAAAAAACACACAGACTGACACAAATTGTTCTGGAATAATTTTACAGCAACTTTATCCATATCTTCTGTTTATAAAACCTGCTAATCTGTAATTTTTTATTTACAATGAATAAACAATGAGTTAATATATAAATAATTATACATTTCAACTTTAAATTACTTTTATCAAATGTTTTGGTTCCTAAAAATCTCATGGTCAAATCCTTGCATTAGATTAAAGTAAAAAGCAATAGACTTTATGGTCATTTAGAGCATTCATCCCAACCAGAGACCAACCAGCGCCTCTGATCCCAACCACAAAAAAACTGACAAATAGGAAAAGAGCTTCTTTGAACTTTTTACTGTTTTTT
>NW_005187403.1:1191669-1192997 GCF_000239375.1 Pundamilia nyererei | reverse complement strand
ATCCCTACCTAATCACACGAGCCAAGGTTTGAAAACAGGTGTAGGTCACGATCACCCAGGGTTTTGGGTTAACCTATTGTGAAATCTAGCCCCACCCTATCGTGTAATTTACTGAGGTCAAATGGCCCAAGATGCGAGTGGGCGTTAATGGATCTCAAAACTGGATTATAGATGGCAGACGGTCGGTGTCGTAAGCCACCGCCTCTGTTCACCACCTTTGTCATTTTTTTGAGGATGCCAATGTTCACATTTTAGAAAGAGAGGACAGATGGCTTCAAAGAGGAGTGAAAGAAGCCATCTATGTCCACTGTGAACAACCATCTTTGAACAGAGGCGGTGGCCCCATGCTGCTTGAGGCCAGCATGAGTACACTAGCTCATTTCTCCCACAAGCTGGATTTATATCTCCTTCTGTTGAACCAGGGATCTTTCAAATGTGGTAACCACTATACCACTGAATCACCATAAAACATTTTTGTCTCATAAAATGTCTGTATCATTCAGTACAGCGATATCTACTCCTAAACTTTTGTTAAAATGCTTCCAGAACATGTATCCTGAGTAGAAAATTGGTACAGATGCTGAAAAGTGAACTCAACGAGCATTTCATCAATTTGGTCTTCATATTTAAACTGTCACTGACAAAAAAGAAAATCCACTGAGGCAGACAGCAACCTTGAATCAAACGATGATCCTGAGCAGTTTCTTTCAGCTCCAAGTTTATTACTCTGCTGAAATTCATTCAGTGTGGGCCAAGTGATAAATCAAGAAGTACTTGACAGATATAGCTGTATTATCAAGATAAAAACAGAATGCGTTTGTTGTGCGCATCTTATTTTTGACCCTATAACATGTCAACAATCTGAATATAATATCCAAAATTTTAACATGTAAACAACATGAAATTACACCTGAATGTACAGTACAGCCCTATAAATACATGGATGCCACATCTCAAACAAGTCATGCTGGTACCAGAAGGATCTCCACAGTGCTTTTACTACTTAAACTGCAGGTGTTTTTTAATGTCTTTTTGGGGAGAAGCAAGACAAAACTTTCAGGGTGGGCTGACGGATCCTATTAGGAATACTACTGGGTCATCTGGGTTTCCATAGCCTGTGCGGCCCACTCTGGAGCAGCCTGACGGATCTTCTCTAGCAGGTTGTTGACTTGGAAACATAAAGACTGGATCTGTTTATCCCAGGTAGGAAGGGGTTCACGGGCTGCCAGAGACAGAAGAAAAAAGATTAGAAGGTGCATTTTCCTTTCAAAACAAAGACTATTTGCATGTGAACCATGGTGAAAACCACAATGCGTGTTCCCCTTTGG
>NW_005187403.1:1174264-1191557 GCF_000239375.1 Pundamilia nyererei | reverse complement strand
GTTATTAAGATTATAGTTTTTTTTTATATATATATAAACTGATAAAAGTAATGTGCAAATTATAACAGTTGTTTGGTCGATTAGTGCATATAACAGCGCTGATGTAAACCTCTATGTTTGTTGGGAGCAGTTTTGATTGTACAGTCTGACAGCTGCAGGGAGGAAGGACCTGTGGAAACGCTCCTTCATCCATCTAGGATCCAGCAGTCTGCCACTGAAGGAGCTCTGCAGTTTAGCAACACTTACATGCATGGGGTGGGAGACTCCATCAGAGATGTTATTTTGGCCAGAGTCCTTCTGTCTCCCACCAACCTCATCCTCTCAGCTGCCGTTAAACTGCTATTCCAACATATCATGACAGTGTCTCACTACCATCTTGTAAAGATTCATTTCTCACAACCATCAGCCTACACTCTCTTCGGCACTGTCCATTGCTCTGAATAATTGACCCAAGGTATTTAAACTCATCCATCTTCACTATCTGAACCCATCTGTAACTTCCACTCCTACTACCTCACCACTGTCTCGCTGTCCCCACACATGTCTAGCATCACCCTCATGTACTGCTCTGCCACTCTGGAGTTCCTTATACCACTGTTCCTCCCTTGAATCCCGTCACAGACTTTTCTAGAACCACACAAATACAGTGCAACTCGTTCTCTATACTTCTCAATCAACACTGTCAAAGCTTCTATAATGCCATTTCTGAACATGAAGCAATACTGCTGCTCACTGATCGTCACCCCACTCCTTAACCTTGCTTCAAAAATTCTTTCCCATAGCTTCATGATATGGCTCTTTAACTTTATGTCTCTATGGTTGCTACACCTCTGCACATTATCTTTGTTCTTAAAATGTGTCTGTGTATTTAATGTTAGTGAGCTCAATTTTAACCACTCCCACTGTGTGCCCTTAGATTTAGACTAGCCAACTAGTCTGTGTTTTATTCCTCCTGTTTAAATAAGTAGTAATTAATTCACCAGAAACATACTTAAAAGTGTTTTACTTACCTTTACTTAAAATGTACACTAATTTCTGTCCACTTATGTACGCAATTTATTATATCCAAGTCATTTATTGTTTGTGAATACAGATAACAGTGATTCAGTTCATTTTGGCTAGAGTTAGAATCTCTTTCTCTCTAACCCATTGTGTCTGCACAGAGCTGTGGGGCAGCTACCTAAACCAGTGTTCTTATTCTGTAAATGTTGCAAAATAATGTCACAGGGATTAATATAGCTAGTGCTACATTAATTAAGTGCACCATCCTCCTGCCACAGCAACACCTTTTCCGGCCACAGCTCTCCACAATAAGCAATGTTAGACAGTTGGCACATAGCAAAAAAAACAAAACAAAAAACAACAAACTGATTGCTTCCACTTCTTCCTCTGATGTTGGGCAGTACATTGACTCACCATACCATCCTGAGGTAGATATTGGTATTACATGAAAGCCTGCTCTACTGTGGCTAAGGATTAGCTTGTAAAAAACACACAGACTGACACAAATTGTTCTGGAATAATTTTACAGCAACTTTATCCATATCTTCTGTTTATAAAACCTGCTAATCTGTAATTTTTTATTTACAATGAATAAACAATGAGTTAATATATAAATAATTATACATTTCAACTTTAAATTACTTTTATCAAATGTTTTGGTTCCTAAAAATCTCATGGTCAAATCCTTATACCTATATAAACCTATATAAGATTTGTAAATCATACAAATAAACAATTTCATCACTTACTTTCAAAATGTACAATGCCATCAATCTGGTCAATGAAACCATTCATACGTCCCTCAGTGATCATCTGAGAAGCAATCTTTTCAGCCTACAGATACAAAGAAGAAAATAGAGTTTGTGTGTACCACTATGGAAAACAGGAACTTATTATCAACAGTAATAAGTTCTTTAACTTCCCAATGAAGCATAAAACTAAAACTGTGGCTCTTATCCAAGTTAAGCATTAATCCAATTCATATCTAACCTTTGCAGGGGGGATTTCCAGCAATGCTCCTAGCTCTTCAAAAGTGATGTTGTTGTAGAGTTTACTGGCAGATAGGAGGTTGTGTTCAATCACAGCTCTGTCAAGGATGCTGGAGCCTGAAACAGATCAAAGTTAAGAAAGGATAGGTGTTGTGTTGCAACACCTAAGTGTAGAGTGCCCCTCAAGCACCAGCATAAATGGTTACAGCCCTGTGCTGACCTCAGTTATCATGAGCAATGACCAAGTCAACTATAGCATTGACATTATAGCTGCAGTTAAGAGTGTGTCTAGAAATATGTTTCACAGTACGAAGGGAGCACAAAACCAGAAAGAATATCAGCTGGTTCACCAGCTGATTCAATGAGGGTGGAGAAAATAAGGATTTCTCTCACTGTGTAAAACCCAGTATCTCAGCTTACCATCTGCTGTGGTGGCTTTCTGGTGAGGCATCAGCATGGCAGCAAACTCCTGTAGTTGGTTACCTCTAATGATGCGGTCCAGGTACATCTTCTCCAGGATACCATAAGCAGCCAGCTGCTGACAGCGCTCATCCTTAAAGAGAGTAGCCAACATACGGGAACGTTGCTGTCCTAAAAAAAATTGCACCATTTTTGGTTAAGAGTGTGAAAACCGCAAATCAGTAGTATGCCTTTATATGTTTTCCATTAGTTCTCATTGCATTATTTCTGAAAATGTAACACCTGCTTATACCTGCAGAGGCCAATATAGTGCAGTTCAGAGCATGCTTCAGTGCCTCCAGGCGTTCACTTTCATGAACAATTGACTTATAAGACAGCTCGTTGTATCTTTGTGCAGCTTCAATAAACTTCCTTCTGAAGTCTAGTACTCTGGCATAGCACACCTAATGAGAGCAGCAGAAGCACTTATCCACACAGCTTCACTGAAACAACAGATAAGACTATGTAACTATGAAATCACTAAGAGATCATGTACCTTATAGTGTATCTGTAGCTGTTCATTAGAGGACTCATTCTGAAGCAATGAGGCTCTGTTGATGTAGGCCTCTGCCTGAACCGGATCATCATCTTCTAAGTAAAGTCGGGCAATTTTCAGATATGTATCCAACTTATAGTCAACATTATATTGCCTGAAGGGGATATTTTAAAAAACAAACAAAAGAAACAGGGATTTAAAGACACAATTACCATCAAGACTTGCGTGTGACAATGGTTTACTTACTTCTGTCCTGTTTCGAGGGGAATGCCAACTAAAACTTGGGCAGCATTTCTCCAGTCTCCCTCCTTTTCATAAATGGTCGCTAAGTGCTGTCTGATTGAGGCTACCTAAGGCGATGAAGGAACATTACTCAGTTAAGCGCTGCAGTGACAATACTCAAGCTTAACTGCCTGAATGGTTACCTCCATTTACACTGCGTCAGAGAGCTGGAGCAAATTTACCTGTTCCTCGAAGGAAATGACCCTCGGCTGGATCTTTTCCAAGGTGAAGTGATACACTGCTTTTGCTGTGGCGTCAGGCAGGTTGGGCAGATGTGTGCAGAAATCAGTGAGCAGCTGTCTTGAAATGACGAGACTGACATTTTCATTGACCACTGCAAGAATGTAAAATATAATAGTAAGACATGCTCCTGAAAAATGAACCAAGGACGTAGAATAAGCAGATATTACAGAAGAATACAGGCACACCATACTTGCTTCTACAAAGGCCTTCAAGGATTCCAGTTGATCAGCATCTGTAAACTGAATGGCCTTTTCCAGAATTTGTCGATATCTGCAAAAGATTTCACCGGTCAGAAACCTTCCAACTTTGCTGGTAAGTTTAAAATGTTTACATAGAAAACCGAAGGATTAAAACTTAAATATGAAACACAAATACATTTTAGCTTATTGGATGAAACCCAGTGTTTTCCCACAGATTAACTTTACTTGGGCAAGGTATATTAATGGCTGCCCATGTGATGCTACAATGAGCTCACTAAGGCTACAGAGCAGAACAAGGCCCGCTGACACCCAAATAATCTCCAGGATGACATAACTAAAAGTCATTTGCAGTATAAGAGACTCACTGATGAAGCAGCCAATAATATTTATATTCATCAATTATTTATTGTTAAAGCACATCTAAAACCCTCCCTCACCAGAAACAGATTGTAAATCTGTGGGAGAAATTACATAATCCCATGTATACTGTATTCCCTTATGATATAACAAACATCATATATTATTATGAATATAAAAAATAGTTTAAAGAAAAACCCTGACTGCTTGGTTGTAAAAGACTGAACAGTCATTTGTCAACTGCACCATCTAACAGATGTTGTGTCACAACCTATAAGAGTCTACAATTAATATTTAATATTGTAGAACACTATGACAGAACATCACAGACACTATGATGACACTGTGGCACAACTAAAATGTTGTAAATAAATAACAAAATGTACAAACTGAGAAGTATGGACTTATTCTGTGAGAGGAAATTTTGAATTTATTATTTTGAAATGAGTACCAAAAAAAGTACCAAAATTGAGGGAAAAGTACCCAATCCATTCAGTAAATATCATTTCATAAATAAATCTGTAATCAACATGTCACTAAAGTGCTGTGAACATAACAGAACTATGCACACACCAGTTCACATATAATTACAGCAATCAGTCTGTGGTCCCTTACTTAAGAGAAGTTGATGCATTTGATTGTGACTTCTGTGAAAAACAAGTGTATTTAAGCTTGAGTGAATTAAACCTCCCTTTATTAAACAGGTATTTAAATATTTTCACTTTAATTAACTATCAGCATATACTGTGGATACAGTAAACAATTTCTTCTTATACAAACACGTATATAACAGGACCTAAAAGATTTTTAAATAGATTTATCACCTTTTGGACAATGCTGACGAAAACTGAAATTGCAAAAGTAGACTTTACAGTACAGTTGTACTTAATAAAATGCACAGGTGTTCCTAATAAAATGGTTGTTTATAGGATGGTAAGAACGTACGCAAAGGGTGTCCTGGCAGTTTTCTAGTCAAGTATCACTTTGTTTAAACTGTATTAAAGCTATGTTGTGCTCTGCACCAAATATGTAGCTAAAGAGCAGCAAGTTAGCTAGTTAGCTTTGGTGATAAAATATACAGTTCTCATAATTATTTTACCAACAATTAATGTGGGTAGTCACTCCTTTTATGTTCCTTGCACTTTGGATAAAACCTAAAAGCAAACATTGACAGACTGATTGCATTTCTATCTGAATGTTTGGCTAATGCAGCTAACATTAGCTTAGCTTTGTGCAGACCAGCTGCTAGCTAGCAGTTTCTGTTGCAGTTTTTAACGAGTGATGTTCTCCGTAACTAACGTTACATACTTGGCAGCAAGATCTTTATGAGATCCACTTGAGTTCATCAGTTGTGTAAGCTCCTGCCTCACTTCGGTCGCCATTGTAGCCTGCGTCGAAGTGTCAACACCGGTTTCATCTGCCGAGACAGGGGAGAACCTTCCGTCTGCAGTCAGAGCGCAGAGCTCGGCCAGGAAGTGACGCAGCCAGCGATGGGAGCGGAAGAGGGAAAAGAATGATTATAATTATTTTAGGCCAGGCTTAAATGTTGAACTATTGTATTGTTTTAATTTTATGTATTAATATATGTTTTTAAACAAAACTTGGTGAGTATTATAAACTATCCATCCCTTTCCTGAAAACAATCATAGCTATATTTGGTTGCCTTTTTTTCTGCTAATTTTGTAATTAACCTAAAAAAGGGTCAATCTATTGTTAACACTAGTATCATCTGAAATATGAAGGGCTTTCTTGTTTTTGCGCAATAAAATATCCTGTCTCACAGACATGCTGAACAACTAGATTCTGTATTTAATGCATCTAGGCTGGGCTGTTGTAAAGCATTATTATCAGGTTGTTCTAAAAGCTCCCCGAAAAGCCTTCAATTGATACAGAATGCTACAGTAACAGTACTGACGGGGACTAGAAAGGCCTTTTCTCCTTCACTGGCTCCCTGTTAAATCCAGAATCCCATTTAAATTCTACACCTCACATACAAGGTATTGAATAATCAGGCCCTATCTTATCTTAAGGACCTCATAATACCATATCACCCTAACAAAGAATTTCTCGCACAAGTTGCTGGCTTACTTGTGTTTCCTAGAGCATTTATAAGTAAAATGGAAAGCAGAGCCTTCAGCTTTCAGGCCCCTCTTCTGAGAAACCAGCTACCAGATTGCATTCAGTAGACAGACACCCTCTCTAATTTTATGAATAGCATTTCCTTATCACTTACTTCTTCTTACTTTCTGTGTATTTATACACCACTTTACATATAATCATTAGTTACAGCCAATCTCTGGTGGACTTCCACAGCATGCCTTTTGCCTTGTCTCTCTCTCTGCTCTCTTCTCTTTCAACACACTCCAAACCAGTTGTAGTGGATGGCTGCCCCTGTAACCTCTGGCACGTTCTTCCTGTTAAAAGGGAGTTTTTCCTTTCCACTGTTTCCAAGTGTTTGTTCTTAGGGATTAATTTGACTGTCTGGGTTTTCTTTTTATTACTTTTTAAATGCTATGTAAATAAAATTGAATTGAGCTGACATTTTTATCAAACCAGTCAAAAGTATGTGTAAAGTTTAAGTAAAATATAACAAAAATATATAGCCTAACTAAATAATGTTGAATAATAGTAATAGTAATAAAATAGATACAACACCAGAGGTCAAGTTATATACAAGTGGTATCAGTTAAAAACTAAATATCTATATTCAACATCAGTCAAAAAGTATATAAGTATATGCAAAATACATAAAGAAATGTCTGATGTATCGACTTTTGTACAAGAAAAAGTTAGCACCTTAAGAGCTCAATGACTATCAATTTGACCTCATGTCCCTTATGATGAATGTACTGGAGAGACTACGCTGGCCTACCTAAGACCTTAGGTGAACACATCTCTTGACACTCTGTAGTATGCAAGCAGCTCAAATCTGGGATTGAATCATGCAGTACTCTCCCTGGTGAAGACATTTTACTCCCATCTTGGCAGTAAAAACTGCAGGTTGAAGTCTATCTTGTCTGTTTTCTGAAGTGCATTTCATGTGTTTTACCACTCTTATAGTAAGAGAAACTACAGGACATGTAAGTAAACATGTCCACCATCTTATTATTTATTGACTACCTGACAGTGGTACGTGAGACTGGGCACTTAGTGAGGCTACTGGGTAGTGCTCTGTCAGATTTCGGTAAATATCCAGCACACGAGCTCCAAGGCTGACTGTGTTGTTTGTTTTTTTATTAACTAATAATAGTTTTTATTTTCAAAAAAATATTTTGTAAAAAAAGGAGAAGAAGAAAAAAAAAAGCATGAAATAGTTTTGTAGAAACAGTCATAACTTTGATAATGCAATTGTGCTGTAGCTTTAAGTGTTACGTCAGTGTTTCGTATCGCATGGAGGGCGTGGCCGGCCTGTGAAATGTCAGGGAGGAATGGCGCTCGGCGCGGTATTTTGAACAATCGTCTTTTCCTTTCCTCCCTTTTATCTGGAAACGCTGCTTAGCTTAAAAAATTGGGGTAAGCATGACTATGCAATGGCCCTTTCTAGGATTTAACACACCATATTCAACATAAAGACTCACATTAAAGAATGTATTCAATGTTGAGATATAATGTTGTGCTAGCTAGCTCGGGTTAGCAAGCTCTGCAAGTTTGCTAGTACAGTTGTTCTGCCCGCTGGGCTGTCTAGATGAGACTGTTGTTGCTGTCTTTGATGATAACGATATTTAAGGATACACTCTGGTGAAAAAGCAGCATAATATTCCCAGGATTTGGTTTGGCAGAGTATTTTCAGCGCTGAAGGAAAGTTTCTCGTGCACAAAACTGGGACTTTAATAACATGGTGTAAATATCATGTGAGCCGGCCGCTAAGTTTACTTACTGCAACGGCAAATGAAAAGTAAAAGCTAAGTTAGCTGCACATCGAGTTGTTTTGACATACTGGCGAAACGTCTAAAGGATCATAGATATTTTTATATGTATGTAAAATATTAGAAGGCACAAGTCAGCAGTTGCATTTGCTGTTAGTTGGTTTCATATTACTTTAGCTGTTGACCCCGTAACATTCTTGGAATTTACGCTTTTCTGGTACTGTAACTCAGTCAAAATATGACTTTCTTGAGGTTAAACTAAAACATCATTTTGAACTGGTTAGGCCACGCTAACTCCAGCCCTAAAACACAGACTGTAAATGCTGTTAAGGAGATCTATAATAGCAATCGCAATAATTGCATTGTGGAATCAAAATGTTGTATTTCCTCCTATGTCAAGTGACAGGAGAAATTATTGAAAGCAAGCATTGTTTACGTTGTCAGAGTCTGCAGAGTTTTGTTGTTGTTATTAGTAGGGGTTTTTTTTTTTTACTCGCTAGCAGCACCCTGTTAACATCAAGTCTTATCTTGATTGTTTAGTTATGCTTGTTTTGCAGTGAACTGTCAGTGTAAGTGTCTCTGCTTGTTACCAATATTTATAAACGCTTCCCCTCAGCATAGCTTAGCGTTAGCCGGGCAGCTAACTAAGCTGATGACGAGGTAAAAATGGCGGATCTTTCGAAATCCAACCCCGGCCTGAAATAGTAACGCAGCCAGCAAAACAGCTTGTCGCTTTTTTTTCTCGCTCTTTGCCCCAGTCAGGACCACTTCTGGGCATTTTTAAAATAAACGAGTGCAACTCAGCACAGTTTTCTTTTGATGGCTTTCACCTGGGGACGTGAAGAGATTCCGCTCAGTCAGCTCTGCGTGTGAATGTGGTATGGAGTGGGTAGGGTTCATATGTGCGTTTCGGTGGATTAATGTTGAGTAGAGTGCAGCAGGACAAAGATACGGCAGAGATGATCGTTGCGGCCTAGCATCAGCTGTCTGCTTCAGTCAAAATCAGCACAAGTCAAACGTTACTCATTCCCACCTCCTTATTTATTACATCTCACGTAATTACTGAAGTCATTTACAGGTAAAGTTATGACAATCTGGCACTTCTACTGCACCTACATGGCTAGCTCGCTAGCTTGAACTATCTTGCTCTATATTCTCAGCACAGCTTTTAGCTGTCTGTCTGTATTATAATCCAGTTATGTATATTGTATAAATGAGTAGAGGAATACATTTTTTTAAATGAATTGCAAACACTGACTGCAATTAAATGCAACAGCTCTCTAAAACGATGAATGTATATCCTCAGAATTTTAAAATTGTATTATCTTTGTCTGTCTCTCCCTGTTCATGGTGTATCTAGTGCAGTAAATGTAAGCTTCTAGGTCTTTCAAATAATATAAAAGTGATCAAATACAACAGAAAACCCTCCTGCCTAATATAATAGCCAGAAAAACAGATTTGACCTGCTGGAGTTTGAACATGTGTGCCTGTATTATAAGTTAAACTGACAGTGGTGTTAATGTTGTGGCTTACTAGTGTTTGTGATGTATTTTGCAATGACAATTAAATTGTATTGGTTTTTCAGGATTAACAGAAAGCTGAGAGTTTGCAAGCATGGATGTAGTGTCACCAGAGCTCAACAGCCTCCTCCCAGATGAGATCATGGATACTGAGGATATAGAGGATGTTCCTCACTCTCAACCTGGCACCACTGCAGTCCACTCAGAGCCCAGTGATGATGCATCGGTCCCAATGGAAACTGATACATCCGTGGCTTCAGAGAACGTGAGCCTCTGTTCAGATGCCGTTTTAACCGAACCCACTAAGGCTATGACCACCTCCACGGCCACAGACTCCATGCTTAGTGCCAGCCCCAGAAGTCCGCCTCCTGTCTCAAATTCCAGCACATCGTCTCCTCTTCTTACCATCAAACCAGCCTTGGCTACTTCGACAGCCACAACCAAAACCACAGACAGTGTTACTGGAACTAGTGTGACTACAAGTGGATTACAGAAGCTCACAACTCCATTTACAATCTCTCCTGCAAATCGCCAGATTATTCTCAATAAGGTGGCTTCTCAAGCCTCAGAAGCAGCAAAGTCTGCAGGTAATCCACCCCAGGTCATCAAGCAGGATGGACAGAAACTTTTGGTTACAGCTATAGGAAAATCGGGGCAGCCTATAGTGCTTCAGTTACCCCACACAGGCAGCAAGCCTGGCATTTCACAGACTGCCGGAGACACCAAGTCTCAAGCGCCGCAGTTTAAAGTGGTGACTATAGGTGGGAGGTCAGACCTGAAGCCAGTGGTGGGCAACCAGGTGACCACATTACAGACCCAGCAGCTGAAGACTGTCCAGGTAACAATAACCTTTTGTATTATTAATATATTTTTACAAAAATATTGGTTGTCATGTTCCACATGTTACTGTTAAATTAAACATAATTACTACTGTAAATGATTGCCTCAATATTAATTGAACATACTGTGTACAAAGTTTTTCAGGTTATTAGATAAGATCTGCTTTGACCTTGATCTAGGCTGCCAGTAAATGTAAGCTAGTGTACTGACTAAGTACAGTTTGGTGTTTCAGAGAAGATGGAGTGGGACTGTGTCTCAGTAACCACTAGAACCACTAGGAATCTAGTGTGGAACTATAACGCGCAGAGCTCAATTAAATGTTATTTATACAATTCCAGTCACCTCAAGGGACTTTCTATTGCAAGTTAAAGGCTTCTACAGCATTAGTGAGAGAATCCTGATGACATGATGATCACTTAGCACATGACAATGGTAAAGTAGAAAGTCTTTTTCTGAATAGAAAGAACCTGCTGGTAGAACCAGGCTCATGGAAAGCCTAATATGGGCTTTGACTGGTTGGGAGATGAAGGGAAGAGAAGATTAAAAAAAAAAAAGGAGCATAGAGAGAGAACCACTTTGGTGAAGATTAAGAGGTTCATCCATGTAGTTTGAATGTGGAATGTAAAGATTCCTTGGTGTTTAGATTTGTAATTTCAGGGTATTTTTTTGTTAGGATCTGGTTAAAACCTCTTGGCAGGGGGTGGGAGTTGTCTGACTCATAAAGTACAGACGTAACAGGTTTACATTACAGGTTACAAACAAATTGGTAAATCTCCCCATTCAACTGTTCTTCGCCTGTCTGGACGTTGTTTAAATGAGCAGTTCTCATATTTGGATTAAAAATTGTTACGAGTGACTGTTTCACTCTGTGTATAAGGGGTAGAGCAAGCATATACACTCGGGCATGTTTGTTTGGGAGTTTTTATCCTCTTAAATAATTAAAAAAATTTGTAGGGAAACAAGCACACTCACACTCAGGGTTTAGATGAACATTATTAGTGCGCTATTTATTTAAGAACTGAAGTCAGATCATCTTAACAAGCATAAAAATAATATTTTTGTCTAAAATCATAGTTCAGAAGAGAAGGAAATGTATATCCTCTTTTTATCCTACATGTAGGAGAATGATTGCAATAATTTACCCCCAGTAAGATATTCAGATTTAAATTTTTTTTTTTTAAAAAGCCACCGATGTTGCTGTGAAATGAATACCTCAGCTGGCCTGTCTGGCTGCATAAAGTCATGTTGCAGAAGTGCTGACATTGTGTGTACATTGGAAAAAAAAAAGTGTCATAATTTCACAGTTGCTATATCAGAGCACTGACAAAGAATTGTCTTAATACTGCACATTGACCAGCTCAGTATGTAATCTTACAATATCACTGATGACCTTTTTCCCTACGAATATAAATTCAGTTATCATCCTCATAAATCCAGTATCAATTAAGTTGTACAACTAGAGCTCAGGTATCAACATCAGTATCAGTAAATGAAAATGCAACAGAACTGACCAAGCTAGGACACGCCAGTAGTCGTCATCTGCAGAAAGAGGCAATGTTTGGATATTGAATGAATACGTTTAAACATTTCTGGCTAATTGTCTTTTCAGATTGCCAAGAAGACACCAGCATCCTCAGCTGCACCGATCAAGTTTATCATCACAAAAACTGTTAACAGCAAAGGTATAAGTGCCCAGACATCAATGCCTCCTGTGATCACAGGTAAGTCTAAGTAATAACTTTTTGAGGCTATTTTGTTGTTTCAGTTTTTAAATAATTATCAAACCACATAGTTTATTGCTGTTTGTTTTCTAATTATGTTGTAATTAGCTTTGTCATTAAACCTTGCACTGTCTGTTCATAGGACGGGTTCTGACCCAGAGTTCACCAGTGATGCCCCCGAGGACCATTACTCTCTCTGAGCCCCACAACACTAATTTACAAAGTATCCCTGGCAAAAAGATTGCCATTTCCCCTCTCAAGACTCCCAGCAAGGTGATATTATATTTTTCTATATTTACTTTAACTGAATATGATCAAGTGGCTAGAGACTAAAACTAATAAGTCTATAGTTTAATTGTCACATAATTACAACCTGTTACTGCAGGTAAAGCACGAGTGTAATAAATCACCTCGAAACCCCCTGCAATGTTTACTCAAAAATGTTTGGAATCACAATGATATAATAATGGTACTTTGATCAGAGAAGGATGTTTGCTAGCCATTCTTCTTTAAGGGCTTATCTGTTTACCCTCAGTTCAATTGAGGACCAAAGACCTTAGTGTAAAACACTTTTCAAAATATTAAAACATTTAATAACACTTTGAAAACACATCAGATCTTAACTGGAAAAAAAATCATGCTGAAGACCCACTGTCAGACCAGGTAGAGAGTATTTTGTATGGGCCCCTACATGCTTGCATTCATGACTGACAACATTGAGGAATTAACCATAATGAGACGATAGATGGTATACTGGTTGATGTCATCTTAGATGTGAACCAGTGCATCACTGAGCTCCTGGAAAGGAGGCAACATCGGATGGACAGAAACGTGATGTCCCAGAGATGCTCTGTTGATTTCAGGCGAGGATGGGGTCTAGTTAATGGTATCAGGGTATTGTCTGACAGTGGGTCTGGGGATTTTCTCCCAGTATGTAGTCACACTCAGGGTGTGATGCCTAGCCTGTAGAGGTTTGTGCGTCCCTCCATTCCTTCTCAGACCATCACTGGGCCACTACCAAACTATGCTGAATGATGTTATTGGCAGCACAATGTTCTCCATGGCTTCTCCAGACCCTTTCACATCTGTCACATGAGCTCAGGGTGTTCTCACCTGTGAAAAGCACAGGATGCCAGTGCTGGACCTGCCAATTCTGGTATTCTATGGCAGTCGGGCTTCATGATGCCAGGCAGAGAGCACAGAGGCAGAGTAGCTGCCTGTCAGTGGCCTCCATCCAATTTGGTTGCACATGTGACCTAATTTCTCAATGGTGCAACTTAAAAAAAATCATAGGTCACACCGGTATGACCAGCCGTTTGAGTGGGGGGGGGAGTCTTTGCAACTCTGAAAGCCTTCGTGTGGTCAACAACAGACATGTTATGCCCATATCGTGGTCTAAACCAATTAGAGAGAGATACTCAGGACCTCTCTGATTGGCCGTGGTCCAGATATTCCTGTAGGCCTACGTTTGAAAGTGCAGGCAGATAGAGAGAAAGAGAGAGAGGTGCGTAGCCTAGGCCTGGTAGTGGATGTAGCTGTGGGTAATGAGAAAAGATGAAAAGATAACTTTTTTGTTAAGTTAAGGCCTGATCTGTTGAAATTCATAGCCAGTGCTCTGACAACCTCTCAGGTTACGTCTAACACTGGTCCAGAGACGGCATCGACCTCTGAGCCAGAGCACACTGAAAGTAAAAGGGGGAAAGTGCATACATTTCGAAGAGAGTGGCTTGACCAGTTTTCCTGGCTAAGATACAGTAAAGCTGCCAACATTATGCACTGCATTTACTGTCGTGCGTGTAGAAAGACCATGCCCGGCAATACTGCATTTGTGACTGGTGCAAATACATTTCGAATTGAAACGCTGAAAAAGCACAGTGTATCTAGAAAACACATTATATGACACAATATAAATGCACTGCCCAAGTGTCCCCTCTCTCCACTGCCTTTCAGCGGCAGGCAGCAGCAAACAGGTCATCAGAGGAGGCCAAATGATGATTAAGTTTAACAGTGCCTACAATATTGCAAAGAAGAATTTCCATTCTCTAAGTTGAAGTCCGAAATAATTCTTCACAAGAAAAATGGCTTGAACGTCAACTCCACATACAGTAATGATGTCACGTGCGCCCAGTTTTTGTGAACCTAACTTTTGTGCTGATGCACAGGCGCACCAATGCAACCATGGCGAAAAGTTAGTCTAGAGCCCTGGGGTATTATCGTCACCCTACTGGGCAGGGGGGTGGCATGGACACCTACATTTGTGAATGGGATAACGTAGACACTTCAAGTTAATACTATAGGTGTATGTACTAAAAATCTCAGAAGAGTTCAAATCTCAGTGACTTTGACCTTAAGGTCAAAGGTGAAGTTTTATGAAAATCTTGTGACTGCGTAAACTGGAGAATAAAATTACGTAGAATTTTGAAATTGATCCCATAGGTGTGTCTGCTAGGAAGCTGAGAGGTAGCGTTGGTGGTTGGGCCGATACTGTTGTTTAAAATAACAATTTGATTGTCTTTGTTTTTTGGAAATGTAGTTATTAAAAATGCAGTAGATGTATTCCCACTCTTTGAATATTTAGACAGCCCACAACGGATTGATGTGTCACAGTACATAAACATCAGCCTCTGGCACTAGTAATCATCATCGTATTTGCAGACAGGAGTTTATATTATATTATATTGTATTATATTATATTGTATTATATTATATTATATTATATTTAGTACTGTCAGTGTTAATCTCGCTAAAATGATGAGTTATCGCGAATCGCCCTGTGCGTGGGGCTGGACGGCGTTAACGAGCTAACCGTGCTCACGCGTTGATGCTGTGTAGCCCCACGCACAGAGCGATTCATGAGATTAACACTGACAGCACTAATTATATTAGATATTTCTTTCACTCCTACTAATTAATGAATATGTATACATAGTGTTTGCAATTGACTTGCTATAGAATGTTGGTTTATGTGACATTCCTGTTACCATACGTAATGGCAGCTATATTGCCATCCAACTCGGGTCTTTGTTTAATCAGGTGAAATTTTCACAGCTCATGCCGCTTGTCTGTTCCTGCCAGGTGACTGTGGTGTCTGTGGCTTCCCCGACCTCCGGTGCTTCTCAGAAGTCTGTAGCACTGCCTGTGAATGTAGCACTTGGCCAGCAGATCCTGACAGTCCAGCAGTCAACATCTGTATCTCCAGTCAAGGTGGCCACTAGCCAATCAACAACGCAGGTAACATGAAAGCACAGAACAGTCAGTTGTAGTTGATACCATTTGATCTGAGGGGAGAAAAGGAATAAAAAAA
Source organism: Pundamilia nyererei (assembly GCF_000239375.1). Lineage (NCBI taxonomy): Eukaryota > Metazoa > Chordata > Actinopteri > Cichliformes > Cichlidae > Pundamilia > Pundamilia nyererei. The sequence continues at coordinate 1,176,278 of NW_005187403.1, read as the reverse complement.
TAAAAAAAAACGTATTCACCTTGTTTGTGCATAAGTGTCATTTCAGCTCCGTATGAGAGTCAAGGAGTTGCAGCATACTGCTGTGATGTGCAGTCATGCTATTTTCCTCCTCTCTTCTTTCTTGCTCTTGAGTGCACCTCATTTTACTGCTACACACAAACAGGCCGCATTTAGGATTGAGCTGACAGGAAGCAGGTGAAGACGGAGACAACTCACTGTTACTGCAAGTGCAGTTTTACAAAAACAGAACAAAACCTCCCAAACTTCCAAATAAGCATTACACTGATGAATGAAAACAAACATGGAGCAAACATGCAGTTAAAAGCTGTGGAAAGATAAAAATAGAGTGAAATGGCTTCTTCTGTGCTATGTTAGCTCTTGAAATAATAATTGCTGCTGTGTAGTGAACACAGAAAGGAAGTGAATAGATTTAATCACTTATATCCGATCCAACCTTTTTGGGTCAAAATGGAGGAAATCCGTTCCAAATATCAGATTGATACATCTGCAGTTGGTGGGATTGTTGTTTATAGTCTGACACAGTTTGTAGTAAACAGACTGTTCATTACTCAAAATGACTGGCTCAGTTGTGCACTGCATGCTTTGATTTAAAAAAAAAAAATAATTCTCTCAAATTTGTACCATTATGGAAATATTTCACTTTTTCTGGTAATAAAGTTCCATCTGTGAATCTCCACCTTATCGTGGTAGAGCAGCGGTCCCCAACCTTTTTGGAGTCCGGTTTTTCCCACTGCAATTTCTAGAGAAACTGAATTTTCTTCTTTGTATATAAAACAATAAGTTGTGCAGTTGTTTTTGTTCAACTGACTGCATTGCTAAAGCCATGGCCATCTGATGCAGAAAAGGCAGGACAGACCGTGTCATGTTTATCTCAGTGCACTATGTGGGGCACCAATGATGATGACTTACTTCGCATGTAAATTTTACCTCCATAGCAATATACATTTTTGCCAGAAATAAAATGGTTGTGTAAGATTGTTTTCAAGCAGATAGAAAGATAATTAATACTCAAAACAATTAAATGTTTTCATGTGACCACCTGCCCCAACTATGATATAAGATTGTTTTTATGCATTTTACATGTATAACAATAGATCAGCATTTGGGGAGCTTAATCCTGGCCTGCAAAAAAGAAACTGAAGTGCACTTTGAAGATTGTATTGCCAGTAAAACGGGCAGCTCTTAACAAACTGCTTTCAGGATGAGGTTCTTTAGGTTTTGTTGTTGTTGGGTTTTTTTATTTTATTTTCTCTTCTATTACTGGCTTCAGTCTGTTTCTCCGTTTGATGTGAATGTTTTCAGAACATTAAATCTGTGGCTGTTGGAGGAGTGGGAGGTTCCCAGTTTAAAACAATCATACCCCTGGCCACCCAGCCCAACGTGCAGCAGATCCAGGTGCCTGGCAGCAGGTTCCACTACGTTCGCCTCGTCACAGCAACGACAGCGAGCAGCACAGGACAGCCCAGTGGTCCCAGTACCAGCTCTATACAGACAGGTGACCTATGAACTTGTTTTGTTTCCTCTGCTAACAAATACAGGCAGCACTTAGTAATTGCGCTGTACCAACTCGTGATGGTGCTTATCCCACAGCTAAACCTATGGTGGTCAGTACAGCAGCGGTCAGGATGTCTGTCCCAGTTGTCCCAGCACAGACCATGAAACAGGTAACCTGGGTATCCAAGTTCATTCAAAGAGAACTTTCTCTGAAATGTCCCTTGAGCTGCATTCATGGTTTTTATTCCCCGTAGGTGGCACCTAAGCCCTTAACATCAGGACCACAAGTAGTAACCACCACTCAGACTCAGCAACGTTTGATCATGCCTGCGACTCCACTACCCCAAATCCAGCCCAACTTCACCAACCTCCCTCCAGGCACCGTCCTGACACCAGCTCCAGGAGGAGGGAATGTGGGTTACGCGGTTGTGCCAGCACAATATGTCACACAGGTTAGCGAATTATCTTTGTGTGCTTTTTGGTTTGACGTTTTTTTTTT
>NW_005187403.1:1160235-1173844 GCF_000239375.1 Pundamilia nyererei | reverse complement strand
AAAGTGTCCACCCCTGCAAATAATTCAGTACAGTGTTCCAAACTGGAAAAACCAGCGGGCATTCCCAGAGTACATGTATCAGAGTACCTTTGGCTTGTTGGCATTTCCAACACAAGTCATCTCTACCAATCCCCATTCTATACAGCCTTGAAGGAGTATAATAGTATCTGTTAAGAATTTTGTATTGAATAAATTTCCCCCTGGCTTCCCTAATGTATAATCCATTGTTCGACAATATAGAATCCCATGTACCTTCATCCATTGTACGCCCTGGTTTGAAGGTTTTTTTTGTTTTGTTTTGGGTTTTGTTTTTTTGTTTTTTGTTTTTAAAAGATTGATTTCCTTTTCCTGAGTGAGTTTCAATATCGTGTTTCTGCTTTTCTCATAGATCCAGCAGCCACCATTTGTGACGCTTGCCAGCAGCTCTAGTTTTTCTGCATCCACTGGTATCCAGACTCAGGCCAGATTGCCTCTTAATGGGTAAGAAATGGTAGAAGCCATCTTACTATGACTTTTGTTTTTATATATATTGCATTGAAAGACCAACTAAATGATATCTGTTCTATTTAAAAAGATGTTTACCAAAATATTAAAGTGATTTTCTTCATTTGTTCTCGTGACTGTCTATAGTTTAATCTAATTAATGTTCATTGGTTCAGTTTGTCAGCAGCAGAAACAACCTCAAGACCAAGAAAACCATGTAACTGTACCAAGTCACAGTGCCTCAAACTGTAAGTGTAACTGTCACTGATAATGTTTATCCATTGGATAAATCTGTCCAGGTGTAGCTCAATAATTAATACATGTTTGTATACAAACTATATGTTTGTAATTTCAGCTGAATATTTTGTAAAGTCATCTGTGACATTATATTTTAGCTTTTTGTCTCTGAGTCAGAAAGAAGAAACCAAGTTCCTGTTTACGCTCCATAAATATTGATGCATATTTTTAATATTGTAAATATTTTTTGCTCATCTGGCAGAGGGACAAGTCTCTTTCTTAAAAAACATTAAGACAAAAGTTCAGTGGACTTGAGCTTAATTTGATTTGTTGGTCAAAGTAGGGCTAGGTTTTTATTAATGAACCTGTAGAAGGATTATCAGTTGCCTGCAGCTGCCTTTGTCTCCAGATTGCTCAGGTTCTCTAACCTGGTATGCTTTCAGTATTTGTGACAGTTGGCTTTCTGCGTTGGCTCTCTCTTGTCTGCTTCCAGCTGCTGTGTAGGTCTCCTGAGGCTCACAAGCCCACTGCCACTTGCGGCTAGCTGTGTCCTTACCTGCACCCACAGCCGTCTTACAGTGGAGGCCAAAGGCTGGCAGGGAATCACGTGTGCCCTTGCAAAATGAGATTTATGGTCATAAACACCCCATGGTGTTTTTAACCCTCATTGTATTTAAAGTTCAATAAAATCTCAGTTCAGTGACTTTATTATGTTTACTTTAAGGAATAATCATTGTTAATAATATAGATAACAGTAATCAGTATTATTATGTTTGCACTAATCTAGCAGCTTGCAGTCATATTAATCTCATACACAAATGCCTGGGTAAAACTCTAAATTCATGACCTTTATTTCCAGGAGTTCAAAGAACAACTTTGCTATGAAATCGCCATGGTAAATGATAAATGGACTGGTATTTATGGTTTTTATAAGTGCTTTATACAACATGCCTAATTCACCCTTTCACACAAGCACTTCTTTCTACACCTAAGTGCTCTCTGATGTGTTTCTTATTAACACTTGGAGCATAACTTGGGGTTCAGTATCTTGCCTAAGGATACTTTGGCATGCAGACTGGAGCAGCAAGAGATTTAACAAACAAACTTCCAATTAGCTGACCTGCTTAGCTGGTAATGGCTAGTTTAAAAAAATCCTAATACAGTATTATTTTGCGGTGGAAACCATTTTTCCTTTTTAATCAGAGTTTAGGAAGCACTGAGAGACTTAATGTTGCTGAATCAAATTACAGTTGACATGGTTTTATTAAATGGTGGGTTTTTTTGTTTGCCTTCCTATAGCTACTGTGACTGTTTTGCAAATGGAGAGTTCTGCAATAACTGTAACTGCAATAACTGCTTCAATAACCTGGAACATGAAACTGAACGTCTCAAAGCTATAAAGGTGAGGCAGAAGTCCACTTTCTGAATTCTGTTTTTGGGCTGAACTGCATCCTGTTTGACTCATAAATTGCTGCACAAACATGTTTTCACAGACTTGTCTGGACCGAAACCCAGAGGCCTTTAAACCTAAAATTGGTAAAGGCAAGGAGGGAGAGTCGGACCGTCGACACAGCAAGGGCTGCAACTGCAAACGCTCAGGCTGCCTGAAGAACTACTGCGAGTGCTACGAGGTAAGCTCTCCAGTTTTCTTTTTTTTACAGATGGCGTCACCTCCATTCATTCTTCTCTTATTGGCATTTATTTTCTTCATTTTTGTTTCTCTTCACAGGCGAAGATCATGTGTTCGTCCATTTGTAAATGCATCGGCTGCAAAAACTTTGAGGAGAGCCCGGAGAGGAAGACGCTAATGCATTTGGCAGATGCAGCAGAAGTGAGAGTTCAGCAGCAAACGGCAGCCAAGACCAAACTATCCTCACAGATCTCAGATTTGCTCATGCGGACGACGCCTGTGATTTCAAGTGGAAGTGGCAGGTACCTGAAACACAGTTCACACATTTTTCAACATAAAATCAAATCTGCAAAGAGCTTCTTTTACAGTAAGCATATGATATGTACTTTTGTAGAATCTTTAGCTTTAGCTAAAGTGTTGCACAAGTAAGGGCTGCAGGAGATTGACTGACAGATTGATACAGGATCTGCAGTGATGCGGACACAGTACCACAAGAATTAGAAATGATCTTCCAGTGAAGGGTGGCTGGACACTCCTTTAGAGAGAGGGTGAGGAGCTCAGTCATTTGGGAGGGACTGGAGTTGCATCTTTTGATGGCTTATGAAGGCCTTTATGTCACCCTGCAAGAGGTGTCCAGGAAGAGGGAGATTGGGTGAATCTGGATCCTGATACTCAGGAGAGATGAGTGAATAAAGCACTTATCTTTCATTTTATTTCAACAATAATGGCTACATCCCAGATACCTGGGCACCCTGGGCACCAAACCAATACCAGTGTTAAATTAATAAGCTGTATAGAAGAAGACACTCAGAATCTCTGTCATCTGCAATGCAACATCAAATTTGACCTAAACTACCTCAACTTTAAAACTTTAAGTAGAGACGTACGCGCTTTCAGAAACGGTGCAAAATGTGTGTGTTTCCTGTACAAGCTGCAGGAGTGTCAGCACATCTATATGAAGCTATGGAGGGGGTCATTAAAACTCACTTGTGTCTGATTGACATGGAGTCTCCACGATCCATCTGCTTACTACTGCTGAGACCAGATAATGATGGCTTTGTTGTCAATACTCAGACTTTTATTTTGCTTTTCCCCCAGGCTCCCGTATACGTTTGTAACAAAGGAAGTGCTTGAAGCAACATGCGAGTGTCTGCTGGAGCAGGCCAAAAAAGCAGAACAGACTCACCAGCCTCAAGTTGAGGCAGAGAGGATGATTCTGGAGGAGTTTGGACACTGCCTCATGAGGATAATCAGCTCGGCAGGGAAAGCCAAATCAGACTGTGCCTCCATCAACTGCTAGGCCGAGGCCTGTAAAGGCTCTCCACCCTCTAACCCTCCTACCAGCTGTGGAGGCTAAGAGCATGGATTACTTTTTGCACTCTGTCCTAGACCCCAGGGTTTCTGGCCTGCAGGGAAACAGGTTGTCTCCTTTATCAGAAGGCAGAACATTGAACTGAAGGCAGGCAGATCCCACCCCCACCCCCCTGCCTTAGCCAAGCTGAGGCCAGCTGGAATAATAAAAAACATGGAGCAGTTGTTTGCACTGTTCACCTATGCTAACAGAAGGAGAAATGGACTGACTTTGAAGACGTTACCATACTTGTCCACCTGAGTGTGATGCACACAAATGACTGAACAGGAATACAAATGTTCTTTCACTTGATTTTCTTTTTTTTTCTCCCCCCCCAAATTTCCCTTCCAAACCTCTATCAAATGTTTCCTTCACATTTGCTCTTCCATTTCACTCTGGGTTTTTTTAGGTTTGTTTTGAGGTTTAAAAAAATGCCTGTAATTTTATGTAATCCGTATATTTGTGCTTTCAGTAGACAAAAAAAGAATATGTATCTTTTGATATTTATTTTCACAGGTATTTGTAATCATTGTCAGCGCTAATATTGTGTGGCTTCAAATGCTACAACATGTTAATTATTAACCAAGGCTAGGCTAAATTGTTTTAATGAGAAATAAGTAGATGCAATCTTTGGTTTTATCCTAAATTCAAATGTAAGATGAATGCATACACACACACACACACACACACACACAGAGTACAGAATAGTTGTAACTTGGTTACACTGACAGAGGTTCACATTTTTCCTGGTGCTGTTTTGTTTTCTTAGTTACATGCTTACTGTACATTAAAGACCAATTACACCCACGTGACTTGTTTAGTGTTCTTTCAGATATCTGGACACGATAGCCTGAGTGTTAGTGTTTTCCAGCCCTGTCCACACCTGTGTACCTTTAGACCCTCTGTCTCAGTTTTAGTCTGGCCTAAGCTATAAAGCTGAGACTTGTGAACAAGGGCTGGAAGAGCTGCTTGTTGTGCTTCTAAGTAAACAAATGTGGGCAAAGCTTCTTTTTATGTTTGTTTGGTTTTTTTTCTATTTAGGTTATAAACTTCAAACAGAAAAGTTATTCACGGAGTTCCACGGGAACACTGTCCCAGTACTGTCAATGAAGCTAGATGACACAAATCAATTAAAATACAGGACACTGAGAAACAAGTGTTGTAAAACCCATTTAAAAAGCATTCAGCTGATCCAAAACGCTATATCAAGTATGCTAACAGGAAAAGAGATCATATTTCTCTTATATTGTTTTCTCTTTCTTGTTCTGCCTTTGAGCACCATTACAGACCTGCTAGTTCTATTATTTTTCATTAGTTCTCTCATGTACACACTCATATACAGACATGATATATCTGTCAGCATACATTCAAGTAATCACTTCAGTCTGCTGAAGAAGGCTCATTAACCAAAGCATGCTACAGCATCTGCCAAACATGCTGGAGGTGGAAGCATTGCTATGGCAACTCTGTATACCTGCCATTGGAACTAAGTCACTGGTGTATATTGATTATGTGACTGCAGATAGAAGAATTCCTCACTCTCTGCTCAGACTCAGCCAAAACTGACCGGATGGAGTTTCACAGTGTAAATGGATAATTTCTTTGCAAAGAAATGGGCTGTCCTTCAAAGGATAGGTCAGTCGTCTGATCATACAGGTTACTGAAGAAAAGGGGAAGGCAGAGAGACGTTACTGTGTGCTGTGTTTTTTAAGAAAAAGAAAAGAAGAAATGTCAATTACTTCTAGACTTCAGGCAGTTGTTGACTGCAAAAGATCTTCATGCAACTAAAGAGTCCTTAAATTTGAAATGATGTCAATTTGTCCAATAACCTTTGAACATATAAAAATAGGCAACTTTGCATAGAAATATTTGTAATTCCTAAAAAGTTAGCAGAAAATTGTTTTACAAGTCACTGAATTAAAGCTAAAAGTCTTATTATTAGGTAGACATGGTACATGCAGGTGCGATTACTGAGATAAAACAGTGCAACGTGTCGGATGTGTGAGGCAGAAAGAAAGAAGGTTGAGTAGATTTTAACTGGGTCTATTACAAATATAAAGCAACGGGGGTTATCAAGTTGTATCTCTTTATGTTGATTTTCTGTACCACTTGGTGGCGACAGTCATTGGTGGTGGCAATCCACCACTTCGTTGTTTGACCGTCGAAGAAGAAGAACAGCAAGAAGAAGACACGCAAAGAAGAAAAAGAAGCCGAAGGAGAACCATGAGTGTTGGTGTTGGCGGTCAGTATCATGGCTGGGAAAATAAGGCTCTCAGAGAAAATTAGTTTCTGAAATGCGAATTGTTATATGTACCTTAAATTGCATTATCTACACCATTCCTCTAGGTTAAATGTGTAGACGGTTTGGGGAGTTAGCTCACTTCTGAACGTGATTTGAAACGAGGTGTGGCATTGAACGTTAGCCCAACTAACCCCTCTGCACGTGTGGAGAGAGACTAGGTTGCAAACTTTGCTGGTTTGGTGAAAAAGTAAAATGTTGATCAAGAGTCGCCGCCAGCAAATTAAGCCAACATTTTCTGAAATCGGAGTAAACGCTTAAAAAAAATCGGCGCACATCCCATAATTGTAATTCAAATTTATTTATTTTTTGCAAAATACAACTGTACGATAATCGTATTTTGCAGGCAACTTATGTTCTGATTCGTGTGCTGGTTTATATAGAAACTAATTGATTTTGTTTTCACAGGTTAGCTGCAGAAAAGAAGTTCCCTTGAAGTGAGCCACGTGTGGATGTGACTTGCATGTATGTATGTCTTCATGCCCAACAACATATTGTGAAATAAATATCCTTCCCAATGATTATACCAATCACTACCCATCTGACCCATTCATATGTCTGGGGAAGATTATACACACGCTTTCAAATGAGGGTGTTATCTTATATTTTCTTAACTAAAGTGCACCTCTACTGTTAAATTTAACAGTTTATTTTATCACTCCGATTGTTTTTACAGGGTTCAACTGCTGAAATGTTTCCCCGAGTTCAGGTGATGTATTGATATAGATGCATAATGACCTGACTGCTTTGCCTTCATGTTACTTTAAATTTGTTGTCAAATAAAATCAACTTGTCAAGAAAGTTTTGTTTTGTGACATTCATTGGCTGTTGCTACTTTTTTAGTACATATATTAAAACAATGCAGAAAAATACATTGCCTCTGATTCTCTTTACTGTTAGCATTGATAGAGTCAGACGGCTAATGTTGTAGATAAACTATAGTTACTCTAGTTCTATAGTTATGATTTTGTCCTACTGCTTTATCGCTATTTGGTGCTAATTTGTTTTTAAAAATTGGATTAATCCCTCCCCAAGATATTTGAACAGTTGTTAAGTAGGTAACTGAACAAGATTTAATGACAATTTGAGTCAAAACAGGCAAAAATATTTTATAAAATGTTATTTTTGGCCTGTGAGACTTCTTTTGTAGACTTGGCCTGTGAGACTTCTTTTGTAGACTCAGCAAATCTGGACCTTTTTCTTAATAGTCACTCTGTTAGTAACCAAGTTTCTAAAGATAGAATTTAAAATGTGTTTTTTTCTATTTTGTATGTTATGTGCAAAAAATTAAATTCCATGTAGTTTTTATGTTTAAAGCACCAAAAGATACACCTGTTATTTATTCCTATCGCTTAGGTGCCCTTTTTATGAGTGTCAAGTGGCTTAAACAAACAAAAAGGAATCACTCCTTTCAAAATGGTGCCGTACAAGAACTGAATGTGACTGAAAAAATAAAACCCTAAAAGAACAGCAAGAATGCCGAGAAAACTACAGCTCGAGTCACTGGGAGCAAAATATAAATGAATGAGGGGTGGCTAAAGATTTTTGCATATTACTGTAAATGAAATGCTGAAATACTTTAAATGATATAAAGACCGGTTCGTTACTATTCCTACTCCTTAATAAAGAAACACTTTAAAATGATAAATGCTCACATAAAATAGTTATTACTAATATTTTTAGCGTTTCTTATAAAAATCTTAACATTAGCATAAGTTAGCAAACAGGGAGAAGCTCCCCCGGAAGTCGTTCTTCTTCGTGGCAGGAGGAGGCTGTTGCTTAGTGCCACGTTGATGGAGACCAGTGGGGACGTGGAAATCTGTCTCGAGTCCGCAGCCGGGACCCGGTAGCCTCTTCTTCTGTTTCTACAGCTGTAAATCCCTGAGCAGAATCGAAAGGGGAACCTGTACGGGCGGAGACAGTTAGTGTTTGCCTACTGTTTTTTTAATGTGTGCGTTCATGTGAAAAGAAGAGAAGAAGAGAAGGTAAGCTGCTTTAGTGAAGTAATAAGATCTGTGTGCGGGTTTGTGTGAGTGTGTAACTGTTTCTTCTCTCATATGTCCCTGCAGGTAGCTAGCAGGCTTCTAAACACAATATCTCATTGCAGCCGCATTAGTCCAAGCTGAACCATGTCGTAGTAAACATGTACAAGAAGTGACAATAAATTTACGCGCATTTCTCGTATTATTCGAGGCTCATAAACGACACGGCTGTGTGGCTTTTAATTGGTCCACCAGCTGTTAGCTTGCTGCTAGCAAGGACTTTTATTTTGTAATTTTAACCAAACGACTGCAAAACTTCTCGGAGCTTCTTTTAAAGCTAAATGTAGCATTTCTGATGTCCTTTTCCGACACAGCCCCGAGCTACACAAAGCGTGTGATAATTAGTGCCAGTCAGAGCAGGCCTTTGTTACTCTGTAACTAGTGTATTTATTACAGCAGCAAGATGAATGGGAAAGCGTGTGTAAAACTGTAACTACTTGTTTATTAAGCGGTCCGCTCCCCTCGATGTAAAAGAGACAGATTCACACTTTTGAAAGTCGTTATTAATATGGTATTAAAATTCTTTGATATTGTTAGCACACCTAACGGAAAATAATCCATAGCAGTCCTGCAATAAATGCAACTCCATGAAGATGTTGTGTTGTGGTTGAACTGATAGAAAAGTCAACACATAAAAAGTTATCAATATTGATTTTTGTTTCCACAGCAGATTTCTGCTTATATATCCAGCCTGTCATAAGTGTCTAATGAACACTTAACAGTGTTTACAATGTGGTAAACGATGCTATAACTCAAATAAACAATTCAGTAAGATTCAGCTGGAACCTCTAAAGCTGGAACCTCTAAAGTGATCATACCTTGGGGAAACGCTAAGAAGAAACTGCACATGTTAACCTTTATAAAGCTACCATTAAAAAGCATTGTATTTAGCCACTTCATTTGAAACTGATTGTTTAAGCTCTTTTTTATTGTCATAAAAACTAAACTACATGAAAGGATTCAATATCTGGTTTTTCTGAACGCTAAAGTGAGAGAAAAGTGTCATAAATAAATTGTAATAATCACTGCACAGTCGTTCAAACTATGCCCTTATTTCTCAAGGATGAAACTTAAAGTGATCAACCGCACAGCCATCCAGAGCTGGAGTCCTGCACAGCACCACCCCATCTACCTGGCAACAGGTATGAGCATGCAGAGAGCATCAGTACAGGCGTGCATCTGCTGCCGTCTGTCACTTTGACATGAAATTACATCATTTATGTCAGTTACTTCAGCCATTTTCACAGCCTCTTTAAGTGGAAAATGACATGTTTAGTGTTGTATATTTAGGGCTGCAAGCATGTGGGACATTTAATCATGTGAAGACGATGCAGGCTTCAGAATTCTCTATGAAGTTGTCCTTATTATGAAAATAGCAGGAGGCCAGGGCAAATATTTGTAAAAGTGGGTGCTATCAGTGAACTTTTAACCCATATTCACTAAATAAGAATGAATGATAAATCAACTCCGCACCTCTGGAGACAGAGTTGTTATGGTGTGACTGTACAAACTGTAGTTGGTGTTAATGAATAGAGTATTTTATCTGTAATTTACACTTAATGTGATGCTACCACATTTTCTGTTGTCAGGACTGTAAGGCACATGAACTAATACAGTCTCTCACCTTCCATTTCCATAGTCTTTAAAATGCTCCGCAGCTCTCGTCAGGTTTTTTTTGAATGTACACCAACAGAAAATGTTCTGTCCCATTTCAGCTGGGTTTTCTTCTGTTTCAATTTTAGCCATCATACTGTTGTTTAATCCCTGTTTTACATATTTGACATGATATAGTAAATGTATTAGATAGTAATTGATCATATGAGCTATTCTTATTAGTAAAATACACTTTTAAAAGAATTTATTTAACTTATTTTTGCAGAAATAGCTGGAAGGTTTTTTTTCCTCAAATAATGAGCAGTACCATGCAGATATGTAATATCACAGTTTAAGAATGGATGGATACTAGAAAGGCAAAATTTGCCAAATAAATGATGCTGCACATCCCCAAGAATCAGTTGTATGAGGGATAAAATGCTCTGGACTGATGATATAAATAGAGCATTTATCTTAACAGCTTGTTTTGTTTCCTTGTTTGCATATTATTTTTCACACTTGATGATGTTTCAGATCATCAAACAGGTTTTAATATTAGATAAAGATAACTCAAGTAAATACAAAATGCAGTTTTTAAATGATACAAAAACATTATCCAAACCTACCTGGCCCTTATCAACTGGGTTATGCAGCAGGACAATTTTCTAAAACATACCACAAAGTCCACTTCTGAAAGTCTGATTCAGATGGCAAGGAATCGGCTTGTTTAGTGACCTTAAGTACACAGTGAGATTAGGAACGCCTCAATCGCTACAAATAAATCTGGTAAAAGCCAGCAGGTCTCTGGTAAACCACTTAGTATTAGTGTTACAGTTAGGCTGAATTTTATCTACATGCTGAACAAGCATAGTTTCTGTTACCTTTCACATCTAATTTCTTACATACATTTTGACTTTAGAATCCATTTGTTAGAATATTCCCCTACAGATGAAAATGAACGGTCGAAAAATAAACAAGAAAACAAAAAAATAAAAAACAAGTGAAAAGCTAACTTGCTTACCTAAGCATGGGTTCTCAGAAAGCTATGAGACACAGGAATGGAGATTTCCTCACTACTGCAAAAAACCTTTCTACATAGTATAAGAGTTTGAAAAAACAAGACAACTGCACTTAAAGTTTTGTGAAGATGTTTCATCTCTCATCCAACAGGCTTGTTCAGTTCTGTGCTTTGTGAGTTCATTATTAGGGAAGTAAAAAGAGGAAGAATGCTAAATGATCACAATAACAATCCCCTTCACAAATATTGAGTGATAGTGGATATATTCATCCAGTGGTGCAGCTATTGTTGAAGATTAGAAAGCAGTGACAAATATCCATAACAATTTTTAATAAAAAATGGGACTTAAAGGCTTTATTGTTTTTATTTTTATGTGATATTCTTCTAACTTCAATGTAGGACAAGAAAAAATGCAGATTTTTACAGCAAACCAAAAATTGTAAATTGTTTGGATTATGCGTTGGAAAAATGGCTTAATCTATAAACATAGATTTTCTGTTGCTTTATTAATTGTTGATGTTTGATACCTGTATTCCTGCAGGAACATCAGCTCAGCAGCTGGATGCCTCCTTCAGTACCAATGCCTCCTTGGAGTTTTTTGAGCTGGATTTGGCTGAGCCATCTCTGGATATGAAATCATGTGGCAGCCTTTCCTCCAGTCACAGGTAGAATAAAGAACTCTCCACAGTAATATTACTGATTTTCTATTTTCCGTCCTGCTGTTAATCAGGGCTTCTTCTTCTTCTTCTTCCTCCTCACAGATACCACAAGTTGGCGTGGGGTCCATATGGTATGGACTCCCAGGGTCATCCCTCTGGTGTTCTCATCGCAGGTGGGGAGAATGGCAATGTTATCCTGTACGACACTGCAAAGATAATGAGCGGAGAGAGCGACGCCATCATCGTTGAGAGCGACAAGCATACAGGGCCAGTGAGAGCTCTGGATGTCAACCCTTTCCAAGTATGGTGCTTTTCACCTTGTGCAAAGGATTTCAGCTTGAAGCTGGGTTTAAACCCAAGGCAGTGACTCATTTGGTGTTTTGTGTCCTTTTTTCCTGCAGACAAACCTTGTTGCATCAGGTGGAAATGAGTCTGAAATCTATATCTGGGACATGAATAACTTTGGCTCTCCAATGACACCAGGACCTAAAACACAAGTATGAAGAATTTTAGCCCTTTTAGTCTAGAACTTACTCAGCTTGACTCGGCTCAGCTGAACTTGGTTTTTAGGGTTTTTTGATAGGTGGTAGTATCTCTTACTAAGTGCTTTTTTAGCACCTATTCGGCCGGGGTCTGAAGCGATCTGAATCAGTCCGAAAGTGTAACGTCAACAGATTGCACGCCACTGATTGGCCAGTCAGGGGCATCACTCGATGAGTCATAAGAATGACTCCTTCACAACAATCAAAACTGCCATTTTTTAAAAACCTTCTAACAATGGAAATGGCTACACAAAAACCAACACCGTGGTGCTCAGTTGTTTTAGAAAACAACCAAAACTGAGTTGAGCCGAGTAGGTATTAGTGGAAAAGGGCCGTTACATAACAACAAAATAAATATCTACTAATGGCATTTTCCATTTTCACCCAGTTGCATTTTTAACCAATGACTAATGATCAAATATGACTAAAATGTTTTCCTTTTCAGAACTTTAACTCTTTAAATGTCAGTTTGTTTACAACATGCCATGGTTAATTTTCACTATACTAAATGTGAGGCTGAACATTTTGGGAGAATTACTACAGTTAGTGATAAATCCATAACTAGAATCAGCATTAATTTGGATGCTTTTTTGTTGTAAGGACTACACAGTACCTTTCCTCTGTCATTTATTCATTTCGTATACTTAAATGTACCATTTAGTGCTTTTTTGGTATTACTCTGCTATTATATCATCATCTTTCAAATATTTTAGTTGTCAGTTTTATGTTGGGCACAGTTTTTCTCAATTCATGTATCTAATTAACATTTGTATATGACACTAATGAATGAACAGTCCATATGAATGTTTTATGTTTTTCTCTTAAAGCCAATGGAAGACATCAGCTGTGTGGCTTGGAACAAACAGGTCCAACACATCTTGGCCTCAGCCAGCCCGGGGGGTCGAGCTTCAGTGTGGGACCTCCGCAAAAATGACCTCATTATCAAAGTTAGCGACCACAGCAACAGAGTACGTTGTCAGAGAAACCCTCAACATGCTGCATTTTCTCCCAGTCCTTTGGCTCTGTCTACTCAACTTAAACAGTCTAAGATCACTGTTGCGTGTTTCTTTCCAGATGCATTGTTCTGGGTTGGCTTGGAACCCAGAGGTGGCCACTCAGCTGGTCTTGGCTTCGGAGGACGACAGGATGCCCGTCATCCAGATGTGGGACTTACGATTTGCTACCTCTCCTCTCAAGATTCTAGAGCATCACTCAAGGTAAGCACTGATAAATCAGTCTAAATCTAATCTGTTTTATACTTTTTCTTACTGATAACAAGTCTCCCTAAAGACCAAAGCAGACTAAATGTATCTTTATAACAAGCTTTATCTGCGTATCCAGAGCCCGATATATCATATTCCTTTGATCCATAAGCTAATATAATTCTAAGATATAGCAAACACTTGAGCCCACTTACTCTTTCTTGCTGCTGGAATACTCAATGTAGTATCATTGTTAAACTGCTGCCGACTAGTCCATAAAATACAGTTTCCTCCTGTCTGAGCTATGTTTGCGAAAACCTGCAGTGCTCAGCTGTACCATTAGAACCATTAGACCTTTAAATAGTGTTGATAATGTGAAATAAAAGATTGTAACTGTGCTCTTTTTCATTTGACGGTTCATTTGACAGGGGTATCCTGGCCATTGCCTGGAGTTTAGCAGATCCTGAGCTGCTTCTGAGCTGTGGGAAGGATAGCAGGATTTTGTGCTGGAATCCAAACACAGCAGAGGTGAAAATTCTGTGTGTGTGTGTGT
>NW_005187403.1:1145948-1159805 GCF_000239375.1 Pundamilia nyererei | reverse complement strand
CTGAAACCAGCCCACTGAAAGGACAGTGGGCTGGGAGTGAATAGTGAAGATAGACAGGGAAGCGGAGAGGGAGGGAGAGTGGGGAAGACACGCAGCAAAAGGCTGCAAGTCAGACTCAAAAGCTCCCAGACTGAGCTAAACTGACGACTGTTAAAGTATTGTTTTAAAAACAACATTTAAACATTTAAAACAACTATAAGAGTAGCATCATTTATATTAGACTTACAGTTGGGTCCCTGAATATTTGGAAAATGACACAGTTTTTTATAGCAGCTTTGCCTTTGTACGCCACCAGGGGGATTTTAAATAGTCCAGAGCAAACTTTCAGTTTAATGTCAGCTTGAAATTAACCACACTTATGCTTTCTCTCTTTTTTCAGAGCTGTGAATTATTTATTTTTGTTCATATTAATTTGTCTACCTCGGCTCTGTGTGTTTCTTACAGATTAGCAACTCGTTTGGGAACATGGATCCATTTGGGACAGGGCAAACATTGCCTCCCCTGCAGCTGCCTCAGACTCCAGCTACTCCAGCTGCAGTCAACCCCCTGAAGAAGCCACCCAAGTGGATTCGCCGACCTGTGGGAGCCTCGTTTGCAGTGAGTTCTGTTTCTTTAAGCTTTGATCAAAAGTACGGTGAGACTGCTTTTCTTTTTTTAAGCACACTTGAAATCTTTTTTGATTTGTTTCCTTTTAGTTTGGTGGGAAGCTGATATCTTTGGAGAATACAAAACCAAACCCCCAGCAGCCTCAGCAGCCCACTTCTCACGTTGTGCACATGAGCCAGGTTGTTACAGAAACAGCTTTTCTGAAGCGCTCCGACCAGCTGCAGGCCACTCTGAGTTCAGGTAACTTCGTGGACTTCTGCCAGGAAAAGATCGACGTGGCTGAAAATGAGTTTGAAAAAACTGTTTGGTCTTTCCTTAAGGTATGAGGAAGCATTAAAAAACACAATTTTTAATCAATAATGTTTTTGCTGAAATTTGTGTGGATAATGCTAATGTGGATGTTATGTGTTTTAAGGTTAATTTTGAAAGTGACATCCGTAGCAAGTACCTGGAACTTCTGGGGTACAACAAAGAGGAGCTGGCTTTAAAGGTGCGACATGTTATCTGTTCATCTGTATGTGAAATACGATGCTACGCATGTTTTTCAGTTGAACTTGTGATTAATTTATCCATTTGTTGTCAGATTTCAGCAGCACTAGAGGAGCAGTCTGCCAATCCCCTGAAGGTAAGCTTGTCAAAGCAGCTAATCTTATATTGTGAATTTTAAAGGAGTATCTCAGCATTAAATCTCTTTATGGGGTATCAGAGATAAAGGATGCCACTCTGATGTGTGTCTTTTAAAAGTGAATAAAGATGAATGTGAAAGTCAATACTTAGTGTGATCACCTTTATCCTTTAACATAGCCTGAAGTTTGTTAGCAAGCTTTCTTGTCATTTCTTTAACTGCTCTTAGTAGTTTTTTTCTGTTCTTAGTTAAGATGATCCCACACTCCGCCAATAATGTTGAGATCTAGGTTCTAGGAATGCCAAACAACACTGATACTGATAGTGTTTTTCTATCCAGGTTTGCTTTTACTGCACTGGCAGTGTGTTTGGGATCATTGTTATGGTGAAAAATAAAGCTGGTGCAAATCAGATGCTTTCCAGGTGGTATTGCATGGTGAATCAGAATCTGGCAGTACTTTTCTGTGTTCATAATTCCATCAGTTTTGACAAAATCCCCAGCACCACTCAGTGAAATGCAGGTCTAAACCATAACATATCCTCCTCCATGTTTTACAAAGGGCTGTAGACACTCTCTCCTAACCTCCTCTGTACAAATTGATAATGATGTGAGCCAAAGATTTTAAATTCAGTTCTTGTGTAATTTGGCATACCTCAGCCTTTTCTCCCTGTTTCCCCGCCTTTCTGATGAAGCTTTGTCAAACAGTAGACGGATTAACTGAAGGGCAAGATGTGTCTCTCAGGACCTGTGTCAGGTCTTTGCTGGATTTATTTCTAATTCTTATTAATGTGACTTTCCAATACTGTTTATCTGCTGAAGTTTTTTTTGTTTTTTTTAGATCTTCTTCTTTTGTCCTCCACTCTTCAGTTTCCTCAGTCTTTTAAAGGATACACTACACACAACCTGTGTAAAAAATACTGTTTTATTCTTGTCAAACTGTAATATCTTTGACATTTTTCATAGATTTAACTTAAATATGAAATGGGAACAAATGATATGTTTTTGCGATGGGCTGCTAGTAACAAAGTGCATATGCATGTAGACAACACCCTGAATGAAAAGGAAGCAAAAAGTTTCAACTTTGTAATGAAACCTTTCCAGGCTTTTCCTAGTAGCAAGAAAGAAATATGGATATCAAAACATTATTGACATGATTCTGGCTCATCTGACATTTCATTCTGTGGGTAAAGCAGCAAAATTATATCTCAATCAGTGAAGTTAATAACAATTTGTAAAAAAAAAAAAAATCATTAAACATAATGTTTGCAGTCTAATGATGAATAGTAGCAGTTTTATACTGGAAAATGTATCACTAAACCGCTGTTCAGGTTTCCAGACAAGGACTACACACACAGTGTCACCAGTTTCATAGCAGGAAGACTTAGCAGCTCAATAATGTAACATTTCCTTCAGGTTTTGTTGGACTCCAAAAACTGAACTGAAAGACCGTATCCCATCACGCTCACATTTATCAGGTGCACACAAATGCAACACTACATGCAACATTAAACATAATGAAAAGCTGCTACAAGGGTCAGCCTGCCTCTTTAAAAGGATGTAGCTGTTACCTTCTAAAAAACTTCCTATGGTCTTGAAATGTTTGTCTTTCCATTCCAAGACCATTTCTTAAATGAGCAAAGTTTTACATTGATGTAAACTTTTTATTTGCTCCTCACATGTATTTTCACGACACTGCTATGCTATGCAGTCCATATTTCACCCCACATTGGTCTCCATTCAACTCAGCCTGTTCTGATCTGTTCGCATTTGTTCACTGACAGAAGAATAAAAAAGTCTGACTGATTGCTGCTGGCAGTAATTACAGCTTGTCAAAGCCTCAGTTCACGGTGGAAAAGATGTAAAGTGTTTGTCTCTGTCTTATGTTTTGCAATATGGGAAGTGTTGTAAGCAACAAAGTCGTGTTTCAATGCTATAAATTCAACTTCGCTTTTTGACATTACTCAGAGGAAGTTCGACGTTTGAAAGTCACAATCACAGCAAAAAAGTGGAAATTCTTGAGTCTGCAGTGCCGCAGACTTTAGGAAAGCACTCTGTCACACGCGCTTGTATGCACTGCTCACTTTCTGTATAAATGTATTGCAGTGTTTATGCATCTGCTTCCACCAGTGACCTCAAATAGGAGCTTTACTCCAGTGCTAAATCTAGTGATTTTGCTTTTGTCTTCATTCTCTGAAATATGGAAAATAATATTGGTCTGACTTAGGTTCTGATCCTAGTTTGAAATTCACATTTGCCTAAATGTTGATTTAAATCCTTTTTTTTTTTTAGCTGAAACCAATCAAATAATATATGCCTGACCTGACTGCCCCAGTAAGCTGAATCCATACTGTTTCTGGTGATGCACACATCCCAGCCTCAGCCTGATGTGGCAGATCATATTATGCAGTTGACTCTGAATCCATCTCCGCCTCTTCTGTTCAGGTGGATGTGCCCGCTCCAGCCACGCTGCAGCCATTAGCAGACCTCAGCTTCATGCCGCCTGCTGACACTCCAGAGGCAGCATTTGACATGATTGCTGCTGTAAACCTTCAGCCTGCAGCCATGCTTGATCTCAATTCCACCCCTGAAGCAGAGGATGAGGATACAGCAGCACCAGCGGCAGATCCAGAAGATGCTCTTCGCAGTGAGCCATATGCAAATTTGGATCAGGTTCTCCCAGAGTTGGAGGTGGATGAGAATGAGAATGAGGAGGAAGAGGAGGAAGAGATTACCTTAGATCAGGTACACCTTTGTTTCCCCATTAAAAAGAGCTGAGCAGCAAAGTTACAGGAGTGCAAATTTTTTAGCTGTTTTCAGTAATGAACTTCAGATAATTTGAGGAGAATTAATACAGCATTATTTCCACAGCTGTCCATGAATTAGTAATAAAATGTGATTAAGATAATACATTGTTTAAATTTATAATAGAGAAAACTCAATGAACAAAAAATAATCCAAAATCATTTTGGCTGTAATGTGGAGCTGTCACCAAATATTAAAACAACCTATTGGAAACTGATTGAACACTACGGAAAGCTGAAAACACCTGTCTGGGTGTGCATATTTTTTTTTATAATTAATGAACCATGTAATCTGATTACTAACACTGTTTGACTCTTCATGCAGGAATAGATGGATTCTGGGTTGGTTTTAGGCATGCTCAAGGGGTTAGTCCAAACTGAAATATCTCAGAAAAAACTATAAATTGTTATAAAGTTTGGTACGTATACCCTTGTTGCTATGGCAACGTTTACTTGATTGAAATAGCAAAAATTTGGCACAGGTATCCACTGTGCCAGGAAGGTGGAGGGCTCACTAAAGTTATCATGAGACTGGCAGTTGTTGTTTTAAATGAAATATCTCAGCATCTTTGGGGTGGCCTGTCATGGAGTTGTTGATCCCATGACTTTGCATAATCTTACATTTCTGAAATTTACAAAACTAAGGACATTTCAGTGAGTCTCAGCTGCACTTTATAATGCTAGTGAGCAAGTGTTGGCATGGTAACCTGCTAAATTATGATTATGAAACTGTACTGTTACTAAGTTTAGCCTCAGGGCCTTTCATTATGTTAGAAAATCTTTAGTATCCTGGAACACTTGAAGGCTGGAGAAAAGATTGAAGCATCATTACATGTTTCTGTTGTTACAGGAGATGACAGCATCAGTTGATGAGGAGCCCATTCCTGCTGAGACATTAGCCCCTATTGAGGTCCGAGCTCCAGCTCCAACACCAGCAGGAGGGGTCAATCTCAGCATTAGTCAAGGTAACAGCACTATCAGTGTTTCAACACATTAACTCAGTAATTTGTTGTTTGCCCTGGGATTTTAACCATCATCAAATTGTAACGGGTATGGATATGTGGCAGGATAAATCCAAAGGTGTGTATAGCAAGGCACCAGAGAGTTGAAAAAGAAATCCACTAGGAGGTGGATTTAAGTGGAAACTTATACTCTTCTGACTCATTATTACTAGTATTTTCTTCAGTATTAAATGAATCTAGTTAGAGATGTCTGAACTTTTAACAGCTAAGTCTGCTGCTTTTGAGGATTTACTTTTCTTTCAGTAGAGGAAGAAAAAGCAGCTCTTTATAAAAGAAAAGCTCAGACATACATTTAAAGCAGACAGCTGTTATATGATTATAAATTGGTTGAAGGTCTCACACCAGTAAAGACAGAAGCCATTCGAGGAGGGCTTTGTTTGTTGGACATGACGATGTCACATTTATGAAGCTCACACCTGCCACTGGGTTTTTTCCTAAACATAATGGGGGTTTTTATTTCTTGCCAGATGCGGATGGGCTCATCACACAAGCTCTGCTGACTGGAGACTTTGAGGGCGCTGTGGAGCTTTGTCTCCATGACAACCGATTGGCGGACAGCATCATATTGGCCATTGCTGGAGGGCCAGAACTTTTAGAAAAAACCCAGAAGAAGTATTTTACAAAATCACACAGCAAGATAACCAAGGTGACAACTGGGGGAAACTTCCTTGAGTGTTTTTTGATTAAGAATGTGTTACTGGTGTTGTAATTGTGTATTTGTCCTGCAGCTGATCAATGCAGTGGTAATGAAAGACTGGCACGACATCCTGAAGACGTGTGACCTTCAGAACTGGAAGGAGGCTCTGGCAGCCGTCATGACCTACGCTCAGCCTGAGGAGTTCTCTTCCCTCTGCGGTTAGTTCACATGTATTTTGTTGTTGGATATCAGGGGGTCGATCACCTTTTTTAAGGTGAAGACTTACTGTTTGAATTTAGTGTTTAGATTTTCTTCTCTATCCAGGCATTTTGTAAATTCTATATAAATAAATCTATTTTCTTTACTTACATTCAGTCCATCCTGATTTTCAATTTTTTAAGACCTTCTCGGGGACAGACTGGAGGCATCAGAAGATGCTAACCTACAATCCCAAGCCTGTTTGTGCTACATCTGTGCTGGCAATGTGGAGAAACTTGTTTCTTGCTGGACCAGAGTGCAGAACGGACACTTTCCTCTCTCACTGCAGGTATAGAAGCTCTGCTGCTCATGTTTTGTTTTTTAAATGTGTAGTGGCACATGTTTAGCTGCTTTGTAGGTGGCAGAAACAAGCTTATTAATGCTTTTCCTTTGATTGAACAAATTTGTCTTTTATCTTTCAGTTTTGTTTCTTCCAGGAATATGTCTGGCTTTTTAGCTGCTAAACACTCCTCTATGTTCACTAGCTCTCTCCAGCTGTGTCTTTCTGCTCTTTGTTGATTAGCAGGAATTAAACAGTGGCTTATTAGAGCTTTTACAGTGGGAATGAACCAAAACAATCCTATTTTGAGCTTAGGACAGTCACTACCTTTCATTTCGTCATTTTGCGTTATATTATGAACAAAAATATTCATTTTACTTTAAATCTGTGCTAACCAATATTTTTTGTATTAGTAATGGCTCAAGTGATAAGTCATTGCAAAGAAATTCTGAGGAAAATCTTCACCTAACCCTGCAGTGTCCCTGCATTTCCAGTCCAGGACAAAACTATATGCTACCACTCCAGCACCAAAGAGCACACAGACACAAGTAGCAACTGGCTGGTGAAGACTGTGAAGTGTTTAGCAGCTAAAGAGACAGTTTTCTGGAGACAAAAATAGAAAGCACGTCCTAAACATGAAGCCAAATTAAAGTAGATAAAGTTGCTGGTTAAGTAAACAGGGAGCTTGTGGATTATGAACTGTTTATAGTTGGCAATAAGCCAATATTTCTCGAAGTGACCATTGACATATTTAATTAATGACGTTGTCGTGCTCATATATTGTGCCTCTGTGCCTCAGGACCTGGTGGAGAAAGTGGTGGTGTTGCGGCGTGCAGTAGAGCAGACCCAGCGCTCTGGCCCCGCTGCTATCGGCATCCTGCTAGCTGAGAAGATGAGCCAGTATGCCAACCTGCTGGCCTCCCAGGGCAGTTTGGCCACTGCCATCACCTATCTGCCTGACAACAGCAACCAGGTATGTACACAGCTGCTGTTTGTTGCACCTGCTCACTGAAAAGTGTGTGTGTGTGTTTTTTTAATATTTTAATATTTGGGAGTATTTGTCCTTAATGAGATATAAATTTCCATGAATACACTCGGCCTAATCATCCCTGCTGTTTTTCATTGTTACTGGTTATAGGTTTGTTTTCATGACCATGAACAGAGTCTATGGTATTAATTAAAAGCATCAGTTTAAACGAAGCATCACTGAACTGGACTGCTCCACCATTTTAGTGCTGTTCTTACTTAGGATTACGTGTCTGTCTGTGCAGTGCACCTGTACAGGTTGAAATGCTGCTTGCTCACCAAGCTTGTTAGTGTTGCTGTTAACAGGACTCTAACAGTTTTACATTAATAAAGTTCTTCTCCATGCAAACATCCAGACATTTAAATGACAGTAAATGACCTTTTTCAAGTTCAACAATAGAAATTTAGATTTTTATATAGTCAGTTTATATTTTTTTTTTGTCAGTTCTTATATTAAGACATCTGAGGGATTCAATGTGTTGTTAAACCTCTTTACATTGACAGGTTTGGTTCATTTAAGGTTAAAGGGGGCTCTATGAGACCCACAATGTGAAATGAGTTTGACATCACAGGTTTGGACCATCAGACCCCAGACAGACATGGTCAAATAGAGGGACTTAAGCGAAAACCCTTACTAAGCTCATTTCTTTTTTACTTAAATAACAAATGGAGTTATTTAATTTGTCTGTGTGCAAAGCAATAAAAATGTATAATGTTTTTCAGTCTGTTTAGTTTCATAATTCTTAATCTAACCGAGAGTTGGGAGTTGGGAGTTCGCCTTGTAATCGGAAGGTTGCCGGTTCGAGCCCCGGCTTGGACAGTCCTTGGATGAGACACTTCACCTGTTGCCTACTGGTGGTGGTCAGAGGGCCCGGTGGCGCCAGTGTCCGGCAGCCTCGCCTCTGTCAGTGCGCCCCAGGGTGGCTGTGGCTACAACGTAGCTTGCCATCACCAGTGTGTGAATGGGTGAATGACTGGATATGTAAAGCGCTTTGGGGTCCTTAGGGACTAGTAAAGCGCTATATAAATACAGGCCATCTTTTTTTTTTTTCTTAAATAATAACAGAGGTACCAAACATACAAACAGTAAAAACCATTTTATTCCAGTATTTTTTTGATGGCATGCACACTTTTTATTGTGCTCAGTTATTGGAAACTACAGAAGGAAAAAAAATGAAGTGATCAGTTGAGAAGTATTGCTGTTACTGGTGTTTTTTGAAATCATTTATTATCATTTAATATGCAATGTAGCTTTCCTGATCAAGAATGTCGGGATCTAACCCAGGTCTTTTGCTCCATTCAGGTTGCCATTCAGCAGCTTCGTGACCGTCTCACTCGGGCTCTTGGGCAGCAGGGGTTGGCTCCTGGAGCTTCAGTGCAAACCCAGAGAGCTCCATCTCAGCTGCCTGCCCCTCGGGCTCAGCTTCGGCATCCTTACACCCAGGTCCATCCCACCATGGTGCCTCAGCCCACCCCAGCAGCACCAGTGCCCATGCCTACATCCGCCTCCGCCCCAGCACAGCCACAGTATTACCAGCCAGTATGTTCCGCAGAGCTGCCACTACATCTCATAACAGTGTTTACACACAGATCTGATTTTCTTGGTTCTTATCTCTCTATCATTTACTCCGATTTGCATTTGTTATGATTTTATTGACAATTTTTTTATACAAATGTATAAACTACCCAAGAATAAGATTCTGAAATCCAGCATAAACATACACAGATGCATCGTCTTAACTACACTGTAATAAAAAATTGGATTTAAAAAATATATACTGCAAGTAAGTGATCGCCACATTTTCCCACATTAATGAAAACAGATGTATAACAATTTTCATACAATATAATACAATTTCATAGAATATAGTTAACATAGTTTCTTTTCTTGGGAGTTTTGTTTATTCAACAATATCTGTCTTTAAATCTAGGAAATGAGAAGCTCTCTCTCTCTTAGCCTTAATTTACAATTCCAGTTCATGTGTGTGGATTAATCTGTTCTTTGATGTGTTCATGTTGAATCTTGCTTTAAGTTTATATCAGACCTGAGGGCAGACTGGTCTATTTCCTGTTCTTCCTCTAAATTTGACATCTCCACACTTACTAACTACCTGACAAAGTGCTCATTTTAATTTCCTGATGTGTTGTAGTCATTTCATCATTTGCCAGTCCATTCTTGCCAGGGTTTAAATGACAAGCTGTGGGTACTTTTATCAGCATCTGGGCAATTTTGTTACTGTGTCTAAGCTTTCTTTCAGGATGTTGTGTTCTTGTAATTTGAACCTTGGCTCGTATAAAGTCCTCTCTTATGTCCACCCGTCCAATGTTTGTGCATTGTGGCGTTGTTTGGTGTGTGCTCCCCTCCCATGCTGCGGCCATCATTGGTATGTGCCGTGTGTTTCTGTGTGCTTCAGATGAGGGCAGCCTCCACTGTCACCTCCTGGAGTAACCAAACTCCCACAGCCCTCCCCAATGTCCCTCCTCCTCTTCAAGTAGGCAGCGCCTCTGACCAGAAGGTATACTGAGCATTACCGCCCATTCAGCCTTGACACACACTTCTTTTTGCAATTTAAAAAGCTTCACTGAGCAGGCCAAAGGTCCACATCCCAAACCTTCCCATGGCTTCCAACCCTCATTGCTAGCTACCATCACTGAACTTCCTGTTAGTACTTCCGTGGCTACAGTGCATTCAAAAGCTTCATTCAATCTGTTTCTGCTGCCGCCTCATAATTAATGTGAATCACTGCATGATTTATAGCTTACTCTTCATGGTTTAAAACAAAATGCATGCCCTTCTGCACAAATTAAGCTTCACTGAAGTGCGGTTATTGCATCACTTTTATCTGTGAAAGTTCTTTTAACATAAGACTATTCTGCCCTCTAGCAAAACTAAGCTTTATTATAATCACTACATAACTTGCTTTTGTAGAGCACAGTGTTGATTCTCAGTGGACAGAGGAGGAAGAGTTCAGATTTGTTGTCCCTGCTTTTTCAGGTGGAGCCTTCAAACCCGATGTACGGGATTCCAGCCTCAGGCACGGCTGCAGCTCCTCCAGTCTCCTCCCCTCCTGCCTACATGTATTCTCATCAGTACCAGCGTAAGTGTTTTCACTTCCAGAACTTAGCTGTCTATCATGAGGGGCATTGGCTTACGAAAAAAATAGATTTCATTTTAGTAGAACAACCTTGTCTTGCACATTAGGCCCAAATTTATCAATATGTATATTTTTTTCTGTATTACTACATTAATACACACACATACCCTTGACAATACAATGCACAGTTTGTGCTTCATTTGGTGGTTTCAGTAAGAAACAGTTTACCAGCTTGCACATTTCAAACACATTTGATACAGTTTTATTCAAGTTTTTTTTTTTGACCTAACAAACAGGAATATTCCTACAATATGATCCAGTTAGATGATCATGGGCTACGAAATTATATTTGTTGATAAAAGTTCATCAAATGGGCTCAATGTAATACCCGTTTTCAACTCCAGATACTAGAAATCTAATTACTACTTATCTTTAAAAGCCCCGAGTCATCTATCTGCAGTTCCGGCCTGCAGTGTAATCATCAGTGTACAGACAGTTATCTCTGGGTTACTGAAACCATGAGGAAAACTTCAAAACGTGATGATTATATAAAAGTTGCTTTTATTGTCTCCTTTCTGTGATTTCTGGCTACAGAAGCTATTATTCATTGATGATGCACACTGAGCTAATTTCATTGAACCAAATCAGACCAACATAATGAACACACAAGTTTGAGCTGTGCAGGTTTGATCATTTTTGGCATATTTTAAAGCTGCACTTACAAGAAAAAAAAACTGGTGTTGAAGCGCTGTACTTGTGAACGAGGTTAGGTGGAGCATGCGCTCCTCCTTCAGGCTGCAGTGATGTATGGGGAAATGAATCAACAGTATCTAAATGTTGTATAAAGGAGATAGGATTCCACCAGTTAATCTATTTGTGTATTCTTTGAAACACTAACAAGTATTTTGCTGTTTAACGCTAATGTCGGATCTCTTCTGTGCTGTCATACTTAATCTTAGTTACTAACAGGAAGTGAGAATGTTCAGTTTGTATATCTCTTTGTGAAAACATTAAGTACTTCAGCATGCTCTGCACTGTAACCATCCTGTTGCATGGTGCACTTGGTTTAACATGCAACAGTTTTTTCACTAACAGAACATCCTCTGTGTGACTCCCAGCTTACCCCCAGGTCAACCAGTACCAGCATGGAGCTGGTGGCATGCCTCTCTTTCAGCCTCTTCAGTACTCCTCTGTTCCTCCTCATCCACCTCCTTCAGTAGAGCCATCCTCCCCTCCTCAGCCCCCCGGCTTTCTCTCTGAGTACACACAGCCCGTCCAGTCTCAGCCAATATCTTCAGTCTATCCTGGACAGCCTCCCATCAACCAGTGCCTGTCCTCCTCTCCTCCTTCCCAGCCTCTTTTCTTTCCTAGCTCTTCTTCCTACTCCACTCCTCCGTCCTCTGGAGTTTCTTTCCAGCATGGCGGGCCAGGATCTCCTGTGTCGTACATGCCTCCTCCACCGAGTGGAGTCTCAGGTACAAAGATAGACAACAAGCTGATCCCCGCCTCTCAGAGAACAGGTCTGCATGCCTCTAATCACCCTCACTGTCACTGTGCTCCTTACAAATTCTCTCAGCCTTTAAAACTAGCAGGATTCCAGTTTCCTTTGTTTACCTACACTAACAGTTAATATCATATCTAGTTACTAAATGAATTCATTTCATTAGTGTTATCCTGCAGTGCAGGTTATTACATCTTACCTGCTATAATGTGAATAATAACAGACTTTTTCTGGTCACTATTAAATTAAATCGTAATTATCAAAGCAATTTGCATTTAAATGGTGCGCTGGTTATACAATAGTAAATATGTTTTCTGTTACTGTTTACAAAAAGGGAACATATTGGGTGTCTGAAGGTCATTTCTCACAATAAAAGCACTCAGAATGTATTATCCACATAGACAGTAACTTTAAACCCTAAATGGCAGATGTTTATGTTGTAAATGTAAATCTTACAATACTTACATGTCCCATACAATTATGGGTAGGTTTCATATTTAGCAATGATTTTCAATTTGCTTCTATTTACCTGTGTCATCTTAGTATATATGGCAGGAAGGTATGCACAAAAATCAATTAAATAGTACTACAATGGAAATTGAATATGCTTTCTGCATTAAGCTAATATTACGCCTACCGGTATACTTATTCCGGTGACATAGCACAACCAGATGATATTTTATTCAGATAGCAGTTCAAGTGTGAATCAATAGTGTCCTGCTCTAAAAGACTGCAAAAAGCAACAATGTCACAGGCTTTCAGCAAGACAGTGATAATCGAGACTGTCCTTTTCTGATTTGTTGGGAGAATTCACCAACTATGAACACGTAAACAAACCAGACTACTTTTTTTCCCCATAGATAATAGTAATCATACAGTTTAAACTGTGTAAAAATCAGTGTTGTCCTATGGCTGAAAACATTTCCAACTGAAGCTGAGAGAAATGCTAAATGCTTAGATGACAGAGTTGTTAAGGACACAGCCAGGTAATCATACTTTTTACACTTTGCATGGCTCCACAGAGTATGAGAAAATCACGGGTATAATTGTGACCTGCTTACAATCACACGTGTAATAAAATCCATCTATTCTGGAAGAAATTTGCACAATGTTTTTTTTGATACGATGCAATCATCTTTAATATTCACAATAATTAATGAAAACCACAGTGAATACTCACTCTTTTAAACATAACAGAATCTAATGATTATACAAATCAAAGTTTGGTTAACAGTGTGTTTTTGCACCTGTTTAGCATTTATAAGCAGTTTAATTCATGGTATGTAACACAAAATAATGTCACTTTTAAATGATAAAAGTTAAATTTTATTGAACAATGTCATAATAGGTGGCAGCTGTTTAAACATTTAAGGAATGGTACCGTAAAGCAGTGATAAGTGATTGTTTTCATGGCTGAAAAAAAGAATTAATGATAAATGCTGCGCATTAATAAAGAACTAAAAAAATGTTTATAGCTCCTTAGAGATATATCATAGTCTGTTATCAATAACCAATTAATGTGGTTATATTTTTTAAACTTCTTATAAATGCTTATAGGGGAACTTGTAATAAAAATTCAAAACATGAGACAGATTTGTTTTCCATTATAGGGCCTCAGAACGGCTGGAATGATCCTCCAGCCCTGACCCGAGCCCCTAAAAAGAAGGTAGGTTTCATTAATCAGAGTTAGAGTGACACATTTTAGAATTAAGACACATTTATATTACTTTGTTGCTGCTGTTCGACAGGCAGTTTGAGGAGGTAAATCGATTTATTTGTAGTTATTGAAATTGTTGGATGAGAAATGCCGTTTTGTGGTCTGTTTATACCTGATTCTGCCTAAATAATGTGAACATTTTGCCTGTCGTTGTTGCTCTGGACAAAGGTACCATTATCTGAAATATAGAGTGAAAATTGAAAAAACGCAATGCAAGCTGAAAACTGAGGCAGTTTTAGTTTTTATGGTAATATGAAACATTTTGAGGTAACTCAAGTTATGTATATAT
>NW_005187403.1:1141470-1145928 GCF_000239375.1 Pundamilia nyererei | reverse complement strand
TGTGTGTGTGTGTGTGTGTGTGTGTGTGTGTGTGTGTGTGTGTGTGTGTGTGTGTGTGTGTGTGTGTGTATATATGTTTTAACACATAAAAGATCTTTGACAATTAGCTATTTTGAAGTATGTGCTATCATTGTATTGTTTGGCTCTATATTTTCTGTTAATACATAATAAGATTCATTATTTATTTTACCTATGACGACTGGCCTTGTATGGAGAATTATTGCTATGACAACAGACCCAGTACTGAAGTAAAGTCAGTAACAGAAAAGGAGTCTTTGTCAAAGAAATCATTTGAATGAAACCAACACATTTCAAAAGAGGCAACTTTTCCTTTGAACTCCCTCTTTTCTGGCTTATGCCAAGCTTCTTTAGAGTTCATTATGGATAATAGTACAAACTGTGTGTGTGCTGAATTTGCTTTGTCCAAAACAACAATAAGACAGGCAGAGTTTTTATATCATTTAGGCAGCATTAGCTGCTGATGAACAAGCTCACACGTGCTGATCTGTATTTGCATTTACACAAGTAGGACAGTGAAAGTATGAAATATGTGCGATGCTGTCATTTCTAATTATAAAACTGCAACAACTGCAAAATAATTATACTTTAAACATGGCGTGGGTACAACATTTGGCTAGCTAACTACTAGAACAGTTTGAGAATTGAAGATGGATTTCTGGACAGTAAGGAATTCCACATCTGTAAAGTTTACATCTATGTCTGTGTTTAAGTTACAGACAGACAGCCATGACAGAGTTTAAACAAACTGTGCTTACTTCTATTCAGCAGGTTCCACAGAGCTACAACCCTCCTATCCCCATCACTGCTCCCATAATGACCCCGCTGGGCACTGACCCTCAGGCACAGCCAATGTCCTCTGGGGCTCCTTCGGCCATGATGCAGGGCCAACCCGGTGTCCAGGTCCCCTACTCAGGCATGCAGCAGCAGCAGCTCTCCCCTCCACCTATGAACCCTGCAATGCCAAAGACCAGCATGGAGGGTGCACCAGGTGCACCAACTGGAGATGTGATCCAAGTAAATAACTCTCAGGTTTAACTAAATGTTAAACCATAGATTGTATATGATATACTGCAGATGGTTGTCTGGAGGAAATGATATATCTGTGTGTTTGTTTTTAATTGTCTAGCACTGCTGCTTCTTACCAGATTTTCATTGCCCCAATAGACATACCTTAGAATCAACTGTATTACATTATACATGCCCCAAAATGTATTTTCTAACGTATTCTGAATACTTTGGATTACTTAATATATTATCATGCTTTTTACAACTACATGAATGTACTATTGTTGTGTGAATTATTACTTTTACTGAAGGTTACTCGCCATACCAATAGCAACTAGATTTTTAAATCTTAATATAAAATGAGTAACAGTAGGGTGGACATTAGGTAAGGCTGCACTTTTTTCAGCGATCTTCCGCGCGTATATAAGACAGGTAAAGGGACCTCTGGCTAATACGTCGGGCTCCGTGTCGGGCTCGTAGCCGAAAACTAGCTTTACTTTCTTGTCTGGGTCAACTTTCTATACATATATTATATATTTACATGCTTCTATCTCCCGTTTCTGGTGGGTGACATCTCTTACTTTTCGACTCTTTTTCTCCCTCACTCGCGCTCACAGACACATAACGGGCATGGCAGTCCATTCTCCCTGCAGCATGGACTACACTGCCCATGAGGCTACATTCTTTAGGGCGATGCCTGTAACACTCTGCCTGTTGCCTTCATATTAAATCATTTTTGTGAATAAGTTTTTGAAATTTATTCTTTTAATGATAAATGATTCACATTTTTATATTTTTGGTAAATACTAGTTGACACGCCTCTTACTTTACCCTTCAGCCTCTGCAGTCCATCCCTGCTGAGAAGATCATGAAGAAACCCATACCTGACGAGCACCTCGTCCTAAAGACTACATTCGAGGGGCTGATCCAGAAATGCTTGGCTGTAGCTACTGACCCTGTGAGTCTATGTAATGAAATTAACAGTGCAGTTCAACAAAGTGAGCCCTTAGATGAGTAACTGAGTGTTCTTTGATCTTTTCACAGCAAACTAAGAGGAAGCTTGATGACGCGAACAAACGTTTGGAGGCACTCTATGACAAACTCAGAGAGCAGACAGTGAGTATCCAGCACACCACTGCAGAGGTCAACAGTGAATCTTGCCTTTAACAAGAGTGTGAAATGGTTGTTTGATCTGTAAAATGTAAAGAAAATAGTGAAAAATTTCTCACAGCCTAAAATCATTTTCTGTATTTTAATTTAGTCATCATAAGGTTAGTGTGATACTCCATGCACACATCTGCAAGTGCCTTGATATGCTGTGAATTTACAATGTGCACATTGTCTCTAAGCAGACTAGAAAGATAATGAGAACCACTTAGTGGTGAAAGTAAATTCTGATGTTTTGCCCAATAGTCAAAACATGAAGAAATTTGACCTCCGGAGTTTAAACAACTCAGCAGATTTTCACATGAGAAGCTCCTTCTAAAAAGAGGTGTTTCATGTTTAAAGAAATAAACATATTATAAAATGTAGTCTCAGTCAAAAATTCATGCCATCAACTGCCTTATAATGACTGTTTCCCAATTGGTGTTTTGCATTGATTTGCTATAGTTGGCCATTCTACTGACGTAACTCTGCTGTTCCTCTGTGCAGCTCTCCCCTGCCATTGTAGGAGGACTGCACAACATAGCCAGGAGCATAGAGTCCCGATCCTACACAGAGGGCCTCAACATCCACACCCACATAGTGAGCAACAGCAACTTCAGCGAGACTTCAGCGTTCATGCCTGTACTCAAGGTGGTGCTGACGCAAGCCAACAAACTCGGTATCTGATGAGGCTGAAAGTGCCAGCAGCTCATTTGAGTGCTGGACCACAGGTGGAGAGAGGCCGGACATGGGTCGATCTGAGTATTAAAAAATAGTTTAACGGGAAGCTTGTTCAATGAAGAATTATGTATGAAAATACTGTTAAATTCTTCTTTGTGCCATTCACGTTTCTCAAACAGAAGCCATGCTGTCAGTTGCACTCAGTGGTGAAAGTAAATTCTGAGCCAGTTAAGGGGCTACCTATCGACTGGCTGACAAGCAGACACTAAGCATTTATTTTTCAATCAGTCAACAATTAATACACAAATGTGAAAGATATGAATCAGGAATAAAAAGTGGATGAAGCAAAATAAAGATAATGAATTTTAAGGGCATTCCTGTCTGTTGATAATCAGCGAATCGTGGCAGACTCCTGATGCACTGTTGGCTCAAAATTTATGCAGCTGTATCGGCCTGTTCATCTTTAAAGTCTTTGAACTTTTGTGCACTACACTAATGCATATATACCTTTAATTCATAAATATATCTAAATTTTTCTCAAAACTACAAAGTAACACTTTAGTTGTACATACAAATGCATCATTACTTGCATGCATTTTGCAGTTGACCTGCAAATAAGATTGCAGATATAATCACTCATTTTACCAGATAGAACATGAATTTGTTAAAAACATGGCATTATAGTGACAGTTAGGGTTAAAGCAATACTACGTGCCACATGTATTTAGAGTAAAATCAGTGCGTATCAAATGCCAGTTATTTTTAATGCATCTACTATGACTTTTGTTTAAACTTTAAACCCTTTTTTCTGCTTTCACTGACTTACTTTCACCACGAGTGTTACTACATACAACACATTGGACCAAGATACAGTAAGTGTGTGGGATATTTCAGTGCAGAGCAGTGTAATCCCAGGTGTTGAGGACATTGATGTTTTACTTCTTTTGTTTGTTTGTTTTTCAGTGTAATAATAAAGCTCAGCAGAGTGCAATGGACCTTTCAAAAACAGGCTGTGCTTTTATTGAGTTTTTAAGTATGCATGCGTAAACAAATGCTAGCAATCGCCTTCCCTGGCATTGGAATTAATTATCTGCTAATTAATCAGACCTCAAACGAAACTGGAAGGAGACTTGTACTTGATTTTTATTCCAATTTTGATGAGGGCTGAAGTCTGAGTGGTCAAGCTCACGTTTATGTTGTTGATTAAACGAAAACAAGTCTTTGTTTTTGATTGACGACATGCAATATTTTCAATAAATAGTATTTATTTACAGTTTGCATTGTTTTTTATTTTGTTTGTGAAATGAAAGATCATTAGTGAAACGGCTGCAGAAATTCTGGTCATTTATATGTGTTTGTGTTTATAACACAATCAGAGTTTAAAATATAATGCACTGTTACACATGCAACTTATTGTTAATGCAGTTGTTTTTTGGAACACTTCGGGCCCCTTATTACCAACTGACTATCTTTTAAACATCACAGCCTAGCTGAGTATTGTTACTAACAATATTCA
Source organism: Pundamilia nyererei (assembly GCF_000239375.1). Lineage (NCBI taxonomy): Eukaryota > Metazoa > Chordata > Actinopteri > Cichliformes > Cichlidae > Pundamilia > Pundamilia nyererei. The sequence goes on along the minus strand of NW_005187403.1, from coordinate 1,141,559 downwards.
TTTCTTTATGCCCACAGTGTACTGATCTTTACATTATACTGCCGGTGCCACGTCACAAAGTTCAAATCATCTCAAACAGTTTAAGACAA
>NW_005187403.1:1139425-1141450 GCF_000239375.1 Pundamilia nyererei | reverse complement strand
TTTACCAGATAGAACATGAATTTGTTAAAAACATGGCATTATAGTGACAGTTAGGGTTAAAGCAATACTACGTGCCACATGTATTTAGAGTAAAATCAGTGCGTATCAAATGCCAGTTATTTTTAATGCATCTACTATGACTTTTGTTTAAACTTTAAACCCTTTTTTCTGCTTTCACTGACTTACTTTCACCACGAGTGTTACTACATACAACACATTGGACCAAGATACAGTAAGTGTGTGGGATATTTCAGTGCAGAGCAGTGTAATCCCAGGTGTTGAGGACATTGATGTTTTACTTCTTTTGTTTGTTTGTTTTTCAGTGTAATAATAAAGCTCAGCAGAGTGCAATGGACCTTTCAAAAACAGGCTGTGCTTTTATTGAGTTTTTAAGTATGCATGCGTAAACAAATGCTAGCAATCGCCTTCCCTGGCATTGGAATTAATTATCTGCTAATTAATCAGACCTCAAACGAAACTGGAAGGAGACTTGTACTTGATTTTTATTCCAATTTTGATGAGGGCTGAAGTCTGAGTGGTCAAGCTCACGTTTATGTTGTTGATTAAACGAAAACAAGTCTTTGTTTTTGATTGACGACATGCAATATTTTCAATAAATAGTATTTATTTACAGTTTGCATTGTTTTTTATTTTGTTTGTGAAATGAAAGATCATTAGTGAAACGGCTGCAGAAATTCTGGTCATTTATATGTGTTTGTGTTTATAACACAATCAGAGTTTAAAATATAATGCACTGTTACACATGCAACTTATTGTTAATGCAGTTGTTTTTTGGAACACTTCGGGCCCCTTATTACCAACTGACTATCTTTTAAACATCACAGCCTAGCTGAGTATTGTTACTAACAATATTCATTTCTTTATGCCCACAGTGTACTGATCTTTACATTATACTGCCGGTGCCACGTCACAAAGTTCAAATCATCTCAAACAGTTTAAGACAAGCTGCAGAACACAGGTCATTCTTAAATGTCCTCCATACAATGTACAAAAGACTTTCATGATAATACACCAAGCTTTATTTATTTATTCATCAAAGGCTTATCCAGTCCAAAAAAAACAATAAGAGCTCAAATAAAATAAAATAAAAAAAACACTGCTGGGTGAAATTTTAGCTGTACAAACTGACACAATTACAATCAATAAGAAAACTCTCTTGTCTCTCCAACAGGGTACTAAAGAACACGTTATTGTTCACACACTGTTTACATTCATTTAAAGCCAGAGCATGCAATACTTAAATGATAAACGATTAGGCGTTGAATGAGGGAATTCCATCAGCTTAAATAGCAAGTAGCTCAGATCATTTCCAACAGGTAGGTTTGTCATCGCCAGGTGTGCTGACAGCAGAAGCAGGAAACGGAGCAAGGACCCACCTCTGCAACAGAAGGTGTGGTTAACCACACACACACACACACACACAGGGGAAGCTGGAAGGAAAATGAAGAGGAGGCAGGGACAGAGTGAGCAGCACAGAGACTGCAGGACCACGACAGTATCCCCCTCTTAACTGGAGCATTTTTTTTTACCAAGAAGCTGGGAGCTAGAGTCTGATGATGGTCAGCAAGGTCCTTTGTCCTGAGGAGGGTGGTCCAAGGGGCCTTCCAGATGCATGGACAGCGACAGAACTCTCACCTTCGAGAGAACAGAGGAGGTTGATTGCCCAGTTCATTTAGTCTGCCTGTTAGTCTACAGATGGAAGCCAAATAATAGACTAACCTGGACCGTGATGCAGACAGACAGAAAGCTCTCGAGGTTGGTGAGTATTCGGGAGTCCGTGCCAAACAGCATGAAGTTAGTAATTCAATTTAAACTTATCAAAATAAATAAATAAAGTGAGCGCTTGGACCAAAATCAACATGATGAAACAAACTAATAATGGCAGAAAGATGCAGCTGATGTGCACTCCTATCCACCAGAGGGCGGTGGATGTGGTACAACCAGTCTGTGCTGGCCTAGGTAACGCCCTTCTTCCCTTCTTCGCGGCTCTTGTGGCTCACTGAC
>NW_005187403.1:1120358-1139027 GCF_000239375.1 Pundamilia nyererei | reverse complement strand
ACAGCACAGACGCCCACAGACCGGTTGTACCACATACTTTGCACACTGCCCCCATGCGACAGCAGGGCGCTCTGCGGGCACACAGACAGCACCGCGGGCGGACAGTCCCGGGACTGCCAGCGGACTGTGAACACGATATACCTGCGGGACCATCAAGTCCGCTCCTCGGTGCGCTGTTTCGGGGATTATCCGCCACAGAGACAGGTATGCTCCACAGTTTGATATGCGCTAACCGATCAGAACAGCCTGCTATCTGCTTGTAATGTTTGTGTGCAGATGTCATAACTCTATCTGACAGTACTACACAACTCGCTTCCTGATGGTCCTAAAATACGTATACAGTGTTTCTTCTTCTGTCTTCCCACTGAGAGACACGTCGCAAGGAAAAGGGAGATTTAAGAATTTAGAAATAGTTCAAATGACTTCTTCATCGCCTTCCTCGTGAATATAAAAGTATACTTTACATGTCTCAAACAATCCTGGTCACAAACCAGTTGCACATTTGCTACAAGGAAATGAAAATTAGATCCTACGGATTTAAGTCACTGTGTCTGAAAGTCTGATTCCAAATAACTTGTTATTGTCCTCATAAGATTTTCCAAAAAAAAGATGACCTAACCCCCCCAACAGTCGGGTGTGGATGGGTCAGGGATTCGTGAACTCTAACTGTGCTCCTTCCAGCGCTCGCTCACATGTCACACACATTTAAGGTTTAGATCTACTATGTAAATTTAAGATTCATTTTGATGTTAAACATTTGTAAATGCTGTGAAAAATATAACATCGCATTTTTTTAAACGTTGTTTGGAGCTAAATTTGCTAATATGTCGCTTTAAAGGGTGCATTTGTAGTGCACAAAAGCTTAACAGCTATATGTATTTATGACAGCATATCATGATTTCCCACGCGTCCTGTTAACGGTTTTCCTTGTCCCTCCTGTGTCACCCCATCATAACATAATAATAAACATACCTCCGGTCGGTAGGTCACATGGGTCCAGCTGTAGATCCTTAATGGAGTTAGCAAAAAAGGTCATTTCAGGAAATCTAATACAAAAGCATTGTGTAGCCAGGCTGGATCTGTAATTTAGCTGCTTCTTCCGCTTTCAGGTAATACAAGCTAAAGTAAGAAAACGCAAAATTAATGCAAGAGGTAACTCAGAAGTAGTTCTTGAAAGTATTTCCTGCTGTATCCCTTCTGGACCCTGCTATTGTGTCCACCTGAACGATTTGTCTATTAATCTCCATCTCCTTTACACTTCAAATATATTAAACAAATACATGTTATCATGCAGACTAACACAGCATCTTCATCTGTGGATTGAGAGAGGGCAAGATGGTGAATTTCAGCCTGTGGGCTCTTCTGCCTCCCATCTACTCTGTTTGTACTGCTGCTGGACTGTTGACGGTGTAAGTTTTGTTCTTTTTGGGAACACATTAACCTCATATATACACTCAGAGAGGTATATGAACAGTTAAAAAGAGCCAAAGAAGCAACAAAGATAACCAGATTAACTGGTTATTATCTGTGTACACTCTGTACTATTCAATTCAATTCAATGAAATTCAATTTTATTTATATAGCGCCAAATCACAACAACAGTCGCCTCAAGGCACTTATACTATACAGATACCCAATAAAAGAAAACCATGAAGACACCAAAAGGATCACTTGCAACACAAAACAGCACTGACACAAATATCTATGTCTGATAAGCAACTAAAAAAACACAATATCAACACAGAGACATAACGACTAGAAAGAAATGTGTAAAATGAGCAACAGGAAGTCAAATATTAGGGACGAATAAGATTAACCAAAGAGAGATTAAAAATGATAAGAAAAACATGTGACACACAAATCAGAAACTAACAAGAAGCACTCCGACAGCCCAAACCTGCACCAAGGCAGCTCACTCTCTGAGGAGTATTTACTTTTAACAGAACCGCTTTGTATTTTGGTTTTCTTTGTTCTTTTTAAATGGACTTGAAGAAGTTTGTAGTGCAATAAAAATGCATTTTGGTTTCAACTTGAACGAAAGGCAAATTTTCTATATGTTGACAATAGACACCACACGTATAAGAGTCATAGTTTTGAAGTTATAAGGCTTTTTGTCACTTTCCAACCAATAATTCTCGGTGGATGTAAGTCAAATTTCATTGGATTGTTACCATCACCCCACCCTACACCTACAAAGTTTTATCAGGATTCATTCAAAACGTTTTGAGCGATCATGTTCTCAGACAGAATGACACGCGTGTGCACACCCAACCTGCTAGGGAGGGTGGGTTATGTTTACCAGTAGGTTACCAGTGAAAGACTACAAGAAAGGGAACAAAAATGGGAAATGAAGATGAAAACCAGATGATAAGAGACTATGAACGCTGGCGTTACATGAAAGTATGTATGTAGACGAGCAGGTCATGATCGAAATATTTCAAACCAGAGTAGTTAAAAAACAAACAAACACACACACCTCAGTATTGCTTCCACTTTTGTTACAGAATGTTTTATTCATTATGTTTCTTTCTGTGTTGCTGCCTTTAAACAGGTACTTCATAGCTGTTTACAATGAGAACATAACGCCGCTGGGTTCACAATACAGGTTTGAATTCATATATTTTATACACTTCAGGTATTTCTTTTGATGTATCTGTGGATTCATGCTGTTCATTTGCTTTAGGAGAAGAAATGGCTCCCATTATCCCCCCTACATGAGGTGTGTGCTGTGCTCTCCGTTTCATATCATATTAACAATAAAAAACGTTTAATTTAAGAATAGCAAATATGATTTTTCTCCTGCTTCCTGTCTCAGTATTGCAGGCAACTTTCCTCCAGCCAGCTGTGTCTTCAGTGAAGTCATGAACCTAGCAGCATTTGTAGGTAATGGAAACATTGCTCTAGAGCTTTCATTAAAAGACAGCGATGGAGCTCATAAGAAAAAACGTATATCAAGCTTTGGATACATAGACAGTACATTAGTTTGCTGTTTTCATTGATTCAGAACATCTTTCAGCTCATTTAAAAAAAAGAAAGAAAAAGAAATCTTGTTTTTAACCTACTCGCTGTGTGCTGAGAGGTTTTTTTTCTTCTCCTGTTTTCAGGGTTTTTTATTGGGTTTTTCAGATACCTGCAGCTGAAGGGCAAAATTGACAAACCTTGGCTGAACATTTCTAGTTTGGTGGTTTTTTCTATTAGCTCCTTTGGAATGACCATTGTAGGGAATTTTCAGGTAGTTACACACAAACATACACACGCTCATACATACACCACGTCATCTGGTGGTTAATTTTCCGACTTAATAACTGAAGTCTGGGTTTACTGGCTGACTTCTTTTTGTGTTAGGTATTCACTGAGGAAAACATTCACAACGTTGGCGCCGTATTGGTGTTTGGACTTGGAACCTTGTTCTGCTGGCTGCAGTCCTATATCACCCTGAGAGTTAACCTGAAGAATGAGGGGAAGATGGCCGCCATCCCTCGATTCCTGTTGTCTGGATCCATCACTCTTTGCATGATACTTTGTATCCTTTTACTTGGTATAAAGAGAAGAATACACTCATTTGAGTGAGATGCCCATTTTTCACATGAAATGCAAAAGAGCAAAAACGCTCCCTTACTGTCATTCAAGAACGAATTACAACTCCAGGTCCCACAGAGTTTTGCACCTTTTGTGTAAAAGGTAAATGAAAACATTATGCAATGATTTGCAAATCTCAGAAACCCATATTCTATTTACAGAAGAACACAGAAACATAACAAGTGTTTAAGCTCATTTTGACATTTAATGGCAGCGACAGGTCCCAAAAAAAGGGCAACAAGAGGCTGGAAAAGTAAGAGGTACTAAAAAGAAGCAGCTCCAGGAACTTTTGCAACTAATACAGTGAACTGGCAACAGGTCAGTAACATGACTGGGTATACTGTAAGAGGCAGAGATTCTTGGAAGTAAAAACTGGCAGAGGTTCAGCAGTCTGTGGAAAAAACTGTCTAAAGTTGTGGAGTATTTCAGAATAATATATCTAAACACAAAGTTGCAAAGACTTTGATCTCATCATCAACATATGTATTATTTGAAGATTTGAAGAAAATAGAGAAATGTCTGTGCATAAGAGGAAAGGCTGAAATTCAGTACTGGATACCCATGCTCTTTATGCCTTTAAGCAGCACTGCATAAAAAACAGCCATGATTCTGCATTGATAATCGCATGCATGGCCTCAGAAACACTTTCAGGAAGTTTGTTATTGTCTGTGGACAAAGCCGTGCCATCCATAAATGCAGGTAAAAGCTCTGTCGTGCAAAGAAGAAGCCATAAGTGAGAATGATCCGGAAACCCTGCAGACTTTAAAATGGACTGAGGCATTGTCCACTGTTCTGTGGTCAGGGGAATCGAAATTTGAGTCTCATGGACACTGCGCTCTCCAGACTAAAGAGAAGTGATATCACCATAATATATAATACATACTTTATCTGATATTTGTTTGATGCCCGGAAACTTGTAAGTGGGACACATATGCAAAAAAATAAGAAGGGGGGGGGGCACTCTGTTTATTTGAAATGACAGTTTGTTTGGGTTGTATCGTTAATGCTTCATCTTTAGAATTTCCTGATATACATATATTCTAACATTTAATGTTTTAATTTGATAGATTTTGTATTTTCTCTTGGCTTTGATCTTTAAACATTTTATGTTAGATTGTCTAACATCTGTAGAAACTGTAATTGGTTCATGCTGATTCTCTACCTAATAAGGAGCTTAAAAATACTTTCAGACCGTCTCTCTGCTCTTAGTTTGGATGGAGTTTATTTTCTACCCAGCTCAGCAGATGAATAGCACATAATTCTGGTAGAGAACTGTAACAATATAATGCGATGTTCATTTTTCATGTGCTCACACCTTCACTCTCTGAACCCTTAACTCCATCGACACAGACTTCGCCCTGATGTCTCAACGCCTTCATATGCATGCAAGTCAATGCCAGTGGGCAGTCATCATGATGTTGCTCATCTTCATCAGCACTTTTGCCATCGAGTTTCGTCACAGCAGCTTCAGTATTCTGTGCACAGACAGACCAGGGTATCCCTCCCATCACTTAGAAACCTCTGAAGGGCCCGTGTAGCTGCTCAGTGAGCTGTACACAGGCTAATGTATAAGGTCTGATGTTGCATTTACAAGTACATACTTATTACTCAGTTACAGCTCTCTTTCAGGGGCGGATCTAGAGAAATTTTCTTAGGGCGGCATGAGGGTGAAATCAAATGGGGTGGAAAAATTACACGTTACATTCTGTAATGCGCATTATATATGGGTGTAATACATCAAATGCAGTATGTACACACTTTTCATATAAATATACATATTTTCTTTAACCTACATAATTAAACGTTTCAGTTACGTAAAAAACATGCACATTTTGATTTATTGTACTGTATATACTAAATAAGTATGCAGTCCAGTAAGTGTAAAATCCAGAGAGCTACGCAACATGAGGTGGTTCATTTCCACACACAAGTCTAACTTCAGTTTCACACTCTTTTTGTTTATTAGAAATACTGTAATCAAATTGTGAAATGCTTAAATTTACACAAAATGCCAGAAATCTGCAATGTCTCAAACACCAACATCTCAAAAATATTGAAGATAAAAGGTGAGTGGATGGAATGACCACTACATTAAACCGTTTAAAGGTAATGTTTGAAAAGCACATGTCACCTGAGAGTGTAATGAACAAAACAAAACCTTAAACACTGCATTCTTGGTGGATTTTAATTGACTTGGTATTAGCAATCATTGCCAGTATGATTATTTGTGTTATTATGCACTCTGTGTGTTAATGTGTCTTTTATAGGTTTCCTATTCATTTTCAGTTATATGAAATACATAAATAAAAAAATTCAGTGAAGTAATAAAACTGATGTTTCTGACAATATTCATCTTTGCTGAGGCTCCACATAACTGCACTGCAGCACAGCTGTGTACATACAGATGTCACTGTATCTGTAAGCCTCAATAATGTGGTCAGGGGATTCTCTGAACATTCCAACAACCAATAAACACAAAGTATAAAAACTTTGAATTGGCCATCATCTTCCAAGGTGGATGGCACTATCCCCACTATAGCTGGTTAAACCATTAAAATTGTATAATTGTAGCAGTGTAGCCATGTGAAGAAAATACAGGCAGAACTACGTAGATCCAGTTTTTCTGTGAAAAACATTGGGCCTCGTTCAGTATGTGTATGGAAACATTGTTATCCTGAGCAAAAAACACAAGCGCACACAGAATTACAGAAAACCTGTGCAAATTTTGTTCATGCCACTGTGTGTTTGTTAGTGACTCTGAATCATCCATATAGTGCCATGCTTCTACTACTCTTTGCAAAGAAGCAAGTTTACCTCAAGGTGAAGTGGAGAAAGTGATGATAGTGTAAGCCTGCATCATTAAAGCAAGAAAACAGGAGGAGATATAACTAAAGAAACTGAAACAGTCTCACAAGTCAGTGATTCATCTATATTTTAATGAATCTGTTGGTGTTCTACACACAGATTTAGAAGAAATGAAGGTCTATAACTCTTAGTAACATTATTATTAATGCCACTGTTGTAGTTATCATTTGATCATTATTTACATTTCCAAAACACCATGTGCCAAACGATTCTTAGAATTACAATTTAAAAAAAGTTCTGAAAATGGCCATAAGGCTCTTGTTCTTTCCTGGTTGGCACATCTCTGCAACATAGTTTGGAAGTCTGGTGGTGGAACACGGCACCAGCACTTTATCCTCTGAAGAACAGTGTCGACAAGTTTGCCCAACTGTATGATATGTGTGCGGTTTTTTGGACTTTGAGGCCACATTTAACTGCATCTCTTAGGGCTGTTTTGTAGCATGAGGCATCATGCCTGTTGTTACAAACTGGGCATTAGTAGAGTTGCAGTGACAGCTTCAGGTTCACATTGTTGGAATGATTCTGTTGATGGTTTTTGAACAGAACTTTTACGTACATACATTGGTGTAAAAAAGTGTTTCAGATCATTGAACAAATTTAAATATTAGACAATGATAACACAACTAAAGACAAAATGCAGTTTCTAAACCAAAGTGTTTATTATTTATGTCAAGGTGCGTGGTGAGAACAGGACCCAAATAACCAACTCAGTAACTGAACGATCCAGCGTTGACTCAAGCTCAGTCAAACAGTTTAGTAACCACTTTGCGAAAGTGATCAGCAGCACCTGGAATCTAGATGGAAGACAGGTGTGGCTGGCTTCAGCGTGGGAAAGACCTTCTGGCCTGATGACACCCATAAACTGGCACACTGGAAAACACACATACAGGAGAAGGCAGGGGAGCCAAAACAAAACAGAAAAACATACACTCAGGCAGATCGACCGGCGGAGACTGCCAGACGATCAGTTTAGGAGAGAAAATCCAAACCCTACATCGTAGAGAGAAATTTGAGCTATACAGCTAAAGCCCCTATGTAGCACTTATGTCACTGTAAGACACACAAGTTACTAGACCAGTTTTAGGTTGCAGGAGTGATGGAGCACAGCACAGTGAAGAGACCAGAACCGGAAATGAGAAGCCGGCATCTTTAATAAAAGAAGAAACATACTAAACAAAATCAGTGTAATTTAATGAGAAATTCTTTTTTCTCCTTTTCTGACTTTTAAAAGCAACAATAAAAGTTAATTTAAAGATGTTTTCTAACATTTTGGGACATTTTAGAGACAACATTACTTATTCCTCACCACTTTCTTGATTCTTGCCGATCCACTTGGCACTGTCTTTATGGATCCTTACTTCATTTTGCACCGATTTACAGTTGGCTCTACAATAGATGTCCCTGGTTCAACATCCAGTCACAGCCCTGCCATATGTCCAACGCAGTTGATGGAATCAATGCCAAAGTCTTAAAACTTAAAGAGTCTTGAGAAAATAAGTTCTCCAGGGAAGGCTTCAGTTTCCTTGGTGGAGTGGGGCTCCTGCTCTCGTCCTCTGTAGCCTCTCTCTTCGCACCCTGTCTAAACGTCTTTAGAAACTGGCAGAACTCCGACATGATAACTCTGCCTCTGAGCTGTAGTCCGTGACTCTCCAGTGGTTTGTCATCTCACTGTCTTCTGTGCGATCAAGAGCAGAGATTACTCTAGTGACGATGAGGCCGTCACCAAGGTGGGGACACAGTTCCTCCGGTCTGTATTCAGTGCATAAATATCCACCTTGTCTGGAAGTACAGGAGTCAGGATCTGAGAATGTAAGTGGCACCCTGCAGGCAGCACCATCATACCAGCTGGTGAGCTTGTAGAAGGAGATGGAGTGGTGTTCTCCCTCTGCTCTGAGTGAAACAATCCCCTGACTGCAATATGAGGAAACTCCTTGGACCCCGTAACCAGGTCATGGTAAAGGGAGAGGATTTGATTGTTTATAGAGTCCAATGCTTAAAGGCTGGTTCCTCAAATTTGTGACGACCATCTGACGTAGACTGACTGAACTCACCAGCTCAGCTATGAGAAATAAAAATGTCATCCATGTTAATCATGACATAATCAGATAAATTAAGGATTTAAATGTCAAGACATGGCTTTAGTTCATCATTTGTTATTTCCACAAACAGGCAATGAGAGGCCCACAGCAGAACTCATTCTTTATAAAACCCTTACAGGCTGTACACTCTGCAATGACCTAATTAAAGTACCCCCTCCTAAAAAAAATGCTTAAATGTGTTAATTAATGCATAAAAACATGAATTTAGTTCTATTAAGTTATTTAACTGTATTTAGGAGGAGGTAAGACAAGTAAACAGGTGGAAACAAGTTTCTGCCTTACTTGTGAGCAGGTCGGAGGAAGCGTGGGGGGGAAACTGCCAGCGGGTTCGGGGTGAGTGTCTGTTTGGCTGTGATCAAGAGAGTCCAGAGTTCCACAGTGTTCCAAGACCAGAGGTGACAGCGGGGGGCAGGCAGGTGGAGCAGGTTATCTGAATGACGGAGTGACCAGCAATGAAAAGGTAGGTGAGGAACTGCACAGATGAGTGAATAGTCTGAGAGGTACTTTGACACAAGAAACGATAAGTTAACGCAACAAGAATGAATAACGACAAGTACACAAATTGAAGGCCCAGCACTAGCTAATGTTAGCAGACATTCTGGTGAAGACTCACTGAGAGCGCTGGTCTTAAATACCGTCAGCTGAATTGCCAACAGGTGTGGAGAATAGTTGGGCTAATATGGCTCCACATGGGGGAGGATACCTAGAGCTGCTGGAGAAGCACTGCAACTCACCCAGACATGACGCCATTTTTATTTTTCCCCCTTCCCTGACTGACATAAAACAAAAACCTCATATGAACAATTTGAAAGCTGCTAAAACATATTCAGACATAGTTTCCAAAGACCATTAGTAGCTCAATGTCTGGATCAAAAACATTCCAGTTCTGTTGATGGTTGTGGACAAAAACCCTTGTTCCAAGTGTTCTGCAGTTCCATTTCAAAGTTACACTTAACAGTCTTTCAGTGCTCCTCTGTTTTCTTGCAATTTCTTGTCTGAACTCAAGTAGCTCAACTGTAGCTCAAGACCAGTGAGTAAATGAGGCCAAACAAAATGGCAACTGGAATTGCAATGTTACCAAGGTCATGGAGCACTTCAACACTTTCAATGATTAGCCCAACATTTTCAAGTTTGTCTGTGGGTTCTGGACCTGGTGCATTCCCTAATGGTTGTTCTCAAAATAAAAAGAAATTCATCTTTAGCCAGAACACAAACCTGCAAAAACATTCTCTTTGCTTCCACAAAGCAAATTTGTGGAAAGCAGAGGCCACTAAACTTATCATGTTCTCCTTTATGAGGGTTTCTGGGTCGTCACTGAGATAAACAATTAGCACCTTCAGTACACAAGCTCTTTTAGTTTAAATGGCATCTTACTGCCGCAAAGAAGAGGGCGATGTGTAAGATTATTGTTGTATTATGCAGTAAACAACACTAGTAAAAAAACAACTACAGTAAGAAACACAAAAAGTAATCACTGAAAAGTCCAAAATACCCAAAACTTTTAATAGTTTCTGCAGCTGAAAGTATCACTTTAAACAGTTTAAATCTTAGGTTTAGGGAGATTTTTCCAAATCTACTTACTTTGTAAACAAAATCTTGTGAGAAAAGGTTATTATAGAAAGAATAACAGGAAGAAACACCAAAAGTTATAGCACCCAAAAATAACCCGCACAGAATTCTAGCTGCTGCATGAATTTGGATGTAGGACAGTGGTGATGCAGGCAAACTCTGCTTCCACCTGCAAACATTTAAGAATTACAGTAAAATGTGAAAAAAGTATTTGGTGGACCACAACAATATGATGTAGGAAAATAATAACAACAATGAAATCCATGAAATGCATTTTTATTTTCTGATTCATTTTAGTTAAAACAATGTGAAATAATCAGAAGTGGGAGTGGTGCGCTTTCTTAACTGCAGATCCAATTTGAAAATTGCAATTTCCAGCTCTGGGTGAATATTCATGAAAAATTTGAACACTTTACAATTTTTATTTATTTATTTTTTTAATGGAGTAATCAAGACAATATAATGATAACAATACCTCACGCTCAGAAAAGAGAGCTGGCCACCTTCTTTTGAAATCAGCAATGAAAAGCTTGTCTTTAATCACCCTGCCAGGAATCTACGGATCTCTGCAATGTCTGATCAACATGTGATCTACATAGGTAACTTTGGAGTGCATTTCAAGCTTTAAAGGTGCATGGAAAATTTAAACATGTGCATGGATAAGGGTGTCTGTGGCCAAAGTGGCCGTGGTTTAACCTGCAGTGCTTCAATAACTGAGATCTTGTAGTCTCTTGTGCTGCACTCTTTACACTTCCACATTCATGTTAGTGAAATTGAAACAAAACAAAAAGACACTACATCATATATTACTTATTACTTAAAATATCCTCACAGAAAGTGTAAAGATACACTCTGACCCTTCATCATGATCTTGAAGATGAATACTTCTAAACATTTAATGGTGATGGAATTTTACTTGCACTATGTAAGTGTCACCAATAAATTGAATTGTTCCTGTCCAGCCTTTAAGTTTGGAGATGCTTTTCAAAAAAGAGATGTGTTGTAATAACATATTAACCAAACTTGTGGCTATAAAATAGAAAATGTACAACAAGTCCTATTTTAGTTTTACAGTACTAACTACATTAAAACATTACAATAATAGCTGATTCATTACATGTCAAACTCAAGACCACCATCACAGTATTTAGTTATAAGACTGGTGAAAGTGTATATGAGTTGAAAAGTTTCATAGAGACTTAAAATCAGCTCATCAGCTCTGTGCAGACTTATTCACCTTTGTTCACTCATGTTTGGTTTATTTAAGATAGCCCTTTTATAGCCCTGTAATATTTTTATCTTGAAAGGGGCTATACAAGTAAAATTTTAGTTTACTTACTTGGCTAATTAGATATTTGTGTTAATGATCAGTTAACAGGTGTACCTTATACTACTACCTCTGCATTACAGTGTTGCTCTGGCATAGTTTCAGTATTGCTGTTGTAGGACAAATAAAACACTTTCATATAAAATAGTCCCCTGTTGTCTTCGCACATTTCTTTATACTGACATAAATGTTAACCAATAAATAATACCAAATGCAAAACATGCTTTCATTTAATAAAATGGCACAGACAAGTAAACTGGGTGTTGGAATATCGATTTTAAATAACGTTTTAAACAAATAAACAAATTCTTATTGTTGTTTTACTTGTTGTTCATTATTAAGGTACCGCCGCCTACTGGCGTGGAGTCTGAACTGACGGAGCTGGCCATGTGTGCATATTACTGCCCTGTTTGTTAGCTGTGAAGTGATTGCTAGTTAGTGGCTTACCACCAGATACATTTGTTAGCGCGTGCATAATCTGTAGTCTGCTTGATCTGTTAGTCTTGTAAAAACAGCGAGGACCGGGTCCAGCCTGGTTCTTCCGCCGCGGTGCTGCTAATTAGTAAGCTAACGTCAGCTAACAAGAGCCGTTGCAGACTCACCCAGTAAAAATGGCCACTGTTTCTATTCCTGCCTGCAGTAGTGCCCTGCTGCTCGACATTGAAGGCACCACCACACCGATTACATTTGTGAAGGTAAGCAGCGTGAAATGCAAACGAAGTCTGCACGGTTGTGCGGCTATGCTAACAGCTGCCTGTCACCGGTAGCACACATCTAAACCAACAAAACTTCACAGGGTCTCTCTATCTCCTGAATATAATGCAATTTTATTGATTTGCTTCTACAAATGTCTATATTTGCTTTATATAACCAGAAATACCGTTTGACAACGAACACACCTAACGCTGCGTTCATGTCACACAATTAGCAGTTTCATGTAATGTTTTTACTTTCATGGAAGCCTCTTTGCTTTGTGTCTTAGAATACGGAAGTGCGTTAGAAATAGACATGGACATGTGAAGTCACCATTCACAATGCTCATCAACATTGAGCTACACACTGTTGGGTTTTTCAAGAGCTACATTGAACCACATTTGCGTAGGTTAAAAAAAACTCTTCTCTGGGTAGGCAAATGTCTGTGCAAACAGACACAACAGCTGTACCATAAATGAAGGAAAAGGCTTTTAAAACAGGAATCAATAAACATTGTTCTGTTGGTATTTTCCAACTAGAGAGACTGAATTAGAGCCTAAGCATAAGATGTCTAAGAACAACATGTGATTTAACAATCCCATTTTCAAGTTCATCGGCTTTCCAACACGGGAAACAATCACATTTCTCTAACGTTTGTTGTATGTTGTTATTTATTTACTCATGTATGCTACCTGACTGCTCGGATCAGCTGGTTGTTGTTTGTTTGTAAGTCTTTGTAAGGCCCCCTGGTGGACAAACTATGGACATCAACTCTGGTTGAAGGATGTTTCTCTCATCTCTTCTGTAGTTTATGTTATTAAAATTAAAATTTATTCGCTGCTATAAATACGGATTGGCAGATAGGTGATATCGATCTGCTGACAAATCACTCAGGCTCTAGTGTGGGTTTTATGTTTTATTTATTTATTTTTGCTGTCACGTGTCCATATTTTCATTTCTAGGATATCCTTTTTCCGTACATCAAAGAGCATCTTGAGGATTACCTGTCCACTCACTGGGAAGAAGACGAGTGCAAACAAGATGTTCATCTACTAAAGAAACAGGTAGCTAGCAAACATGTTTTTAAGTGTGATTCCCTACTGGAAGAATGAAATCCAGGAATGCAGTTTGTTATTTATCAGCAGCTAGTGAACAAAGGAGGGAAAACCTTTATTTGGGTACTGAAGAATTCTTACATATTCAGCTTCTATCCTTTATTTTCTGAATTGCTTGCCTTTTTTTTTTTTTTTTTTTTAATGAATATTGACATACCTGTTTTAATCCACCAAGTAAACCAGGGAACATGCCTTAGTGCTCTTTTAACAAAAAGGCTGACTGTCACGGCAGATTGAAGAGGACATGAAACAGAACCGGGCGTGTCCTGTGCACACTGTGGACCAAACAGTTCACACAGATGAGGAGAAGGCCATTAGGGAAGTAGTAGAAAATGTTCTGTGGCAGATGGCAGCAGACAGGAAGTCCACAGCGCTCAAACAGTTTCAGGGTCACATGTGGAGGTCAGCTTATGCATCTGGGAGAATCAAAGGCGAGTAAGTACACTGATCATTTTCCTCACTTTTGAAATTCATATAAGCTTTACTCGGGTTTGGGTCATAATTTGGTTTGTTTGTCAGAAGTAGAGATAAACACCCCCCCCACCACCACCACCACCCCACAAAAACATAATAATAAGCTGCTTTTTTTCCCCCATCCCTTTTTAAAATCAGGGTCTATCAGGATGTAGTTCCATCTATCAGAACATGGAGAGCACGTGGCCTGAAAGTCTACATCTACTCTTCTGGAAGCGTGGAGG
Organism: Pundamilia nyererei; assembly: GCF_000239375.1. Classification (NCBI taxonomy): domain Eukaryota; kingdom Metazoa; phylum Chordata; class Actinopteri; order Cichliformes; family Cichlidae; genus Pundamilia; species Pundamilia nyererei. Next base: position 1,125,082 of record NW_005187403.1, on the reverse strand, counting down.
CACAGAAACTTCTATTTGGATACTCTGTTGAAGGAGATCTTCTAGAAGTTTGTTCCCCTTTCCTACTTTAGTGCAAACACAACCTTTGCTTACACATAGTTTCTATTTTTATTTTATTTAATTTTGTTTATTTTTTTTTTATAAGAAGGTAACATTTTTGTATTGGAGGAGCTGTTAATGGCTAAAACAAATTGTAAGCTCTTGTTGTTTTTGTTATTGATATTGTCTAATCTGATGGTTTGATTTTTTTTTTCTTTTCAGTTATTTGACGGTCACTTTGACACCAGTATAGGGGCTAAAGTGGACGCAAAGAGCTATGAGAGAATTGCAGAGAGGATTGGCTGTCAGCCTGAGGAAATCACATTCCTGACAGACGTCACCCGGGGTAAGTATGTTAGCAATGATAATATTCTCCGTTTGGTCTGGTGTTTGTCTGCTAGTAAGATAACATAAAGACTACCAGGATGAATAGATCGGTGGGACGAAGGCAGTGATCGGCAAAGTGAGGCTTTGTGAAACACTGAAATGTTCAAAGTAGTCGTTTTGTGTTGAGGTTTTGAATCCTTCTGACACCCGTCTTCAAAGAGACTCCTATTGGCCACTTCTGTTTATTGTCACGTCTTGATAATAATATTCTGTTAAGGGCAAAAAACTGTGTACTTTTTTTTTTAACGTGACTGCATTTGTCATTGCAGAGGCCAAAGCTGCAGAAGAAGCCGGCATTAATGTTGTGGTGGTGGTCAGGCCTGGAAACATGGAGCTGACAGATGAGGAGAGGGGCCATTATAACCTCATTACCTCCTTTAGCCAACTTCAGCTTACAGGACATGCTTAACAAAGTGCGTAGACAGATGACTTCGTGATGACCTCTCCTCTTATTTTGCCCCCACCTTTTTTGCAATTCTAGTGTTTTATTGTTTTGGGGGGTTTTTTCTTCCACATTGATGGGTGACGAGGGACTGGCGATGCTGCTGGGACTGCTGGCAATCAATGGGGCTGATTATGAAATTCCAGTCTTTAAAGGTGGCTCACTATCCAGTTCTTTCAGGATGCTTTTCTCATCAATAGAAACGGATGCACCAAGCATTATAGGAACACAAATGGGACGTCAATGTCATTGGACCATTTGATTGAATGGGAAGCTGTTGCTTTACATTTACAAGCCTGAAGGAAACTGCACATGACATGTGAGACTAGCTTTTTACCTTTTAGATGAACTGTATTTGACTGCCACTCTCCAAATGTATATGCGTGAACTGTATTTCTTAACCATTTTGTAAATGTTCATGTACCATTTTCCTTCCTCTCTACCCAAACAAATGTGTCGCAGACGTATGAAGTCCTGTGCAGTGAGTGAACTGTCTCGTTTTAGAAAGTATAATTACAGTATAGATGCACTCAGCAGAATGAGAGTCTCCATTTGAAACTTTGTTTGAATGTCTTAATTAATCCCCCTCACAGGTGATGGTGTCTATTTAAATGTGCCATACTTGTTGTTCATTTGTAATGTTGATCTTGGGAAGTGAAAATACTGAAACATTGCCAGACTTTGTGTGAAACATTGTTGGTATTATTCAGGAAATGGACTTCTAATAAATGCCTTGTCTCCCCCAGAAGCCTGACTTCTTCTTCTTCTTCAGTCCAAACTGTTTTTAAAAAGTGCTTCCAAATTGAACGGTAAGGATTACAAATGGCTAAACCACAAAAAAGAAAGGAAAACAAAAAACCCTTAAAGGTGCAATTTAAAATTGGTGCTTTGATAAGTAGCTTGTGTCAACATAACACTGGTTTGTCCCAATAGGTAAGTGATTTTAACAAGCAGCAGAAACATGCGTCTTCAGAAAACCTTGAAGTTTTGCTCAAGATTACTTAAAAAATGACAAAAGTCTGGCTCCTTGGAAGAAAAATATAAATAAATGAGGGGTGAGACTTTTGCACAGTACTGCAGTCATGACATTAATTAATCAATTTTAGGACTGTTAGATTCTGCATCTTATGATATTCTTTAACATGCTGATGGGTGGGTTGGTTATTTGATTCATCAATCATGATGAATCTACTTTTTATCTTTGGTATATTATTGACCAAAAATTTGTTCAGAGTATAAATTACTAACTGAAAAATGTCTTTTACATAATTCTGCTTTTTGGTTTGCTCTGTTCCTTACTTTTTGCCTCAATTATTTCCTTTTTTTCATCTGTATTTTTGCAAACGGCTCTACAAAAAAGAGGGAATTAAGCCCAAAATGTACTATTTGTTACATAAAGAAGGGGGCGCGGTCTAGCTTTCACGTCGGTTTGACAGCCGTTTTTAACCGACGAAGAAGAAGATGACGGCGACGAAAACAAAGCGACGCTCATAAGTCACCTCTCAATATTATCGTAACTTCAACCTAATTTTTTTTCATGCCGAGCGTTGTTTTCTCCAAATTCATACTAACCCCACATTGGATTCACGTAACCCAACCAGTTAGCTTGTTCTAACTAGCGACGGACATTTTATTTAACAGCATATGATATCAAAATATTAGCCAGCGACTAGCCTGTCATCAGTTAGCTGACAGAAGCCAGACAGTTAGCTTAGCTCCAGCAGAGATATCTGACGTAGCTTTGAGTTCAGAGCCCTTTAGGGGTGAAGCTTTAGTTTAAGTCTTGTTCCAGAAAAACCCGAAACATGTCGGATGATTATGAATTAAGCGACGACCCGAACATGATGAGAATGGAGGAGGATGGAGAGGCGAACAGTGACGACCCGATGTCAGCAGCGGGGGACTGTGGCCTTATGGGGGGCGAGGCCGAAGGATCAAGGATCGACGCCAGTAAAAACGAGGAGGATGAAGGGTATGGTGATGGTGAAGGGTGGATAGACTCAGGTTCACTGTTGATAATCGAAAAGATGCTGTAGCTGGAGGACCGGATTTTTACAGGACCTGGCATTGTTATTGTTGGGTACTACTTTATTCATTAGGAGGGGTGATTATTTTAACAAGCATTCATAAACTAAACATTACACTAGAACGATTTCCGAGGTGTTTGAGTGTTACCGGTTTGCTATTTTAAAAGTTTGGGTTTTAAAAGGAAATGTTAGACTAAAGTAAGTGATATTTTCAAATATCATTTACTTTTGAATGTTTGTTATTATTTTCAGTTTTCTGTTTAGAAAAACAGCTTTTCCTGTTGTTCAGAAAATCAAAGTATGGATGCATATACAGAGTATTGGTTTGTTATTGTCCTGTGGTGTGACAGAAAATGATGCAAAGAATAGGGTGAAGTATAGGCAGATTATCCGTTTTAGCGACGTCCAATGGGAGCACTAAAAAGAAGATTGCATTAGATTACCAATCATTGATATTGGCTAATAATTAGCAAATGTTTAAGTGTTGGCAATATCAATCAAAAGTGGAGCTAATGGTTCCAAAATTGTATGAAGAGCATACATTACATTGCAGGATTTTTGTTTCCCTTTTTAGAAAAAGGTGGGAAATAAAACCCAAAATAAAGTCACAAGACTTACAAAATATATATATCGCCATCAGCTGTGAGTCACAGTCCTTTTATATCAACCTGGTCACTGAATCCCTTAATTAAAAAGAATTAGAACAGGTTCAATTTAGGGAATATCTTAACATTTTATCACTGCAGTTGTAAACAAAACCATCTTTCTTGATAATAACACTGCACTGGTTGGTTGCAGGTCTACAGTACTTCACTGGTGGATTTATATGCATGGTTTTCCTTGCAATAAAGTGATTGACTGATTCTGATATAGAAAGGGGTTTTGGACTTACACCATTTAAAATTCACCATCACTTTAAAATAACAAAACAATTACCCCGCATTTCATGATTATAGTTGAATTTACTCAAGAATAAATACATTTCTCTTTATCAAATGGTCACAAACAACAGAAAGATGTTAACAGGCTTCTGTTAAGAAAGGGAACATATTCTTTGCCCTATTTTAATATGGACAAAGCATGTTTATATGTGAAGGCCCATTTTGAGCTAGGAAAAACCCTTGTATGTGTTCACATTTTGGTTGCACATAAAAGATGAAATCAGGTCCTCATTAGTCACCTAATGAATGGAGGATCTGCTGTGTTTGATATTGTATTGTCTGGATGTAAATTGATGATAAATTACTTACTAAGCAAGTTACATAGATTACTTGTAGCAAATGAGGGGACCTTTGAGCAGCCCAGCTGTTTAAAGAAGCTTGCATAGATATCTTATAAAGCAGTCTCAACACATAGACACCACCTGCTTATTTTTGTGTGATTTGTCAACAGGAAGATGTTTGTTGGAGGCCTCAGCTGGGACACGACTAAGAAGGACCTGAAAGATTACTTTTCAAAGTTTGGGGAAGTGGTAGACTGCACGTTAAAGCTGGACCCCATGACTGGACGGTCAAGGGGTTTTGGGTTTGTGCTCTTCAAAGAACCTGAAAGTGTTGATAAGGTATTATCCTGTTCACATAAGTGGATGTGTGTGTTTTTTTTAAAATTACCAGTGAATTTGCTTTTCTAACAGACATGAACTTGCTGTGATTGTGCAGTTTCATGTCTGTGTGGGTGGGGTTTTTTTTTTTCAGTTTTATTTAATGATTAGCAGAAAATTTTCATTTTTGGCCTTTTTTTTTGTCATATAGACTTAAATTAGAATGAATGTAACTATACTACTGCGCGGTTTATGAATACAACCTATAAAGTTTGAGCTCAATGATGCC
>NW_005187403.1:1114377-1117838 GCF_000239375.1 Pundamilia nyererei | reverse complement strand
ATATACATATAAAATGTGTACGAACATGGAAGACTTGTATGAATTTGTGGTGAATTATGGGACCTTAATTTGACTTAATCTGGTAATTTCTTATAGTGTGAAATAAAAGTGGCAATGTCTAAGGAGCAGTACCAACAGCAGCAGTATTGGGGTGGCAGAGGAGGATATTCATCTAGGTCTCGGGGAAGAGGTGGTGAGTGTAGACTGTTTTGCATAACTTCTTGCAGGTAAAGATATTTATAAAGCTTACTTGTACAAACTGTGCAAAAAAGTGTTTTCTGTTCTTAAAGATAACAAAGCTTTCTCCTCTGCTAGGCTTGTTATGTAAATGTGATGGTAAAACAGTAATTAAAAAAACAAACAAACTAAAAACACACACATACAAAATTCTTAACTGTTTTACATTTCTGGGATGTAAATCACAAAATTAGCAGTTAAGTCTGCTCTCAATCTAACAGTCTGATTTAATAATAGAAGATGAGGTTTGACTGTTGCATTTTTAGTTTGAAACACAGGTCAGTTTATGTCAACTTGGTGTCTGTATTTTGTTTCAGGCCCAAATCAAAATTGGAACCAGGGTTATGGAAACTACTGGAATCAAGGCTATGGAAATTATGGCAACTATGGTTACAGTAATCAAGGCTATGGAGGATATGGTGGCTATGATTACTCTGGTTACAACAACTATTATGGCTATGGTGACTACGACAGTGAGTATAGTTTTACGGCCAGTTTTTTTTCTACTTTTGAAACAATACAAACGTGTGAAATTTCCACTTTGTTCACATGTACAGATCAATCTGGTGGTTATGGCAAGTCGCCACGACGTGGTGGTCACACGAACAGTTACAAGCCGTATTAATAGGGGAAACCCTCCTCTTGAAATAGGTATGTAATAGTACATATATATACTTTTTTGCTTTTAAACTTAAAGTAGTTTTATATTTACTTTGATGTTTGGTAACATTATGCATAATTTCCTCCATAAATTTCTTTTTCTCAGCACCCTGAAGTGCTTTACAGTAGTGGTAACATAGAGGCTACGCTCTTGTGGCGATTATTTTAACAGCCGGCTTCTGCTGCCTCTTTTGCATCTTCTCTTTTTTTTTTAAACTGTAAAGTTAACAGGTAATGTACTGCTACTACAGTAAATGGATGCCAAAGTTAAGGATGTGCAAGGAAACAGAAGGAAGTATGTTGTCTCCTAACTCTGACATACCTTGTTTGTACCTGCCAGCGGAGCTTCCTTGCAGGCCATGAGCTGACTCCCAGATACTCTCAGGGCCCGCTCAATGCGGACCGGGTATGAGAAGCATACGCTCTCGAATGCTGCCATTTGGTATGGTCTTCCAACATCCTGTATCAGCATTTCTAAACTAAACAATATGGGACACGTCCAGCTTTGTCATCTTTCTTTCAATTTTTTAATTTCTTTGCAATTGTTTGTAATGTAAAACGTAAAATATACATATGTAATTGTCATTTTTTACAGGCCCTTACTCCCCCACAAGTAATAATTATAAATCTGAAAAAATAACTTTGTTTTTTAAAGGATACATACAGCTTTCTCTGGACTTTCCAGTTCCTAATGTTAATATATGCATCCCTAATCTTAATTAAAATGCTTGTTTCTTTATTTAGCTCTTGTAGCCAGTAGTCCATGAGCTAAAACCTGGTTCGTATTTGGACTCTACTGTGCTGGGGGATAAAGTGCTTTAATTTGTGTACATGTATTGTTCTGTTTTGTGTTACTCACAGCGATGGAAAAGGCTCCTCCTTTTGTTAATTTTCCTGTAACAAATTTTCCTCTTATAACCTTTGGTAAAATGAGAAGAATCAAAGTGTCACTACATCTCCAGAAAATTTGCATGTAATGCTTTCTTTAATGTGTATTTTTGACCAATCTGAACATTTCTTCCATTTAGTATTTTGGCTTTGACTTCTTCAATTTAATGCACTTCAAGATCTCTAGCTTAACTTTCTAACTTTTTATGTAATATGTTAAAATAATCAGTTTGGTTTTTTTCTTATAGTTTTTTTATTACATTGGACATTATAAACACAGGGGATTCCTATTGTTTTGCAATCTTACCCTCTTTGTTTGTCTATAGCTGATTTATTGTTGTTTGTTTTTCATAGGTTTCAGAGTGATGAAAGTCTACCGTGCGCTGTTGGAGCGTTGGCCAGAGAGATGATGGCATCCAGCAAAGATTACTTAGCTAGTTGTAAGACAGTAATTGAAGAACACCGAGACCTACAGTACATTTTCTCCTATACCTACTGAGTATTTCATTGTTATGCATTTATTTGGATTGCTGCAATGTTTGATCAGTTTGCTTTCCTCATCCCTTCGTTTTTTGTACTTATGTCCAAATGCTAACTTGTGAACTGCTTCATATATTCCATGACTGAAATGTAACATTGGTTGGAACAAATCACTCACATATTCAGTAATGTGGTAGCAAAGATACAAAATGTGTTATTACAATTCATTATCTTTATCATAGTCATCAATCATATATTAAATATGTTATTACAGAGTTTGACAGTCATAAACATACAATATATATACAGTGTATTGGACATGAAGAAATGCGACAAATAAAAATAAACACATTTGAATTTCTGTTCCATTAATAGAGTGGTTTTATGTCACACATGTAAGACTGTTGGAGTGTTAAAGTATTTCAGCTAACTTCATATCACTTCAATCTCTGCTGCCCTCAATTTCTTTTTCACATTATGTTGTCACAAAATAACATAATCAACAATCATTAGCCCTTTAAATTTACATGTCTTTGCTTAAGCTGAAGTGATCACTTGCAAGAGTAATTCAAATGCCGGTAAGCGCCATGTTTGTAGCTTTCAGCCTTGAGTAGGTAAACGTGGAATTTATATAACTTTTGTGGCAGCAAGGATGATGAGGATGATGATGATCAGGACAATCACACCGATTAGGATCATCATTTTAACATTTTTCCACCAGTATTTTCTGGCCACCCTTGTGGATGTTCTCTGGAATGAGTCAGCCTGAAAAGAAAAAAAACTGCCAAATTAAACCCTGATATTTGAGGAAGCACATGCGTCGTTTAAAGACAAGCAATCTCCAGAAGCCCTATAAAGCATCAACCATTTGCACGCTTTAGAGATGAACACGAAGGTTTCTGATTGAGTGATTACAAAGTGATGAAGAATGATGAATGGATAATTAAAACAGGGACCCTAAAATACTAGAAGAACAAACTGAGTCTTTGTTTCCCAAGGATGGTTACATGTATTGCAAAGATGTTTAATGTGCATGAAATACTGAAATATTAAGTATCTAGTGAGAACAAGTTACCATACATATATAAATAATTGAGATGAAATAGATACTAAACTAAAGGGGTGACCGCAGTAGTGTATAACTGTTTAAACATCCTAGCTAAAAGTAACAATAAAACATTTAAAAGTGGGTGAGC
>NW_005187403.1:1100985-1113852 GCF_000239375.1 Pundamilia nyererei | reverse complement strand
TTTTTTTTTTTTTTAGTGGCAGAAACGGGCTTCCATAGAAACAGGTAGCAATGTGTGGGTTATTTTACAAATTTGGTCTGTAAATGAAAGCAAAAGAAAACAAAGGTTTATAGGGGAACTGGAAACTGCTAGGGACGTTTCCCTAATCAGACAACAAACTGTAAAGGTTAGGAAACTGCTTTAGTGTCAAATAAGGCATTTTATTATGACTATATGTATCAGGAGCAGGATTTTCTTTTTTAAATCTCAACCCGTCTAGTTACAAACATACCATACTATCCCCAGAAATCATGAAATCACTCAAAGTATCTGAAAGCTTTACTTTATGAACAAAAAGCATAAATATGCTTTGTAGCACAGCTAAACATAATATCTTCATATATGATAAAAGATAAAATGGCTTCAAGCTTCTTCCTAAAAGGCCCACGATCGGATACTTACAGACGCCTGCAGGTCATCCGTCTTACCAATCAGATCATCTAATCTGTCGCCTCTCTCCAGCACTTTGTTGATGTTGTCTGTCAGAATAACTTTAACCTCATTTACCTGACCTTGCACTTGGTCAAGCTTAGAGGCTGGAACAGCGGGAGTTGGCTGAGAATGTTGGTCAGCCTGTGAAAAATGGTGGAAATTGATTCACTTTTAGTGCTGTTGGTCCCTTATCCAAACATTTACTAGCATGTGTATGCTACTACAGGTCTGCCGGGCAAATGGCGGTGCTACAGTCCCTGTATAAGTTATTTCTAAGAACCAAACCTTACTTCCTGCAACTGTGCTAACAGGAAAAAGTGCTGTCAAGTGTCGGTAAGTTTACCAAGGCCTGTGTCACTGCCAGATGAGCACCATTGTCACAAAGTAAATTTTACTTTCAAAATTTTGATACGGGATTGTTCAATAATGTCAAGATTGACATCAAGTCACCCTCAGTCATCAATAGAAGAGCAGTATATTAGGCAAAAATGAAGTTATAGTCTAAAAATAACATCGACTTACCATAGCAACACTGTTTCCTGGTCAAAACAGCAAAATCCAGCTTCGAACAAAAAAAGGAAATCTTCAGACGAGTTCAGTCCAACTAATTTAATAAACAAACATAGAGATCTGTGTTTCGGGTCATACAGCAAAAGCTGGACAAACGTTTCCTGAAGGTTGCACCTCTTCACAGTTACTTATTAACTAACAGTTGCTGCAATCAAAGTCTCACTGTTTTACCAGAACAAGTCGCCATCACCAGAGAGAACTAAATTTAGTCGAACATGAACATGCAGTACTTTCATTTCCTGCTTTTGAGGAACTAGGCCTCTATATGATCACTACATAAGAGCAAAAACAGCCACCCTGTTTAGTTATTACAGACAAAGAAGATTGAAGTTAAGCTGGTAAATAAGTGTCTACTAGTTTTAGTTCTGTGTGGTTTACATACCATCAGCTGTCAGAGTGGTAAATGCAGGCCAGTGTTGAGCTGATATGTCTGGGCAAAGTACTCTGTGTTTGCGGCAGAGGGATATTTGCAAGGCAATAAAGGGGTGTATTCACTCGGTTGCTCCACTTCATTTCCTCATCCTGTGTTGTGCAGTTTGTTATTTCACCAGTGTAGCAGCCCACACCTGACAGTTTCAAAGTTTTGTTGTGAAATTATGCTTCATTCTAACATATTCAAGCGTCGGTTTAGTGCAGGTTAGCCCCTTTTTATGTAATTACTAGAAAACTTTTGAAAATATGTTATATAAAACAGGTCACAAGACGCACTATTTACCAGTGTCTGTAAGCTGTCTCATCAATGTATCATATCTATTTCTGGTCATTTTTGCATGGCCTTTGCCTTTTTAAATCGTCTTCGGTGATTCAGAAATAAAGCTGCAATATGGGATACAAGTTGAATATTATTTTAACAATATAACCGTTAGATTAACACAGTGGGTTAGCCTGCGGGGCCTGGATATGTTATGTGTGTAGGTTTTGTATGTCTTGTTTTCACACCAAATTGTGCTTCATTTACAGTTTTTTTTTTTTTTTGCTGTTTCAGCTTTCTTCCCCCACAGTGCAACACAGTAGTGTTTGTGTGCATGTGTGTTCATTTGTGTGTCATTTTTCTGCTGAAAGGACAAGGAATAACTGAAGATTGTGTAGCAGTCAAAGAAAAATAAAGCATTAGTAACACATAAATACTGAAGCCATTCAACCATTAATTCTATTTACTGAGCTCAGGATGTACTTCTCTAATAAAGAGGATCTGGGTGTGAGTTGTGGGAACTGATCATTGAGAGGGAGAATGCTTGCCAAATACTAACAGTAGCTGTGGATTACTGAAGTGGAAATAATAAAGACAAATCTTTAAGTGTGCATCAATGCTGGCTTGCTTGAAGTCACTGGTACAAAAAGGTAGCCTTAGGCTGAAAGGGAGAGGACAGATACAGGTTGGTTACTTGCCAGATGAAGTAATGGGTAGGACTGCAAACTGAGGGGTAAAGGGAAGCAGGTGTGTGAATGGGTGTGGCTACAGATCATGGGTTAGTGCAGATAAGTGAATCAGGTGACTGGGTGAGGAGCAAAGTCTGATGGCATCTGGTGGACAGATGGAGAACACCGGAGAGGAGCTAAAAGAGTGAATACTGAACAGCTAAATCACAGAAGAAACTAATATTACAAGTCTTTGCATCACTAAACATTATGTTTCTTTTCTTTAATATGAAGCATTAAAAAAAGTTGTATCCATGGTCTTAATAGGCTTATCCAGCTACAATCACAATGCAAGCAAGTATTCATAATTAGTTGAGTTACACACAGTAAGAGATTTGAGTAAATTGCCTCTGTGTATTTCTCTTTGGAGCGCATGCTTTTATAGAACCGGCGTTTTGTCTGTAGTTTTATTATTACATGATGAACAATTAATCTAGAAAACGTGGCTCTAGAAAACTTTACATTGGGGCAAAGAGGTCTAGGCAGTGTCGCACATGAAGTGAAGTAGTAAAAATCCCCTTTATGCAAATGGAGTCAACAAAATATCCACAAAAACACTTTAAAACGATTTATTCTAATATAATCTCTTCTAAGAAAACAAACCCGATTTTTTTTTAGGTAGGTAAGTTAAAACAGTTAGTTTTTAAAAGTAACTTTTAAGGACATAAAAGTGTAAGTGGGGGGTGGGTTCAGCTGGTGGGCACCTGTAGATCCGCCCCTGCCCTGTTAAGTGGCTCAGTCTAAATATATTCCATATAATTTTAGAAGCTGGGAATGTGTTTTCTAAAAAAAGTCTTCATTTGTTAGCCCAAAGCTGTGAGATACATGGAGTGGGAGTGACAAGTTCAATATAAAAAAGAAAATGCGTCCCAACAGTGCCATCTTGCGGCTGCCCGAGCTTGCAAACATTCCTTCTTCAGCCATTACAGCTGTTGCCAGATCCTGAAACGGAAATTACTTCTACGGTGTGCTGATGTATCATGTTTTCCTGCACGACTACTGATGAAGGGTTTCATCAGTTGCTTTCTGGAGTTTCTAAATCACAGTTATCTTCAACCTTCAGAGTTAATCATTGCTTTATATAATCGGCGCCGGCGAACATCACAGGCAGCTTTCACTTTATAAAGCAAACCTACATCGGTACGATTGCCCTTTGCTTCATTTTGACCCGCTGAATTCAACTTTTCTGCAGCGACTGTCGACGAGCAGAAGATGAACCAAGGTAGCGGAACCCGCAGCGGGAAGACTTTCCTGTTCACGTCGGAGTCTGTTGGAGAAGGACACTCCGGTAGGCTAGTGCTGTACTCATGTCTCACAGTGTAACGAACAATGTCCAGCTAGACATTCACACATGGATGTATCAGAGACACTTGGACATGTCTGGACATGCACACATACATTGTCGGTCCTTGTAACTCACCACAGCCGTGATGTTAGCAAACTACACAAGTGTATGGAAGATCATTTTACTCAAAACTGATATTGGGGGCAAATAATGATGGTCAATTAACACTTCAGTTATTTCCGTTAAATGAGAATATGAATGTTAAAATATTCAAAAATTTATTTTTGCGGCAGAATAATTACATTTTATATCCTAAATTCAATTTTAAAAAAATATAAATAAAATGAGAACCTTAAATAATTAAGATGTTTTTTTTATAACTAACATAATATGAAATATAATTTAAACCAAAATTGAAATTAAATATGCAAATTGCCAAAAATGTGACATAAAAATTTATTTAGAATAGTTTTAATATTTAAACAAGATTGAAGCTTCAATACTAAACATACTCTAAACCTCTTTGGAAAAAAAGAAAGAAAAGAAAGCATGATAATCTCAAAAGGTGGGAGGAGAAAAAAAATATTTATTGGAAAAGTTCAGCATTTTAGAAAATATGTTAAGTGCTTTTCTTGGTATGATTAAGTATACAATTATGATGCAAACTAAGTAGCTTGTAGAATCGCCTTTATTAGCAGTGACTTGAAATAATCTATGACTTAATTTTTTATCATTGTGGAGGAATTTTGACCCACACTTCTTTAATACATCACTTAGTAAAAATAAACATTGTTATCATATTTTATATATTATTATCCTTCTACAACATATCAGGATTCAAATTGAATACAAATCTGCAGAATGTATTTCTTTTATTTCACTTTACTTTATTGTTGCCCAATTAGAATTTTTTACATACTGATTTTGTGTTCACAGATAAAATGTGTGATCAGATTAGTGATGCTGTGCTCGATGCGTACCTAAGTCAAGACCCTGACTCTAAAGTGGCCTGTGGTAAGTTTCCAGTTTTATTATATTGGCGTGATAACGTTTTCACTATTTAGTAAGATTTCCGTCAGGAATTCAACACAGAAATTCCAAATCATCTGCTATTGTTATGTGAACGATGAGATAAGCAGTTGGAGCATGGATCGTGATGTGTCAGAACTAATAGTACTAACAGATCTTTAGAGTGAATAAAGTTCAATTAGTTTTGAATGTAGCTGCAAAGGTAGGCTAATTTGGTAACTAATAATTAAACAGTGTTTGCCTTTTAGATCGAAGTTCAGGTCAGCATTTTTCTTCTGGGTTCCTCTTGGATGACGAAATAAATGCAGTTTCAGATAACAAACCATCTTCTTCCTCTCTTCCTGAGACTCGCTCACAGTATTCGTTTCAATTTTTACAGAATGTGTGGCAAAGACTGGCATGATTTTACTAGTTGGAGAAGTAACATCCAAAGCCACGGTAGACCTCCAGACAGTCGTGCGAAACACCGTTAAGAAGATTGGCTATGATGACTCCTCAAAAGGTAAACTATGGATGAAATTGGTATTCTTTTGATTACGTGATTTTACAGAAAGTCAGAGTCAAAGAGTGTTGCTGATATTTTTTCAACTGTGATGTGCAGGCTTTGACTACAAGACCTGCAATGTACTAGTGGCTCTGGAGCCGCAGTGTGCGGAGATCTCAGACTGTGTGTTCGAAGGCAGGGATCAGGAGGATATCGGTGCAGGGGACCAGGTTCAGTATTTGATTTTCAGCCACTATGTTTGAATAAGTATTTTGGAGTTGGGGCTAGGATTAGGAGGCCAATAATAAACACATTAATCCTTTTTTATGTTTTTGGTTCAGCAGCAAAGGCATAGGAAATTCATAAATCAACAATTTTGTAATTTAAAGATGAAAATATTGAAAAAAGTCATAATTCTGATTGTAACTCTTTTGACATTCAAATACTGAAAACTACCCATAAGAAACGACGTCACAACTTTCATACATATTTTTGTGTAACTCTTACTGTCTCTGATCTCTTTAATGAAGTAGAACTATTTCTTCCCAAGTAAATTATTATTTACATTTTTTTGCTATAATATTCATAAGAGATTAATGTGTGTGTGTGTGTGTGTGTGTGTGTGTGTGTGTGTGTGTGTGTGTGTATATCATGTAACCACAAGGAATTTCCAGTTTTTCAGAAATCGTGAATAAACTGATGATTGGCGCTACTCCCTCGCCTCCCTTTAGAATTTTTAAATGGTGTATTCACCGAAGGACTGTTTGAAAAACTTGATTTTTAGCACTAAATAAAAAATATGGAAAAAGGGGGTCAAGGCATTACCTTCACTACAGGGTTTCATTTACTTGGAATGACTGTGTAAGCTTATTTGTTGAGATATTCAAGTGGCAAACCAAGCAACAACTTATTTGCAAAACACTTCATATTTTTCAGAGACATAATTTGTAAATATTTGCAATTAAAGATTTAAATACAAACTTTTATGTAACTGGCCTTTCACCCTTAAGGGCTTGATGTTTGGCTATGCCACGGATGAGACTGAGGAGTGCATGCCGTTGACCCTGCTTCTGGCTCATAAACTAAACTACAGGATGAAGGAGCTGTCGCGGAATGGAGAGTGTCCTTGGATACAGCCAGACTCCAAATCACAGGTAAGCTTTTTCACAAGGAAAATCTTGCACACTTCATCTTTTTTGTGTTTTTCTTTTAATATTATGGATGAAACTATACCCTCTCCGCTTTTTGGTTTCTCTTCTGTAGGTCACCGTGGAGTATCGAGACAACATGGGAGCCATGGAGCCCCTGCGTGTCCACACTGTGGTGATCTCAGTACAGCACAGTCCTGACATCACCCTGGAGGAGATCAGATGCAACCTAATGGAGAAGGTGGTGAAGGCTGTCATTCCTGCCAAGTACCTGGATGATAACACCATCTACCATCTGCTGCCGAGTGGGAAATTCCTTTTTGGGGGTCCACAGGTTAGGAATGACTAAAGCCTGTAGTAAATTGTGATTTTCATCCGATGTGAGGGCATGAATGATATGCCTTTGACGTTTTTTATACATCAACAGGGAGATGCGGGACTCACAGGACGTAAAATCATAGTGGATACCTACGGAGGATGGGGTGGGCACGGAGGAGGGGCTTTCTCTGGAAAGGACTATTCCAAAGTAGATCGGTCTGGAGCTTATGCAGCACGTTGGGTAGCCAAGTCACTTGTCAAGGCTGGACTGTGCAGGCGAGCTCTCGTTCAGGTGACAATCGAATGGCATTAAGGGGATCAACGTGTAAAGAAAGTATTTCACTCTTTATTCGCATCACTGTTTTGTGTCTAACGTGTGATGATTGGTGTCCACTCTGCCATGCTCTTAAGATCTCCTATGCTATTGGTGTGAGCCATCCACTCTCCATCTCAGTGTTTCACTACGGCACATCTAACAGAGACGAAGACGAGCTGCTGCAGATCGTACAGAAGAACTTTGATCTGAGGCCTGGAGTGATTGTGAAGTATGTGCAGTTTGTCCTAGTTGCATCTGATAAAGATAAGAGATTCTTTTATTAACAGTGTAGCACTTTGCTTTTACAGAGAGCTGGGACTGAAGAAGCCAATTTACCAGGCCACTGCCTGCTACGGTCATTTTGGCAGGAAGGAGTTCCCTTGGGAAAAGCCGAAGACTCTGGTGTTTTGAGTTTAGTGTTGAGTGTTTTCTAGTTGTGTCCTAGTAAAGTCCGCTTAGTGTCACATAATCAATAATGTCTAAATTCACCTGTTTAAATGTCTTCTCTCTGTTTAAGTGTCTCCTCATTTCTGGCTTCAAACTGCAAAAGCCGTGGCCACCACCTTTTATAACAAAGATTAATTACTATTTTTTTAATTAGAAAAAAGCAACACATTGATGTATTGTTGTATGATGGTTACTGTAAAACATCTGAAGATAAGTGTCACTTTTATACACACTGTCAAAATTCAGAATCTATATCTATACTTTACATTTATTGATTAAAAGGCTGCAATAAAAACAGACTTTTATTATAATATCATGTAACACTAATACACTAATTTGAAATACTTCAAAGATGGAATGACCAATAAAGTATGATCTGTATCATGTAACCACCCACAAATATATACAGATACTAACCAGTCTGCATATTCACTCTAAAAAAATATTGCTTTGGCTCTACCAAGTGGACATGAACATCCATCTACTTTTTCCACTTACCCAACTCCGGGTGAACTTATCCCCGACATAGGGAGACAGCCATTCACAGTCCCATTAACACCTATGTGCACGTCTTTGGACTGTAAGAGGAAGCTCGAGAAAGCATGCAGGGAAGAGGGTGAACATGCAAACTCTACACAGGAAGGCCCCAGCTGGCTCCTGGAGTCAAACCAGAACCTTCTTACTTCTTACTTAGTCCACAGTACCAACTGCCGAGCTGTCCTGGTTATGAACAGTCAAACAATCGTTTTGAGATGCATGGTGAGAACAAACAGTACACTGGCAAGGAGACGTTTATTATACCCGTTGCTAAATTCCACGAATGGACTGATAGTGATGTTCTGCAGATGCCGTGCCTGGAGATGGCGCTGTTGCATCATGTGTGGGGTGGATTGACCCTTTGGCCTTGTAGCCACTCTGCTTGGTGAGTAATGTCCCCCAGAGGACATTCTTCTTGTTGATGCAAAAACATGACATACACCCACAGAGTGAACACTTACATCGGGTGTTTCCATGAAAGTGCAGCGCACAGAGAGATGAATAATACCACCATGTTGTCAGATTTCAGTCCAGAGGGGGAGTGAGTTGGAAATGTGGGGAAAAGAGAAAAACATTCATTTAGTGATACTGACTTTTAAGTTCATGCAAAACGCCCTACATTTTACCATGCAGCTAAAGAACAGCCAGTTTGCAGCAAACTGGATGAATTTAATGGTTGGGAAGTGTAAAAGCTGAAACTTGTGTTTTTTATGATCACTGTGCCAAAAAGTATGTGAAAGGAAATGAGTCCAGCGAGGTGTGCAGAGGCATGAAGCAGCCACTCTGTCCTCAAGTACAGCCTTGTTTATCTAATGTGTCATCCATGCTAATGGAGAGAACAGGAGGGTACTGGGTAACTCGTTATATTAAACCTTTTAAAACAATTAGACTATCATATTTAAAGGAACATAAATCACAATCTTAATATTCTGTAAATGTTAGCTTAAAAATCACAGAAATATGTCCTCTTGTAAAACAATTTATCTGAAAAGGACATCTTTATCTTTATATCGTCAATACAAAATTGTACAATATTTATAATCATGGAGCTAAATTAATTTGCTGAAATCTAGATTTACATATATTGGATTTATTTATTTAGTAGTTTTTTGTTAGACAGAAGGACATAAAAACACTAACAGTTGCAGTAAGCCAGGTTTTATGCATTGTGTAAACAGCTGATTCTACCTCATCGCAACATGAGAATTTTGCATAACACACTCTAAATACGGTGTTTAGCTTTTCTTTTTATACTAAAAATTTATAATTAATCTTTTGCACTCAGTTTTTAGCTGTGTTGAAACATTAAACTAACAGGTATTGGTAATATGACTGTATTTAGCATTTGTGGTATTATTTTGTCACAAGATTTTTTACTATTGAGTTTAGTTCAGTGGTATATGCTTAAATCATTTTATTTCTGTTAAATCACTAACAAAAATCCTATTCAGTATATGAAAAACATTTATTGTATTTTGTATTATACTGTAAATGGTTTTTAGTCTAAACCTTAATAGTGGAAGTACTATATTGGTAAAGGTTACACTCACATGTGCAAAAGAATTCTTGTGATTTCCCTTTGATATATTTCAGAGGTGTTAAAACGACCAACTTTAGCCTTTATGCACCTATAACACCTTAGAGCATTTTTCATTTAATTTCATAGCAATAACATCTAATTTGTATCCACAGCACTTGAATATTACTGACACTTTATTTGGCACATCTTGCTAATACTCTTTTACTCTAATACGCTTTTTATTTTTAGAGGTGGCCATCTGATGTTGGTCCATGTTGACATGATAACATCACTCATTTGCTGCAGATTGTGCCAGTGGATCAGCCATTCTGTGTTCAGAGTCACTTAAATCACCATTCTTCCTCATTCTCATTAGAACTTGACCATGGTTGCATACCTGAATGTGTTGCTTTCATATGATTGAGTCATTAATATTTGCATTAACAAGGAGCTGAACAAGTATACCTTATATAGTGAGTAAACAAAGAGCTTACATTTCTAATCAAGATCATGTCAACACTTATTAATGCCACTGATTCTATGAACATCCTTTAAGTTGTAATTTCAGACTGCTTTCTGTATAAATCAGCTTCCACACACTTCACATATTTTCCAGGCATTTCTCAAACGCATGAACAAATGAAATGGAACAAACGCATTTCATTTTTGCAGCAGCTGAAGATAATGTATTTTAAAAAGAAAGACCTACACTGTGCTTTTATTATGAAATCTCACCTTCGTTATCACATTTTACCACTCCGTCCTTCTTAACAAGAGAGACACATTTGTGTGAGACTTACTCTGTCAAAGAAATTATTCATAGTTTTCAATCAGCAGTTCGTCAGTGTTTAACAGTAATTGAATTTTGATATGGGGGCAATTATTCATCATTTAAGGTTATTTGCATTAATTTGGAATATTAATGGGTTCTTTCGGGGTGAAAGAGGAGATGAGTATTTGGTCACAGAGGAGCTACACCACTCCAGGCAGCACATGGGAGAAGTTTGCCTTAAATTCTTTCTATCAGACAGGTTCTGTAAGACGTGATTAATTATGTTAAAAAGTTGTTGTTGTTTTTTTAACCTGAGCTGTTGTCATTTTCTAACCCTAACTAAACTGAAATATAAAATATTTTTTAAAACCCCGAAGGCTAAGTTCTCCTTGTCTTCAGGTCCAGGTCACTCAACACTGCTACTATCTGCAGATTGTTTTTCCTTGAAAATAATTATTCAGAAAATTAAGTCTTTCTGGGAACAGGCCCAGAAGAGCTTAAGAAAATCATTCAGTGTTTCTCGATATCTTCTCAGAATTAGAATTCATTATTTATTTATTATTATAAAATGTTCTGGATATTTTCCTCCAATGAAGGACATATATGTTGTCATAGTTACCATTTTCTTTAAGCTCATGCTCAATGATTGCTCAGCATCTACAAGATGACCTGCTATTATTATTATTATTTTTTTTTAAATAACAAAGTTTGTGTCTCTGTTGCATAGGCAGTGGTTTGAGGCCTGGGTGTGGTTTCTCCAGATAGTCACTTTGTGTTCTTTAAATTGGTCAATAATGACCAGGAGCTGGACCTCTCCACCGTGTTTTATCTAAAAACAGAGATAGCTGTTATAGCATCCCGCACAGGATTTTGAGCTTCCGTTTTTGAACTATAGACTGCATTTTAATATGACGCTCTACTGGGTTTGACTGACTTTTGAAGCAGCCTCAAGTGGCACCCAGAGGAACTGCAGCTTTTCACAGTACTTCTGCCTTGGCTTAATCTTTCAGCTTTGCAGTTTCCCGTTGAATAAGTTGAGTCTCGCTTAGTAGTATGTGGTTATAAGAAAAGTTAAATGCTTTTCAGCATTCGGTTTTGCGTTACTGAATTCATAATAGTAGTAATTTTTAATTCCAGCCCCACTAATACTAACATTTGCATTCAGCACAGAGGTATGTTTTGAGTTTTGCAGAAAACTTAGCATGGCTGTAGACTCTCTCTCTCTCTCTTCCCTTCTTTTTCGATTTCCCTCCAAGTAGCAGATGATAAGAGGTAATCCTATGGTGCTACATTTTCCCCTCAAATTTCAAGTGTAATGAGATTTTTCGGACTGGGCACACAGCAAGGTTACAGTATAAGGACAGCAGCTGTGAGGGTGTGAGATAAGAACAGATTGGCTTGGTGATAGAAGAGACGAGACGGTTTCAGTCTGGAATAGCTGATTTTCTGATTCAGAGCTCAGAGCTCTTTGATTGTTTTGACAACCTGCTAAGATATTCAGGAGAAGGACCGCTACAGCTCATGAAATTTGCAGATCCTGATTGACTGTAGGATATTTTCATAGAGGCCATCCATATGTATGGTGTGTGTGTGTGTGTGTGTGTGTGTGTGTGTGTGTGTGTGTGTGTGTGTGTGTGTGTGTGTGTGTGTGTGTGTTGGCATATGTGAACCGGTTTAAGCTGAGCTGGAGGTGGAGGACTTGGATTTCTTTCTCAGCTGGTCTCTTATAGGATTTTCAAAAGGATGGGAAGACTTCTCCATCCATCTCTCTCTCACACACATTAAGCAGACACACAGATTTTGTATATTTTTTTTAAAGACCCCTCTGTCTGGTTATACTTGACTTTACTTGGTCTTTGCACATTGTGACAAGACGCCAGAGGCTTTTCCACAAGTGTGAATTTGCTTAATTGACCACACAGGGCTCTAGTAGGATTCTATAGAAGCCAGGAAGCCATGCGTTCCAGTATCCAAATACCACCACAGTAGCTCACAAAATGAAAATATAAGTTTAATTATAAAAATGTATTTCCAAGTTTAAAAGTTAACATTGTGGCAAATTTATTGCAAAGCCAGGTGATGAGTAATTTGAAAGCAACAAATATCCCCCCCCCCAAACAAAATACAACAGAAAAACCCTGTAAACACAACATTGATTAAGAGATAATTGTTAATACCACTTTATTAAGGTAAACATCTTAGCAAATAATTGTATTTTTATACTTGCAGTAGTTTATGTCTAATAGTCAGAGAAGCACTTAAATAGCACTACAGAAGAAGTGCAAGCATACAGGGAGTAACATTTTTAAAGTTGAAAGGTAATTTCAAATGCAAAATGTCTAATTGATCAGCAAATTTCGGCAAACACACTACACAAACACAATGTGTGCAGTTTGTCACACATCATGTCTGCTAGCTAAAGTTATGGCTGCTGTTGTTTTCCAGGGAGAAAAAAGAATCCGAGGTTTCTAAATATAAAGAAAGACAGAAGAGGAGAAGAAAAGAGGAAATTATTTTTAAAGGTAAACACCCTTCAGTAACATTTGATAAAC
>NW_005187403.1:1094572-1100677 GCF_000239375.1 Pundamilia nyererei | reverse complement strand
TTTTTTTTACCTGCCTGACCCACTGCAGCTAAACTTTGGATTCCATCTGACAAATCCAATTTTAACCATCTCTGAACCATACATCAGAACAGGTCTGACTACCATCTTGTAAACCTTCCCTTTCACACTTGCTGCTATCCTTATCTCACAAGTCACCCCTGACGCTCGTCACCACCCACTCCGCTCTTCCTGCGCTTTCTTCTTCACCTCTCTCCTGTAAAGATTTTCCTGTTGAGTTTATGAGCTCTGCCACTCATCTCAAGTCATATTGAATCCGTTTTGTAAATTCTAAGTTTAAGAATGGATGATTTAGTCTTCTGCTGCGTCAAGCTTTGATGTGTAGTGCATTCACAGATACTGTTCTGGATACTTTGGTTGTAATGACTGGTATCAACAAGATCCCAGAGAACTTACTGGATATTTCCTCTTTTACCAAACATTGTCTGTCAACCATAGAGGTGGTTGTATGGAAAAATCCCAATGGACATTGGTGAGTGCTCAATCATCCCAAAATTAGATATATAGCATCCTGGAAAATAACATTGTCTTCTAATATTATCTTTTCCCAACTTGTCCACTGGAAACAGGTTACAATGAAAATAAGTCCAGTCTTGGTTATATATATTTATTCTATAAATAGCACCAAAAATGTAATGTAGGCCAGATTGTTAGAGATTATTAGCTAATTAAGCTTTCTAAGTTATAAGTCTGTTGGTATATCACTAGTTGCAAACCAAGGAGCAGGTGTACTTTGTTAGCTTCCTGTTCTGCTCGAATTGAGCTTCAGTTTTTGTTTATATTACAGCAGAGCTCTAGAGATTAAGTCAGAGTGATGTTACCTGTCAGTGGCCAGCAGCAGTCTAGTTCAGTAAGAATATTTTTAGTGAAGTGATTATAAATGAGCCTTTTATTGGGTGGTAAATTTTGTTTCACTGTTACATTTACTTTTTGGTTTCAGCACAAAGCTTGAAAGAGGAGGATCGAAAAGGTTAGAAGAGAGCTGGATGACAGCAAAAGGAGAGAGAGCAAAAAGAAACAGGTACGAGTGGAATAAAAGTCAACAAAATTATAAAGATGTAATATTTTCACACTCTAAACCAAACATATGAATTGATATGAACGGTACCATTTAACAGGATCCATTTCATTATACATTGACTTGAACAGGATAGTTTCCATTATGTTGAAGTGACAGACTACAAATCTATTCTTCACCCCATATCTGCATATCTGTTATGCCGAATTAATTCTGTACATTAAAGGGAGGATTTATATGTGTTAGAAAACTTTAATGTGAAAGAAATTCTATTACTAGTTTGCATTTTGTCCAGATAGAGTGGCAATGTATGTGTGTGTATTTTTAAATTAAATTAATAAATTAATGCTATATTGAAAACTGTCATTATTTATTCTGAAACATTCTTATACACTACTGTAGGTCAACTAATTAGATTGCTTTTGAATATTTGCAACATTTTAATGTGTACCCAGTTGAATTTAGGTTTGCAAAGGTGAAAGGGACTGAATATGTTTGCAAGCAGCATATTCCATTAATATTAATAGCAAGACAATATATGCATATTATGATTAAAGGCTGAGCCCTTCCTAAAGGTTTGATCCTAGATCAGTAGTAGTAGTTTCTTCAATGGTAAATGGCCTGTATTTATATAGCCCCAAAACATTTTACATTCAGTCATCCACACACACTGGTGATGGCAAGCTACATTGCAGCCACAGCTACCCTGGGGTGCACTGACAGAAGCAAGGCTGCTGGACACCAGCGCCACCGGGCCCTCTGACCACCACCAGTAGGCAACGGGTGAAGTGCCCAAAGACACAACGACCGAGACTGTCAGAGCCGGGGCTTGAACCAGCAACTTTCTGGTTACAAGGCGAACTGCCAACTCTTGAGCCACAATGGCCCACACTCAAACCAGCTCATCTTGCACCAACAACCACGTCATATTCAAAGTCACTTAAATCACCTTTCCTGGCTGATTGATTGGCTGACAGATATTTGTGTTAACCAGGAGTTGAACAGGTGTATTCAATAAAATGAGTATTTTGATTTAATCAGATCCAAGGTTCTTTTTTTGTCAGATGCGTAGTCATACAAGTACAATGCACAGTGACTGTACAAAACATTATAAACAATCAGGCTTCCAACATCTAGTTATTGTATCTGAACCATCATGTTAGTGTGTTCTGTCTTAAATGCTTAATGCAATGCGCAAAATCAGTTTCCCTGTAAGAAAAAAACTGAAGGACATAATTGTTATTTTATCAGAAATTTGCATATATTATTAATAATATATGTGCAAAAGACAAAGAAAGGGGTTTTTCGTCTAGATGCAGGCGTAAATAATAATTTTAGTCATTTGACTCCATTCATACCTTGAGGGCCTGTATTGCAACCCCAGTTGAACTGCAATCAATGTTGGGTGTAACAGGATTAAGAGAAGGTGAAATGTGTATCTAGATCTACTCTGAACGTTAGCATACATACATGCTAAAATGTTAACAAGAAAAATGGAGACCTGTTGGTAGTGGTGGTGTAAATTCACTACAGTCTTTAAGGTTTATCATCATAGTAACAAAAACATCTGTACACACTGTGATGGCGGTGATCTGAAAGGGCTCTGTGCCCTGTTTCTTTACTTCTTCTGAGTTTCTACCATCAAGTATTCAGTAGCTGACTTTGTGAAGTCAGAACGATTCATTTCCACATTTTAAATCTGCCATCCACTCGCAAAATCCACCCAGAGAAATCCTGCTGACTTCACTGACTGAAAGATGTTGGCTAATATGCAGATCAGGGGCTGGAGCAGACACTTTCCCCTCCTTAAACTTTTCTCTTTTAATGTATCACCTTGAAATCCACAGGGCATCCTCCCAGGAGTCCCTTTGTCTATGAATGCTAATGGGATCTCTCTATGTTAATAATAAATAGCTGCTGATAAAATAATAAATTTCTAATGTCCCTCTCAGACCTTATTCCTGCTCCTCCATCTCAGATTAGTTTATCAGGGCTTTGCTGCCCCCCCAAACACTTTGAGCTTAATTATTTAAAAAGCCTGAAAAATTCATATCCTTCTTTTTTGGGGGTGCAAAAGCCATCGTTCAGCCTGTGAAAATTTGGAAAAAGGCAAAGGGGGATGAAATATTAAGTAGCGCACAGGCCCTTCAATTATTTTTAAGATGCATGAATGTTATAAAACACATGCAGCATTTTTGAGGCAGAATTATTCTTATAGCAATATAATACGGCATTGTTAATTATTTAGGGCTAAATCTCCCTGCCGAGACTTTACACATTTAAGTTTAATCACCTTTAGGGAATTTGGATACAATCGCTCGCCTTTCATTTATTTTGTTCACCCTCGAGCTATAAAATTAAGTATAAAAATATATATATTTTATGCTGCAAATATTAAAAAAGTGGCCATTTGGGAACGCACCCTAGTGGCTTCCAGTCTTTTCACTAGCTTTTCTTTTGGATGGTCAGACACTGGAACGCTGTCGCCATCCTCTCTCATTAATGTTTAACAGACAACAAAACGTATAAAAAAAGATGTTTCCATTCTCGTCTGTAATTCAAGCATTCCTCTGCCTCTATCCTATCCCCAGTATCGCTCCTTCACAGCACAAATGCTTTTGTTTGCTGGCTATCATTGCGCTGTATTATTTAGAGGACGAACAACAGAAAGCCTTTCGCCATCTTCTTCTCCTTTTCTTAATTCATTTGAACACTGGCTCCTCAGGCCTGTCAGCGCATCTACCACTGGGATCAATTTCACCACTGCAAACCTGCTAGATCAGATCAGATGGGAGGTACACGCTTAAAAACGCCCTCGCTATCTTTGGTACTGGCCCTCTGAGGGTGAAATCTTCTGGGGGAGCTTTCCTCTCACTGAAAGAGAGAAAAAAAAACTTTTAGGAGAAGAGGTTCTAGATTAATAACAGTTTAAAACTCCTTCATGTAATTGAAAAGAACATAAATGGCAATGAGAGTTAAATGATGGGCTTGGAGACGTATTTGAGTCTCAAATTAATTTTAATGGCTTCGTGACATGCCCAGAGGTTCTGGGTCAGTTTTTTCTTTTTTTTCCCCTCCCTCTGTCTTCTTCTCTGTCCCTGTTTTACGTACTATTTAACTAAAGAACACAGGACTGAAAAGATCTGAAGATAAAACTTTAGAATGAAATATTGAACATAATTGGTATTAAAAGTCAAAAGAAGTTATATTAAATGTTATTTTATGTGGGGTTTTTTTGCAAACCTTTTGGTGTTTGGATTATTGAACAGAATCTGAGAAAAGGATCGGGATCAAATTTGTGTCAGTACATCTTAACAGTAAAATGATACAAATGATATATTTAAATGCAACATCCATGCCTTTCATTGACTCGTCTGTCTCTTCTGTGGACACCTTTTCCAATTTCTCTGTCAGTTTTTAGTTTCAGTTCTTTCTTAAAGAGACAGGTCAATGGACTGCAAGTGCAACTAGTGGTAAGGCTAATTTCACCCAGCACCTTCTTTTACCTTCAAATTTAATGCATGGGAAAAGCATTTAATTTTCATTCAGCTGCTTTGAATTACAAATGCCACATGCTGCGATGCAAACATGTAAGAAGTGTGTCAAAATATCCTTGGGCATGATATTAAACCCCAAGTTGCTCTCTGATTTGTCCATCGGAGGATGAATGGGTGTGAATGTTAGAAAGCACTTGTTTGAGTATAGGTGAATGAAACATGTAGTATAAAAAGCTTTGAGTGTTCCAGTAGAAAAGAACCAGTTGATTTACCATCTCAGGAGGACGTTTCTTTGCAGCCTTCTTGAGTCCAGTGCTGGTGAACCCAAAGATGTAGCTGAGTCAGATTCATGTCCTCAGACTAACAGTAGTGTATTTGCTTTAGGTTGTGGTTAAATAAGATAACATCAAGCTGTGCTTTTTATTCTTCATCTAGAGCTCATTAGTTGTTACAACAACAACAACAACAACAACAACAACAATTTTCCTGTTTAAAATAAAACTGTATAAGATATCCAACCATTACACTAGTGAGTCAAGAGAAATGTGTGAATGTGTGATGTTTTTCGTGTTTAGGCTGTCATGACAGAGACTCCAGCTTTAGTTTTTAGTTTTAATTTCAGCACTCATTAGATTGTTAAAGTCTTAAGTTACCCAGAGATTGTGATCATAGGGACATAACAACAAAGATTGACTGATAAATCAACAGTTAAAAAAAAAAAAATCCAACAGATGTCTTGACTCCCCCTTAAGGACAGGGTGAGGAGCTTGGTCCTTCAATGGGGTTTCAGAGTAGAGTTGCTTCTCCTCATCAAAAGGAGCCAGTTACAGCATCTGACCTGGATGCCTCCCGGGCGCCTCCTAGCTGAAGTGTTTTGAGCATGTCCTACTAGGAGGAAGCCTCAGGGCAGAGTCGGGACGTTGGGATTACATTTCTCAACTGGCTTGGTGTTCCCTCTGAAAAAGAAGAATGAGATGGCTGGGGAGAAAGAAGTCTTGGTGTCTGTGCAGACTGCTGCCCCTGTGACCAGGACCCTGAGTGGGAGAAGATGGATGGATGGATCAATGGATGGATGATTTCTTTTTTATTTTTATTTTATTTTACACACATAACCCATTTTAACATGGGTTATGTGTGTAACTCATGCACACAGTTTGTCTGCTCAGGGCAAAGATGCTGCTTTGTCAGCCTCTGCATCATCCCTCAGACAGACTCCTCCTCATCCCTCTCTGGCCTTTTTCCATAAGACTGCATAACAGGCAGAACACATAACACTATTACCTACATTATTTTCACATCGGCCATCAGGTTAACTTTAAATAAATAAAATAAAATCCAGTAAGTTGGGCATGTGCATTTTTTCATTCTCACACACAACTCTGCAAGGTAATACTGAGAAAACTTAAGGGCTACGGTGCACGTGAAAACAGCTATGGAAGAATTTGGTGGACTTAAATACAGTGGGGCAAAAAGGTATTTAGTCAGCCACCGATTGTGCAAGTTCCCCCACTTAAAATGATGACAGAGGTCAGTAATTTGCACCAGAGGTACACTTCAACTGTGAGAGACAGA
>NW_005187403.1:1090619-1092614 GCF_000239375.1 Pundamilia nyererei | reverse complement strand
TTAAATAATATGTGCACTTTCCTGATAGTATCAATAATGGTGATTGGCTGCTATTTTAATAAAATATATGAAATATTAAAGTGTATTAAAGTATATTCTAATGAAGTATGTACATCACTACTATTTATTTTCACTAGTCCGGCCCATAAGATCAAAGTATCCTATACGTGACCCATGATATAAAACTAATTTGACAATTCTGGTTTAGGTTCATGTCAATCATGCCAGTCAATCACATAGCTACATTTATCAGATTATATTGTCAAAATAACTTTGGCACATGTGTATTGTGGTGTGTGGTGTTGGCTCACTAATTAGCAAATTCTCATCTTGATTAGCACATACAGACAAATACCAGCTTTCAATAAATAAAAACCTGAATTTAAACTAATCTTAATAACACATTACATTTATCTGGAAGCTCAGTTCGTATTGTTAAAATATTGATATAAAACAGTAGCTGTACCAATAACATAGTAAGAAAAAGATCTCCCATTCCTTCATGGGAGATCTGCAGAGATAAAACGGGTGACAAAGCACAACAATTTCCTTGAACAGCTTCCTCTTGATTGAAAGCTTAACAGTGACTTTCAGATAATGTTCATAGAGTACATTGCACCTTGAGGTTTCATTTCCAAACTGTTTTTCAACTAGAACTAGACATCAAATATTACACCCAAACATCAGATATGTATTTGGGTAAATAAAAACACCCATCACATTAATAGATGAAGCAAAAAACAAAAACAAACAAAAAACAAACAAAAAATAAAAAAAACAGTTCCTTTATGATTGCAGCATTTTGAGTATAGTTTTTTTAAAGGTGACCTATTATGCTTTTCAGTATTCTGTGATATACTGTTACAGCGGTGATTAAACATGGGCAATTAAATGAAGTCAGTGTACATGGCATGTATGAAATGCCAAAACCAAATTGCCAGGATTGTATAATGGAAGATCTGTGCCACGTATGGCCTGGAAGTCCCGAGGACAAAATGGGAGATGCCCCCTAGGGTGGTCGAGAATGACCATGGTAAGATCCTGTGCGACCTCCAGATACAGATCTCTAATATGGTTAACCATACAACTCTGGGAGTGAGCAGCCAATCAGAAAAAAGTTGGCTTAAAAGAAGAGTAACTAATAGTTTGTTTCAAACAACAACAAGAACAACAATAATAATTAGAATAATAATGAACAACGAAACAGTATATATAAACACATTGTTAACCATACCTTAAACTAGGTAGCAAAGAAACTTGAATAAACAAAAGTAAGTAAATTTGTGTTTGAATGATTATTTCATTGGCACATACCATAAAACTTGTACTGTTGGAAAGCCATTTTATTTCCCTTTAAACGATGCCACATTTGTAAGGAAAATGCATTTGTGGGTTGTGCACACTAAAAACTTGCCAAATGTTCTCTGTCAGTGCCGACCAACTCATTCTGTTATTTACTCATGTTTTGAGCTGCTGGTAACCCAGGTGCTGATAATCTGGTGCTTGATTAACAGGTGATTGGCATAGACCCAGCTACAACAATCTGTTGGTGCCTGCTCCAAGCATGCAATACTTGACTGATCTGGATAGCGTCTGTGATACTGGAGAACTTCAAGCTGTTTAGCAAAACCACGTTGCAGAAAATTTTGAATGAGCCCTAGCACCATCTCCAAACTAAAGGCCAAGTTCCATGTCAATCTCCAGTCTCATAGGGCTGTCAAGAGGTCTGCCATCAGTGCCATTCACCATCAGATACCTTTACACTGAACATACTGAGGAATGTTATGTCCAGCGATGAGTCCAGATTCTGTCTATGGAAGTTAGATCATAGGGTCAAAGTATGGAAAAAATGCAGAGAATGCTAAGCTGACTGTTTCACTGACAGGCTAACAGCTTTTTGTGGAGGCTGTGTGATGGTGTGTGGTGACAACTCCCTCACTGTAAAAACAAGGCTTTTTCACCACGGTCATCAACGGAGGTAATCTCAACGCAGAG
>NW_005187403.1:1088007-1089489 GCF_000239375.1 Pundamilia nyererei | reverse complement strand
CATAAAGATGTCTTCGTATTTATTAATTGTAACCCACATTTACCATAAATTATGAAGTATTTCCTATAGCTATTATCCATAATCAGGTCAGTGTGTTGTCTGTAGGTATTATTAAATATTTATGTATACATTTCCATCCATGGCTTTTCTACAGTTTGGACATTCTTTGATTTTTTTTCTGCAGAAAAAAATATCTCCTGATACATTACCTATTAAAGAAACAAACACAATAAATTCATTTATAAAAAACATTGCTTTGCTAATACTCATGGATCAACATGTAAACATCATTTAATCATCCTAGCTGCCTCCAAAAGAGCTAGTTTGAACTATTATATACACATACATATAGATAGTTTAGTAGAGTGGCCTCTATTTTTCTCTGACATTTGCTTTATTTTTTATTGAGCTTTATACATTACCTCCTATTTCTGCCCATAAAATACATTTAATAAAGTCTGATAATTTACCATCTTGGGACCAGACGTTATTGCTTTAATCCATCCAGCAATTTTCTTCTGCCTATAGAATTCAGGGTTGCAGGGGGACAAGAGTCTATCCAAGCTGACATGGGTGAGAGGTGCAGTACCCTGGACAGTTGCCAGTCTATCATTTCTATTTATCTTAATATAATATAAACATAACATAATATAATATAGATATAAAATCTAATATTAAATTAAATATAAAACATAATATTACAATAAAATGTTTATCTAGCAAGT
This sequence comes from Pundamilia nyererei, assembly GCF_000239375.1. Lineage (NCBI taxonomy): Eukaryota > Metazoa > Chordata > Actinopteri > Cichliformes > Cichlidae > Pundamilia > Pundamilia nyererei. The sequence goes on along the minus strand of NW_005187403.1, from coordinate 1,088,764 downwards.
AACTTGTAGCCTCACCTTTAGCCTGAAAGTATAGCTTCCTCCTCTGAAAGAGGAGCCACTACTGGTTTATGAGTGCACATGTCATTTTTCTTCTTGTGTTTTCACAGCAAGACAGAATCAGCTGTGCAGCCCTAAAACATTTAAACATTAATCATAGAAATGTGGATTCCCCCTAAATAAAAGAAAAGCACACTGATAATGGGTAAACAGCAACAATCTTTTTTGTATTACTTACCCTATAAAGCAGCCCCCACAAAACACAAAACCATGAAACAGAGGTATTAAGAAGAAGAGGAACGTTTACCTCTGAACATTTATGCCTCTGCTCTGACTGGAGGGGGTTGAGGGTGGGGGCGATCAGAGGTGTAAAAGACAACCAAATGAGATTGTATTTGTTTCTTTTAGATGAATATTCATAACCTTCAAATTATCTCATCAAAGTAAGGGAGGGAGCACCTTAAAGGGGGAAGGTAAAAGTTTTCATTATCAAGTAACACTATCCCCTTTATGAACAATACTCGCTGTCACCCTTTAAATAGGACGTTGAACAAAAGGAGAAAGTGGGGAAATGTGAGCGAGTGAAGGATAAGGAGGGATAACATGGAGGGGAGGGTGTTTCGATTGTCTGCAAACTTCACCATTCATCTGCTGCTCATGTGGAGATGCCCCCACCAGATCAACTGCGCTTAATATGAGAAACTCAGTAAACTCTATTCCTTTACATCTTCTTTTCATCAGCCCCCTCCTACTGTTTTTT
>NW_005187403.1:1085375-1087341 GCF_000239375.1 Pundamilia nyererei | reverse complement strand
ATATGACATATATAGCAATACATGTTTAAAAAATTACAGTCAAATTTAATACCAAAATATTCAATGCTGCAGTAAAACTTGTGAGAAAAGTACTTGTACATTCTGATATTTTAAAAGAGTTATATTGCATTGTGTAATCATCACAAAATCCTGTTATTTCAGTTAGTTTAAATTATGTTAAAGATATAATTACAACAGTAACATTTACTAACTACATTGTTTTTTCACATTGGTTTTTTTAAATTATATTTTTAAATTACATGTATTAAAAAGTTAAATGAAAAATGCTTTAACTCTATCTTAGGTTGCATATCTTAGCTTAGCCTAGTTTCAACACTTTCTTTTAGCTGATGTCAATGATTCTATTCTGAATGCAGAATAATAAATTACTGTGAGCTCCACCATGCACTGTCATCTGGAAGGCTTCTGATTGGCAACAGCTTCATTTCTGAACACAGCAATGATTCCAAATACACCGCCAAATGTAATACAAGTATACCTGGATAAAAAGGAAAACATGGAACATTACTAGTCATGGAATGGCCTCCCCAGAGCCCAAGGCAGTATGGGATCATCTCGACAGAGAATGGAACAAAAGGCAGCCAGCATCCAAAGAAAATCTTTGAATTGTCCTTCAAGAAGCATTCCTGAAGGATGTTTGAAGAAATTACAAGAAAGCTTGCCTAAAAGAATTCAGGCTGTGGCTCAAGACTTCTGCACACCATTGTACAACACCCCCACAAACAGCATGTTTTTATGTATAAAAGCAGCCATCTTGAATTTTATATTCAATTATAATATAATTATTGGATTTGTAGTTTTCTGAGTTCATAACAGATTTGAGCACAAGATTATGAAAAATGTTCCTGGTAAATCTGTAGCTAGCCTCATGAAATGAAACTAATTTTAGAAAATTAGCATGCTCATACATATGGCAATATGCATGTTTAACAGAAATAATGGTTACCATGTACCACGTCCTCAGTATGTTAAGGTGCTAACTTCTAATATTTAGCATCAGACAAAGATTAGCTATAGCTTGGGCTGATAGAAATTTATTATGTTTTCTTTGTACTACCTTATGAGTTTTGGGCTGATGAATCACACCCTTGAATCATCCCAAATTAAAACTAAACGAGGCCTAATTTCACTTGTAGTGACTGAGTCTCAGTCCAAATAGGGCCAAGGGCATACAGCCCAAACCTAGTAAACCCTGGCATGAACACTGGACCACAATCTGCTTACTGAAGTGACTGTCCCGATACAGTAAGCTACTGTATCTGGAAATTTAGAGGTTTCCAGAGTTCTGAGTATGCAGAAACAAATAGCAGCCGCATACCTCACTGATAATAGCTGCAATTTGCACATAAACCAAAACAGTGTTCTAGCTTCTAGTTTTGTTTTAAGGTTTGTGTGCAGCCCACTGCACAAGCTCACAAGTGTTCCAAATCAGCAAATAGGTGCAGACCATTAGTGTAATTGCAAAAATAAACTGCTTTCTATATTTTTTTGGATGTTTCACAGATGCGAAAACTTCATGGATGAATTCATGGATCTTTTATACTAGAAAGTGTAAAAGTAGACAATGTCTACAGTTTGATATGCTGTATCAACAGTTTTACAGTAGAATAATGGTGTCAGTGATAATGAATAGGCAGCAAAGCCGAGTGGGTTGCTGTATGGAGGTCACCTAACATACAGTATCTATGATCCTATAGGTCAGAGGTCCTAAACTTAAATGAGCTGTGGGCCGCTGCTGGCACTGTCATCTCATTGGAGGGCCACTTTAGTGGTCCAGTGGTACAAACCCACAAATATTTCCAAAAATGTAGTGTTTTGTTGTTGTATTTTTAAATTTCCAATATTGTGTAACAAGACAAAACTGCAAAACTGAACGCAATTCCACGTGAAAGACCAACACAAAGTGGTGTACACGTGAGAAGTGGAACGAAAATCATACATGATT
>NW_005187403.1:1063446-1084025 GCF_000239375.1 Pundamilia nyererei | reverse complement strand
AAAGTTCAAGGGGGCCGAATACTTTTGCAAGCCACTGTAAGTGTACACATTAGTTTTTGACTTCTAGTGAAAATTGTTTTCTATACAAATAACTCTCTCACTGAACTAACACAGCCAGTCCCTCAACGTGTTTGTACTCTCCTCTCATATTGCCTTCATATTAAATAATTTTTTGCTTTTTTAAAGAACTTATTTTAACACTGCACTCAACAACAAATAAATCCTCTCTAATAAAAAAAAGTAACTTCAAGGGCCAAATTGCATTTTATTTCTTCAACTCGATATACAAGAAGATGTGATGTGGGCCGCAAGTGGCTGCAAGTTTGAGACCCCTGCTATAGGTGAACAATAATGTTGGAACTAAATTTCAGTGTATCCATCAAAGAGATGGTTCAAGAAACTGAGAGATTCTTGAAAAGACAATTTAATGAAATATAATGAAATATATGTACTTGCTTTAAATCTGGTGAATACAGTGAAAGATAGATTTGGTCAAATGCCTGAAAAATGAGCACAGAGTCAAATGCTAGAGGCCTGTACTGTCTTATTCAACAGAGTGTGCCATGGTCTGTGCTGCTGTCTCTCTTTCCCAGCCCACCCACTGTGTTCCCACCATGCTGAGTGAATAGACTCAGCCATTACTGTGCTTCTTCTGTGCTGTCTGCAGGGTAAAATGAGACAATACTCAAGATTGTCAACCAGGGGGCCTAAATCATTTACACAGCATGGAGCAAGTGTGCTGAAATGAGGCTGCTGATAACTCTGTCCTGCAGGAGCAGCAGGTGGTACTGTAACTGGAAGAGAAAAGTGACAGATAAGCCCATTACGGTGACAAATAGTGTGTTTATGCTCAAGTAAAACTGTTTAAATTTGTGTCTTAAATGTTCCCCAGTTGCTGATCAAAAGGAGATATCAAACATCTTTGGATGGGGCTGCCAGAAGTTTTCATTTCAGTATAACCTGCTGTACTGTCCTAGAAAGGCAGCAACGAATAATAGAGAAACACAGATATTACATTTTAAAAGATTTGCACAAGCTTTAATGATTATTTAAATACTTTAAACACAATACAAAAACCCCATAAACTGCTCTTTTTGCAGCTTTAAAACTTGTTGAAGCTGGTTCTGGTCTTTGTACTCCCGTTCATAACTGGGGCTCAAATATGTGTTTTCACAGTGCACATCTTATCTATGTATTGTACTGTGCACAGGTCTTAAGCCACCCCTCATTTCTTTATATTTTGTTGGCAAAACTATAAAAAATTCAAACAGATGCAGCAGTCTGCTGATTTTTTTTTCTAATGAGCTTGAAGGTCAATCTTTGACATAAACATCTTTATTTTTCAACACAGTTAGGCTGTGTTGAGCAAATTGTCTTGAAATGTCATTAAACAGTCTTCAAGAATAGTTCTCCAGTCTTTAAAAAGGACAAAAGCTGTTCCAAAGCTCTTCTTCAGATGTTGGCTGCCCTTTGTTCCATTCTCTATCAAGATGATCCCACACTGCTTCAGTAAAGTTGAGGTCCAGGCTCTGGTGAAGCCAATGTATGATACTATTCCATTCAGGCGTTAAAATTAGCTGGGATGATCTCAAATAGCATTCTGGCACCATCAATTAACGACTAGTTACATCTAATAAGCAGACTACTTTTAAATTAGTTTATTTTTTATTTTGGTGCAGTCTTTTTCAATATGAATAAATGACAACCCATTGCCTACTTACACCATCATCACAACCCCTTTTTCTTCTCATGCATTCATGTTACAGATATCACAATTCTCAGCATCTAGTTAGCATTAGAAGCAAACATATACAGAGTAGTGGTTCTTTAATCAGCAGGTAATTTCAAATGCAACATGACGTAACACGTTGTGCAGTTCATCGTAAAGCGTCTGTGGCACCTAAAGGTACAGTTGGTGAATTCCAGAAAGAAAGAAAGAAAATGCTAAAACAGGAAAATTAGAGGTTATTTGTTAAAAAAGTAAACATTTTACGCCAAAATGTACATATTGAATGATGTTTTCATCTTAAAAATCGTATTATAGTAGTTAATAACTCAAAGATTTCTTTCATCAGGCTTTGTGACTCAGTCTTACTATTTTTTTCATAACTAGATTTCGTGTTTCTTTTGTCAAAAATTGACTTCCACACCTCTTACGAAGCAGTTACGTTTGCTTTAAACGCCCCACATTCAGGTGGACCGTAAACCTCACACGGGGCGGTGCTGCGTTCATTGCCCCCTCCCCCCCTCAAACCACGAGGCTCGAGTGTTGACAGGCGAATAACCGCCCATTGGCACCTAGCTTTCATCCGCCTGATCCACCTCGCCGAAAGACAAAGCCCCCTCTCTCCGTCCCTAGTAAATGTGAACGCCAACCGGTAAAACCACCGTCTGAAGTAGCTCTTTAATACAACTACACCGTTGTAGTTGTATTGTACAAAGTTAACATTCTGGGCCGAAATCTGGCTTTCAAAGGACTAGGGCCGGACGGGAATTCCGCCCTCCTGGCAGTCCTCAGCACGGAGCTTGCCCCGCAGACCCCGCCTTCTCTTAATTTGTCAACAAAGGGGTTTGACAAGCTCGCCGAAGCCCTGCCCCATGTTGCCATAAAAGGATGATTTGGCCATACACGGCCAACAATCAGACCGTGGGTAACCTTTTCCGTTCCCCATCCCGTTCATATGGTGCGTTGACTTCCTCCGTCGCCGTTAAAGCGGAGCTATCATGGCGGAGCGCGTACAGCAGCCCCCAGCCAAGCGGCTCTGCTGTAGACCGGGCTACGGCTCAACATGTAGACAAGGCCAGCGGGCCGCGGGGGCGCCGTGCGGCAGCTCGGGAGCCACCCAGGGCGAATCGAGCAGAACCCAGAGTCCGGAGACCCTCCTGGACATCGCGGCGAGGAAAGTCGCTGAGAAGTGGCCGTTTCAGAGGGTAGAGGAGCGTTTCGAGCGGATCCCGGAGCCCGTCCAGAGACGGATCGTGTACTGGTCTTTCCCGAGGAGCGAGCGTGAGATCTGCATGTATTCGTCGTTCAACACTGGCGGTGAGGAGATCGGAAGTAGCGGGGAGAGCGGCGACGAGACGCGGCTGCCTTTCCGACGGGGCATCGCTCTGCTGGAGAGCGGCTGCGTGGACAACGTACTCCAAGTCGGTGAGTGATGTGGCGATACTGGGCTCTACGGACAAAAATGAAACAACCGGACAATTTCAGTCGAGAACAGAAAGAACAAGAGGATAAATTTAATGTCGGTGCGCGAGAATGTGTCGATTAACACGAGGAGGTAAAGTGACAGGGTTTGACAACAAAGGGCGACAGACTCGCGGAGAGGCTACAATGGGGCTTTAAATCTGCTGGGTGCATGAATGGGAATGTGTGACTGAGGCATTTAAATCCTGTTTAGCTCGGGGCTAGTTTGAATGTGAAAAAAAGCCTTAAAATACAGACTACGCTGAAAATAAAACAAAAGAGGATTTTCCCCCCACATCACACCTCAGCAGCGTCAGAATGAACTGCGAAACTTTGTCATATTAATGACAAATAAAACGATTTTACTGTCCTCCGGCTGGCTTGGATCACTTAGTGACTGCGTTGACGTGACTCGGGGAAGAAGCATTTAGTTGCGTTAGAGCTTTATTTTTTCTGTATCACATATCATGAGAAAGGAGCCTGTTCAAATACCGTCTGACCTTTAAAATCTGTTTTAAAAGATTACATAAAACTATTGAGTAATAAGGGAAGTGTTCAGCTGGGTTGGGTCCCAACTGACACACATTACATTTGAATGAGTTGTTCTTTGTGGCACAATTGATATGCTGTTGAATAATAATGATAGTTGAGCATGCATTGTGGCTTTGACAGCCTGCATACAGTTTGATCAGCATTGTGTAGCAGTGAGAAGCTGATAAACACGACCTGCTGCACTGGAAAGGAGACAAGTATGCACTATTGATGTCTTATATTTAGATCTAGAGGAATGACGGGAAGGTTTTAGAGTTCTGTTTTTTTTAAAAGGCAAGAAAAAAAGTGTGTGTGTATATATATACATTTTTTTCCTTTTTTATGAAAAGAAGCTGAGAATTACCGTACGTGATCTTGTTTATAACCCATTGAGAGCAAGTGAAACAGGAACAGACACCTGTGTGCTTGTGCTTGAGAACTTTAGTCCACCAGCAGCATGAATCGGTGCTTGATTTAGTGTCATTTTTCCCCTCTCTGAAGAGGTTCTTTGAGATTTTAATTACCCAGCACACATATCAAATGCCCAGCATTTCCATTGTGAGTTTGGCACTTTGTTCCTATTTACATGTTCATTTGTGTCTTTCAAGCGTCCTGTTGTCAGCAAAAGAAGAGCAAACAAAAGCATCTTTTCACTCCCTTGTTAAGTAGAAGAGGTTTGGAAAGAGAAAGTATACTGGCACGGAGATTCTTCTTAAATGGGCCATGATTCACACCAGTCTACAGCCAGTTTGGGTTGTGTCTTTGTGCATATCTGAAGATCTCACTTTAATGAAGACAGCCCTCCATTTGGTCAGCGGGGAAGCTGTGACCGTGCTACAGTTTGTCACCTGTGAGTTCATGAATCTCTGAGGGCTGTAATCCCATTACTCCATGTGCTTAATTTGAATTGTAATGGGATCTGAGTGCTTGCATGATCCATCCCTCGCCTACCCCCCCCCTCCACCATCAAATGCAGGCGGTTCATGTGGGCATTGTGTATTTGTGAATACGCACTCACAACACATTCCCCTGCCAAAACAAGAGGCCTATGTTCCCAGATATTGGGAAATGTTTCTGCAGGAATGAAACTGAATCTGGGCTCGATGTGCATTCTTACAAAGAGGAATAACAGTAGTCCGCACATCCCAAACGCTCACACACACACAGGGAGGCTTTCTTGGCTGATTGCACCCCAGCTTGGAATTTGCTGGAAAAATAGAGCCAAGAAGTGATAAATAAAAGATGTAATCTCCCCACATGTGGGCTGCACCGGAGGAGGAAGGTTTTCTTGCAGCAGACCTTGAGGAAATGAATTGGCACACATGCGCTGCGGAGCCTCACGCTCCACAACAGACCTGCACTGTTAATCTGAGCAAAGATCAACTTAGACATTTTTTTCTTGACAGTGTAGCTTCTCAGGTGTAGACCTGATGACTGCTTTATTACCTTTTTGTAGTCCATATCGTAGTTTGTGGTCATTTTATTGAACTGCTCCAGATGACCTGTTGAGCTACAACACAGTTATCTTCTGTTACAAATTGTAAATTACAGTTTAAATTATTATCTATGTGAAAGTTATCAGCGATGAAAAATCCCCCTAATTTGGCTTTTCAAAAACCAAGTAACAGATATTCTGATATGTTGGGGTTAGGTTTAGGGTCAATGTTTCAGGTTACTGTTTAGGATTAGATTTATGGTTACGGTTTAGGTTTGAGGGTTGAGTAGGTTTAGGTAGGGTTTGAAGGCTAGTTGTTAGAAGTAGGCTAGGAGGGTCAGGGTCTAATTCAGTTTGCGGTCAAAAGTCAGAAATGCATCCTGTGTGAAGAAACTGCAATTTGTTCAAAGAGTCGTTACGGAACAAGAAAATAGACGCAGAAAGGGAACAGAAAGTAGAAGACATTAGAAGTAGTATTGTTGGGTAAACGTTGTGAATACCCGTTGTTCGACACAACCAGCCAAAATTGTGCCAATATGTAGTCTACACCCCGTCGTTGGTCTGTTGTACTAGCTTTGATTTGATTGGTGAAATCTCTCATCGTTAGAGGCTGTAGGCACCTTTTCCAGGAACACAAAGCAGGTTCAGAGGGAGGGTGATGTTGCTAATGACCATCAATTCTCTTTTAATTGGTTTTGATGTAAAATTAATCAGACTCACGAGTTGATATAATAATTTTGTGATAGCTTCAACTGCATTGTCAGTACTGAATGTTGCCAAAGCAGCAAAACAACCGAGAACTGCCACAGCTGCTGTAATGCTGTTGTTGTTGTTGCGTTAGCCTTTGCTGATCAAGTTTATGATGCTAATAGCAATGCTTGAGAAGGTAACACTGCTTATTCTATTGCTACTTGTTGTCTTCTTCAAGTTTAACCAGTTAGCATTGTCACATCCAGTAGTTCTTCATGCTCGGAGGTACCCACTGCAAAGTGGAGCCCTGAAAATGCCCCCAATAGTAGTGTCTACATGCCAACATTGTAAAGCGAGCTTGCGGATATTATATGCTAACGTTTTATAATTAGAACTAAACATAAAGAAATGCTGAAAGTATTTTTCATGGGTTTTGTAGTTAATAATTTGGTTTAAAAGTCCAAATTAATAGATTACCTTGTGATGGTATTAGATCAAGTTGAAGGCTCAGCAGATTTATTTATAGATCATCCTATAGGGGAAAAATATAATATGAGTACCCTGACAGAGGGATCAGGGGACCAAATCACTGGGGCTCTACCTGTGAACTGCTGATATCTGTAGAACCTCCTTCCTAGCATTTCTCAATAACACTTCCTTGATGTTGAAATGGAGACAAGATTTCAGTCTCGTGGTCAGTATTGAAGGGACTAATTGCTTATTTATGAAAGTGTATAAATAATAATGGCTGCTAAATAATAATAATGGCTGCTGCCTCCTGCACCCTGAGGTTTTCGCTGTAAACATGACGTAGAGCATTTTATTGACATCAGTTCACAGAGTGCAAGTCTGAGCTGAAGTATAGGCTGCAGTGCGTCTGCACGGAGCATGGTTATTTTAGGGAGTAGAAAAAATATCACAGCTGTGAACAGCATCACATTTACCTGGGCAGGGAGACACATCTATATGTATATGTGTATGTGAAATTCTACATATGGTGGGAAACCGTGCTGTAATGTGTTTGGTACCTGCGTTTCCCAGTTATTAGCTTGCATTTAAGCTGCTTGAACTTTTCAGGTCAGGTTCATAACTTACACTGAACTTAGACTTCAGAAGCACTTCTCTCTTTCCCTCATCCTTTGTTGATTTACTTCTATCTGCTTCAACTACACTGGGTCAGAGGTCTTTGAAATATCGATGCTGTTGGTATTCAATACTTGTTGTTTATGGGAAAATGCAAATCCCTCCCCCCTCTTTCTTCTTCTTGCTTGTCTGCTCAGCCTGGAATGAAAGAAAATTGAGAGTTAGCTTTATAAATAAAGATGATTCTGATTAATGTTTAAGCTGCTCATGGTCAGAAAACAACAAATAAATGTCCTGCACAGTGCCACGCTGTTTTTTTTCCCTTTTTTTCATTTAAAAAGTCAAACGATGCACATGAGAGAAAAAATGCAATACTTGCTATAAAATGTAACCACTACATACTGTGTGTTTTAGCTAGCTAATATCATTCTACAAGCAGATGGAACTGCGTGTTAATGTACACTTTCATAATGCAGAAGCTTGTAAATAATCTTTAGTTAACCACTTTTCCCTGCATAATAAATGACATGTTCCACTTATTACTGAGATACAAGAGTGTTGATGTTGAGAAGAACAGGATCTTAGTTAACTTATCTCATAACTGATTAATAATCTTTCAAGCAAAAAATGGCAAAAGTCGTTTAGGTTTTGGACTTTTGAAGATGTCACCCTGGCTTCTGGAAAACTGGCATTTTCCACCATTTCCTGACATTTTTGTCAACATTACTGTCATTTTGTACACTGAAGTGCAGAATTTGAGACTCAGCCCTCAAGTCTGTCACTGGCTTGTTTCTTCATAGTCATGAGGGTTGATAGGCATTGATGACTGCCAGCATGTCCACCAGGCTTGTGTGAGCGCGTGTAGTTTTCCTCACATTTCATCATGTGATATTCAGGCAGCTCTGTTTCTGAGCTCAGATGTTGGGTAAGGTTTGAGTCTGCAGGCAGCATTAACACTCGACTATCACTGGTGCACTTCTGTAATCACTGGAGCCGGCTGAAGTCCAGCCCAAGATTTGCCTGTTCTAGTTCAGCGGTCTTCTGAGGAGGTGCAGCTTCCTGCTGATGGTCAGTGGTGATAGAAGTGCCCAGGTCCTTCAGATGAAGTACAGGCAGCTCACACTACCCCTCTAAGCCACAGTTCAAAGAAATAGTCTTTTTATATACTTGCCTCTTGTTTCTCCCCTTTCCCCCCCTCCTTTTTGTAATTTCAGTGCTTCTTCTTTTTGTGCTTTGTGCATTTGTAAGCAGGTGCAGAAATATTGCAGCCACTTCTGTATTCTGAACCCTTTTGAAAGTGAAATTACACAGCTATTATCAGTGGAGTGATGCATCAGGCGGTAGAGGTGGATACAGCTAGGTACAGATCCTGAACCTCTGTAGTCCAGTGGTTCCAAACCTATTCCTAACCTTTGTATTTTTAAGGTTAAAAATCCAGCTTGCTCTCATAAATGAAAGCACTGCTTTTTCTTCACATACACATACACACATATGCAGATGCTTACATGAAGCCTCGGGCCTTTCTCGTGTTCACTCATTACTGGATCTCATCTGCAATTTTATGAAGAATCAATGAATTGGGGCACACCTAGTGAATGATGCAAAGCCTTGTAAGTATGCCAAGGGACAACCACACTCAGCCTTTTAGCTTGTTGATCAGCATTAATAGTCTGTGCATAGGACCTCAATATGCTTCTTCTCTGCAAGATCAATTTTTATTGGAGCAACATTGGGCGCATGCTGTGAAAGCAGCCACTGGCAAAACTTGCCATTTTGAAAAATGGTTTTACAGCATAGTGAGCCTACCTGCGTGAGATTAAAAAACAAAGCGTCGAGCAGTGGGTGTTGATGTCCTACAGCAGAGTTGGTTTCAGTGGGGTTGTTGTTGCTGGTTGAAGACTTGGAGTAGTGCCCAGGTATTTTTCAGGTCATTCCTGTTTCCACATGGATGGCAGAAGCTCAGCTGATGCAGAGTTTTGTTTGGCTTGTTCTTTTAGTACTGTATTTTTCCCATTTATCAGTAACTGCCAGTGAAGAGAAAGCACATCTTTTTTTTTCCTACGGAAGAGCTATATCTTTTTAAAAAAGAAAATAATCACAAATTTGTAGCTCAGCTGAGTGTTGGAAGTTTTAAGCTAACATTACTGAAACAGGAGGAAACAGTGCATTTCTTGGAGATGTACAGTTGGTGTTTCAGTAAGTTTTGGAATAGCTTGATGGGATTGAATTTGCTTTGGGTTTCTCTCATAAACTGTATATAAAGGATGGACTTGCTTCCAAGTCTGAAAAATGAAGCCAAGGAAATATCTTAAACTTGCATTTCAGCAGGAGGGAACTCCTCTGGTTCCAAAAGGAAAACACCCAGTTTTACTAAGGGAAAATAGCCATTTAGTCCCTTGATGTCAGTAAAAACTTAACTATTATTCAGAACAAGATGGTGGTGGTGAAAATACTCAGTGGGAGTCCCAGAAATTTGATTCTGTTTATATGGACGAGAGAAAGACCGAAGAAGTTACTTGGATGAGAGACGAAAACCTTTCTCCCACTGAAAACACAGCATCCAGATGAACAGAATCAGCTTTCTGGGATTTCCTTCCCTGGATGATTGAGCATACATCAAGACACTCGGTGGAAGCTTTTTAGCTAATGGGTGACGTCATGGTGGAGACCATCTTTTATATACAGCCTATAGTTGCTAAGATTTTTGAACAGCATTGCATCTTAACAAGCTGTAAGTACATGCTAATTTTTAGAGATTTTCGGGGGACTTTTCAAAACAGCTATTGATGTCAACAAAAAAACCCACTCCATGTCCGTAGGTATGTAATATAAATATGTTGGTATGTAGGTAATTCTGCAAATCTCTTACTATGGCTAGTTTAGTGTTTCTGATCTGTATTCCTCTGCCGCATCCCTTCGTCATTAACCTTCAGCTTGTCAGAGAGGAGAGGCGGCAGAGAAGAGCAGCGGATGGAGGAGGGGAGTAACTAGTTTACCTCCGCCTGACTCGATTGGCTCAATAAATCCTGTTTTGTTCTCATTGTCATTCTTGTAGCCCAACATGTTCACCTGTCCATATCATGCCCCTGCTGCTGCTGCTAGTGTTTCATTAGGAATTCATCTGCTGATTATTGTAGTGATTTATCATTCGCTCCATAAAGTGTCAGTAAATAGTGAAAAATGCCCATCACAATTTTCCCCTAGGGTCCAAAGCGACATCTTCATATTCCTCCTTTTGTCTGACTACAGTTGTGAAATTCATAATTTATTTACGGTAGTTATAGTTATATTTTATTCCAATTTAGAGTGTCAGTGATTGATGTTTAGTCCCATTCATATTTATAATAATGTATTTTTAATAAATCAATTTATTTAGAGAAAAAAGGTTCAATTAACATTTATTTGGCCAAACTTCACAAATGTGTAGCTTTGTTATCTTTGTCTAGCAAACAAAGCTAAAGTGAGTCTGAAGGGTTTCCGATATTTTATTTTATTTGTTATTAAAAAATTGTCTCCTTAATGAACAAAATAATCAGTCGATTAAGAAAATGATTAGCTGGATTAGTCTTTTGTTATTTGCAGTTCTATCATGTGAGACAAAAAAATTCAGGACACTGTTAAGAAGTAGCTAATCTGTCTTTTCTTTTGTTTGCTTGGGAAATAGATTTCGTTATCAATTAGCTAATTGTTTGAGCTGTAGAACAGCCTCTGCCTTCCACAGTCTGTAGTGGTGTCTTTTCTTGGCATGTCTGGGGAGTGCTATTCAACCTCACACTGTCTCAGCAAGTCAAAGCCTGCCATTGCTACAGCTGTATGGGAACATGGGGCACCAGTGTGAAGTGGTCCCTGAAGACGATGGCCCTTTGGCTCACTGCATATCTGCAAACAGAGCACTTTAGTTAACAGGTGAAGTGCTTGGAGCATTTCAAACTCAGGATTTTCTGAGGTCATCACAGCAAAACAGTCTTTCCTGTTGTCATAAAGAGGACGCCAAGGGGCTCGTGATCACTGTTGCAGACCAAAGAGAAGCTTTTGTCTTTGTAGAGCAGGCGACTAACCTCTCACAGCCTCAGCGCTGATCAGAGACTGCTTATGAGCAATGGTTACCTTTTAATGGGAACTTAAAGCTATCATCAATCAGAGGCTGTTACCTTAGCTCACAACCAGAGCATGCTTAATGAAGACTGATGCTCCTTTCCTCTACCTATACAATATATCCTTTTGTAGCCTTGGAGTTATTTTGTGCACTTATCTGGACAAAGACATGTGCATTTGATTTGATTTGACTTGATTTTTTTTAAGCAGTAAAAGATTCCCCAGCAATAATGTCCTGGTTCACATGGAGGTGAGGTAATGTAACTGACCCAGTATCTGTGTTGGCGTATGGAGGTGCTACAACTGTCAGAGAGACTGCTAATGCTTCATTTTTAATGCATAAGGTATAAACCTATTGGAGTTGCACTGAAAAGGGAAATGATGGGATCATTGTATATTTGTCAAATTAATTAGCAAATTCCTATGTAATTGCTGTAATTGTTCATTTAATCTCTCCAGGTGTTACACTACTTTATTTAAGCACAGCATCTTTAGTGCAGGATATCAAAATGACGTTTTATTTTGTAAACTGTGGATGATTAGAGAGATGGCTTCGCAATAATAAAACTAATAATGACGAGAGTAATTACTACTGCAAATACTTTGACTTGAAATTAACAAAATTACTAGTATGACTGAGTATTTTTCTCTTTAGCAAACAGAATAGACTTAATAAAAGTAACACCCTAGTTCACTGGTGGTGGCACACATGTAGATCCCACTGGTGCACAGCTAACATGTGTCATACCTGTCAGTGTTTAATAAACTCAGAGGAAAGACTCCTACAAAAAAAGGTGATTAGAAACACTTGATACACAAATGTTATGGAAATTTAGAGCAGGTCTCTTCTCATTAGTAGCCATTAAATGTCCACCCGGAATCTTGAAGCTCAGTTTCGGCATTGTTTCCAAAATTATATTCAAAATATGCCCTGTGTGCAATGTAAAAGCATGCAGATTAGCTGGATTATCATTGTGGTGACGGGGTGGATTCAAATTTAAGTATCGGTGTGCGTCTTTGCTGCGTTTGAACCTGCTCTGCTAGATAACGATTCTACCATCTGCTCTCATTATCTATATGTCTGTGCATGTTTGACTCTGGGACAAAAGTTGTCAAAGTGTTTGCTTAGTCAAATTTGCAAAGTACCCAGACTGTGTGTGAAATAACGTAAAACCATTGACTGCTGTACCTATGACTATTTACTTCCTGTCTTTGCTCTGGATCTCCCGCCTACTTTCAGTTTATTATTCCGCCTCTTTGCATGCTCCACCTTGGCACTTTTGTCTGCATCTGTAATAACAAGCAAATGATCTTGTTCTCCTGGTCCAACTGTCATCTCGGGCTTTTCCCCAAGCTTCATCGCAGCTCCCAAGTTTCACTGACTCATATATACGAGAGCCTTGGAGCTTTAAAAGTACGTCATGTTGAAACTTGGACAAGTAGAACCAGGTTTTAAGGCTCGTCCTGAAACTATTTGTCTGAGGACTTGAGCTTATTGTTGATCTAATGTGAAAATATTTCCTGATGAAAAAACATTGAACGAACAGTTTACTTTTCAACCATAAATACCAATCATTATGATGGTCAGAGGGCCCGATGGCGCCAGTGTCCGGCAGCCTCGCCTCTGTCAGTGCGCCCCAGGGCAGCTGTGGCTACAATGTAGCTGCCATCACCAGTGTGTGAATGGGTGGATGACTGGATGTAGTGTGAAGCGCTTTGGGGTCCTTAGGGACTAGAAAAGCGCTATACAAATGCAGGCCATTACATTTTATACCATTTCTACTTCAATTTTTTTAAGTTAAAATCATTTAATACAGTATCTGGCATTTTTATATTCTTGTATGTTATGATAGTTTAATCAATTGACTTTTAAACTATTGGTTACAGTTAAATCGAAGACAACCCAATAATTTTCAGCTTGTATGACTTCATTCATTCATTTATATCTTTCACAGTAATACATTAAAATACATTTTATATAAAGAAATAACATTTTTCTCTTTTATGTTGTCTCGTCAAAGTAATATTCTACTGATGATCCTCAATTGCATTATAGAAGAAGTCAGTCAAAGCCATTTAAAAACACTGACTAAGAAGCTAAAAGGGAATTGATTTAAGATGCAGATTCTAAACCAGCTTTAGGTGGTCTTTAGTATTTTTCACTTTCACTTTTTGTTTTTAATTTAGGAGAGAAACTCTTGAGTCTTTTTGTCCATCCATGCCCTAATATTACATAGTATATTTTTCTTTCTGTTAGACCATCAAATTGTAGAAAAGCAGTATGTACGGCATGTTTTCTGTCAAACATGACAACTATAAAGGAGTGACTGGGTGTTCATACAACCGTTAAAGTGGTGCTCTACATGAGACTGCTCTTTTATGTGTAGAAACACCTGCGCGTGCGTTTAAGTGATAGCAATATGATGAAACTGTAATAATTTGAATGAACCTGTCTAGCAGTTGCTTTAATTGCTTATACAACTTCACCTCAGGGATGACACAAGTTCTCACAAGCCCTGCTAAGTCATCCAGTTTATTTCTGCACAAACTGGGTATGCCTGGCATGCGTCTACAAGTTGAGTCATTGTTTTCATCTGTTAAAGATGAGTAATGTCAGTACTTGCGATGGAAACGGGATGCACTTGAAAACCGCATCGACTGGGCTTTAATGCAGTTTAAAGCAGGGAGCGGCGGCAGAGCAGGGAGGGAGGGCTGAGTAGATGAATGTGTGCAACTGCACGCCGGAGAAGTGTTCCTCTAAAGTAAAAGCACAGAAGTATTATCAACAAAATGCACTCAGAGTCCTGAAGAAAAATTACATCATTTATTCTGATACAGTTATTGATATTTGAAGATGACCAAACTTCCTTCTTTTATACTTCTTTGGTGCTACAAGATTTTCTTATTTACCTAAATTCACGCTCTTGTGTTTTCCCCTTACTTATCTATCTTTTCCTTTCTTTCTTCTTCCTTTCAACCCCGTCTCTTTTTTTGTTTTTTTTAATTGACCAGAAGGTAATGTATTAATTAGTGAGGTTTGGACACAGTCTTTGATTGCACTCTAGAACTTTATTACTAGCTCTTTTAGATACAGTAGTTTGGTTTTTCCTCGGAGTGAACACTCATTGGTCCTTGAACCTACCCTAACTCTGTATTTTGGATAAAGGCAAAACAGAACTTTTTTTTTCAAAATTTATTCAGGGGGTAGGTTGAAATACTTTTGATGTGTTACAAAAATTACATACAGTATGATTGTTCAGGTTTACAGCTAGAGTTTGTGGCTGTGACTGATGACGTCTTATATCTCAGGGTTAAAAGTCTTGGGTTTTTTTATTTGTGTGTTTTTGTTTTTTGTTGTTGTTGTTGTTGTTGTTGTTGTTGTTGTTGTTTTTGTTTTTTTTGTTTTTGTTTTTTTAAGCAGTTGTTCCAAACCCCAGCGATTGATTTTAGAACCTGGAAATGACAATTTTCTGCCGTTCTGTTCTTGCCAAATGACCTAAAAAAATCAATTGATTGCCAAAACACTTGCCATTTGAGTCTGTTTCCGATTAACGGTTTAACTAACCATAGCCACTAACCAAAGATGTAGCAATGGAATAAAAGGAAATGACGTGGAGTAGAATTGCAAAAGAAAACATTCTCATGTAAAACACTTCATTGTGTTAAAGGAGAGTGAGTTAGTACTGGTTTAAGCAGTCAGTGAGCAGCAAGGCTGCTCCAGCTGGTGACTGAGATGCAGAAAGAGGAGGTGTTCAGACAGATAGCAGAGGAACGGCGAGACAACAGAAACCAAAATACCTGCAGAGTGATCAGTTGGACAGTAGCTCGTTGTGATTATAGTGTTGTTTATTTTATAGTCCATTCACACCTGCTCTTTAAGCACACACATATTCTCGCTCCAGAAATGTTGAGCAAGCCGTATTGTGTGTTTAACCCAAACAGAAATGAGGCTGAGGGTGTGTAACTCTGGTTTGATGCGCTGCCATGATAAGGTGTGACCCGCATCCTGTTTTGACAGCGAGGGGCCCCTCCTCTGCCGTGACGCTGTAGGAAAGCATTCTTTTCCTCCTGGAGGCATGCCGTTTGTGACGCTACACTATGACAGTTAAACAGTTGGTCTGAGACAAAGGCAAGAGCAGGGCATGTCGTCAGGCTAACAGTTCAACACACATGTTGCATTTGATCGGTTTTAGATTGAGTGTTGATTTATTTATATATGAACAAGTAGAGCATGAACCACTGCTTTAAGAGCACAGCCTGGTTTGCCATTCTGTCTTTTGACGGGCCTTTAAATTGCACAACAACAACAACAACACATACACCAGTGTGTACTTATATTAAAAACACAGATCAGAATCTCCAATAAGGAAAGAAATAAAAGCTTGAAACATTGAACTCAACAGTAGAGCGTATATGTGATGCACAGCATGCTTACATACCAGTGTCTCAATGCAATGTTTTTTTTTTTTTTAGAAACTTCTAAACTTCTAAAGTGTGTGTGTGTGTGTGTGTGTGTGTGTGTGTGTGTGTGTGTGTGTGTGTGTGTGTGTGTGTGTGTGTGTGTTTTCTTTTTTCCCCACTGAGAATAGTTCAAGCAAACTCAGAGGACATCTGCATCAGCTGAACAGCATTTAAAGAACACAACTGTCATAATGATTCAGAAACTCTGAGTCATCATTTACTTGAACACACAGTATAAGGGAACTGTGCCCTTTTAGTTCTCTCTTTTTGATGTCTCCGGGTTTACTTTGGTAGAAATGTATGCAAACACAGTGTGTGAAAAGTGAGATATGAAAATACGCTTACTGGAAAGGGTTGGCGCAGCCACATTTGGTTTGGTTTAGTCACTTATATCGTTCATGTGATGCCGCTTCAGTGATGCTCTTTTGACTTGCAAGATGCAAATGTTAGTAAAACTCAAGAAGTCTTAGTTGCGTACATTCTAAAAGAAACACCTGACAAAGGCGAGATGTGTTTTAAATTTACTGCCATATATACACACAGCCTGTATTGCTGTCGTCAGGGTTTTTGTAACCTCAAGGAATCAACTGGTGTTAGTGCCGAGGTCAATGGTCACAGTGCTTCCTGAAAAGAAAACCTTGTTTGCTGGTGCTGCAGAATCTGGCAGACTAGACTTTGCACATATACTTTAAGGTTTTTTTGTTGGGGGTTTTTGTGGACATGTTAGACTTTTGGTTTAGTTCACCCTTTAAAGCTTTGCACCACCCACATATTTCATTTTCACCGTAGCGAGTAGAAAGAGTCATTATTGGTGTAGTGGTGTATTTAAAGATGACAGTCGGCAATCTCCCCTGCTCCCCCAATGATGACTTTTAACACCTCAGCATATATCAATAAAGATGTGGTTTGATGGCCATTAGAATAGTTTTCGGGATTTTCTGAGGGTAGCTGCATGGGCAGAGACCACCCTCGCTAACTTGTGACGCAAACCACAACATTCTGTTCTATAAGTGCGCCTGAAGTGTGACACAAAGAGCTAATTTCCGAGCATTCCTTATAGAAGGATTATTTTTGTATGAGTCAGTTTCTTCTGTTCTAATGATGCTTTGAAATGCTTTTTTTGGCTTTATTTGAGTGGGAAATGTGAGGGATAATTCTGTATTTGTTTTAAATGTTTCAGCTGGTTATAGGGTGCACCTGGTGATAGTACTTTATTTATAAATAGAAGTAATGATAGTTTCAATATCATAGCGTACTAACAACATTCTAGCAGGGAAATTCCTGGATATAAAAAAACAATGTTTCCAGTGTTTTGGGTTTTTAAAAAAAAAAAAAAGTATTTTCTTTATTTGTGTTTGGGCAAAGGAAAGTGGAACGGAGCATATTATTATTATTATTTTTCCAAAACTGACAAACAACTGGCTGTTGACAAGTTGTTCAGCGTAAAACTAGAACACCTCATGAATTTTCTTAGCTCTCATGAAGTCCTTATGAGACCTTATAAGCAGCAACTTAGGCCTCAGTCTCAGTCACACAGGCGTGGACACCGTTTGGCGACTTGGCAGCATCAAACCGTCTAGGACAAATTTGTATTCCCCAACCACTTGGTGGGTGGTTGATGGAGGTTGCTGGCTATTGCCACGGGAAATTGGTTGCAAAGAGGTTTTGGTCGGAACTAAAATGATAGTTTAATTTTTGATATCAAAAGGTTATTTCTCTCCGGGCCGTGTTGGAACTTGAAAAGTCGCAGCAACCAGCACATTTCAAAAGGTGCAACTTTCAATTTGAAGGCTAATGTTCTTCATTTCCAGTTTGGATCACACTTTCACACTTGTCACAGTTTCACTACTGCTTGGTGAATAGTTTGTGACTGTTTGGAAACAAGTAGGTGTCTTCTATTTGGCTGTGGACTGTGGTAACCTGCTAGTGACCAGAACAGTCACATGCAGGTCTTTGGTACAGCACCATATATCTCTTTGCGAACAATTTCATGCTCGTAACAGCCCCCGACCTCCAGCAACCACCAACAATCACTTCCCAGCTGGTCCCAGATTACACACATTTTACTGGTGAACTGTGGTTACCAGCAAGTTGATTTCACATCAACTTTCAGTGACTGGTGGTTACCAGATGGTCCCTGACAGGTCTCTAGGCTTGTGTAACTGAGGTTGAAGAACACCATGAGTGCCGTTGAAGGTCGTGGGAAAAGAGCTATATTTTTCCCCCAAAATAAACCAATCACAACCAAATTTGAGTCCTCTATGTAACAACTTTCCTAACAACTGTGTAAGAAAAATAAGAATAATGTAAGTATTGTAACTTTTAGATATACTTCTGAGCCTCGTACTTTAACGGAGCACTAAAATTTCATGCTTCATCTTGCTATTCTTCTACCCCTCTCTACCCCTCTCCACAAGACACTTTTTCATTACTAAGGCATTGCTTACACATGTAGTGTATATGTATTGTCGTCTATTCCCCCCCCTTTATTTTCCACTTTATTTTCTTTTGCAGTGACAGAGACAATAATCTCAGGAGATGGTGTGTACTGATACAGTTAAGGAAAATGGTGACATTAAAGAGAAATCAAAATGCAGAAACAGCTGGAGTTGCACCAGCACAGTCCCACCGGAGCAAAAAAAATATTCAACTCAACTCTAAGTTAACTTTATCCGCTCAGTCTGAGCTGCCTCCTCTTTCCACATTGACTTTTTTTCTTGGTTATTTTTGGTCATTGCCGTGGTGCGTGTGGTCAAAGATACAATGTTAATATTTTAGAGGACTGAGCGTTCCTCGGTAACTGTACAGCAGGTCATCTGCTAATCGGAAGGCTGGTTGTTCGAGCCCTGGCTGCTGCTGTCTCCATACCAAATATCCTTGGGCAAGATACTAACCCCAAGTTGCTCTCCGATGCACCCGTCAGCGTATGAATCTGTGTGAATGTTAGACAGAAAGCACTTACATAGAAAAAGCATTGCAAAAAGTGCTTGTATGAACGGGTGAATGAGGCAAGTTGTGTAAAGCCCTTTGAGTGCAGCACATGTGTATGAATATGTTGCGGCCAGTTAACGTATTGGGGTGGCATCTGAATCTCTATATGTATATTTGATCTTCTGCCAGTTTTATGTCAGTTTAACTTGGCATTAAGACTGCAAAGACGGTGAAGCCAACCTAAAAGGAGGCTAATAATAATAGTGATAATAATAATATCCCTATTATGTTTAAAAGGAAAGTGTAACATTCTGTAATATAAGTAGCTTTTAGAGTTAGATGAAAAATGTGATCCTAGTTAATGAAACACACAAGGGGTAAATGGCTAGCCTTACTGGATGCTGTCATGCTACATTAAAAAATAATATAACAAATAGCCTGAAAACACATTTCTTAGACATTATGTCTGTGAAGGTTTTCAGTCATCCAGGTCATCGTAGTCAAAGGAGCTTGCAAAGAAAAGCGTCTGGACTTCTTTAAGTTGCTTGAAGACGTTTCACCTCTCATCCGAGAAGCTTCTTCAGTTCTGAGACCTTTTTGTTAGACCTTAGACCTTTTTGTTTTTAACTTAACCTACAGTAGGAGCAGTGCTGTTTATTGCAACATTAGGTTTTACCTTCTTCTTTTTAAATTTAGCGTTGCTGAACAATACCAGCTCAGCTATATAAGATACCTGTATGTTATAGAAATGCATAAAATCCTTATCTTATAGCTAATTTTATAGATGACTTAGGAAAGAGTTAACTTTGTCGGAAAGAAATAAGCCAGGAAATGTCCAAAACAGGAAATAATCCTGTACTTATGCCATGTTAAAAATCCAACTTTGTGTTAAACTGCATCCAGTTTCTGCTACCCATGCCCTGGTTTCTTCTTCATATTTAGCATACACACATAAAAGAAGTATTGATCTTCTTATCTAGCTCCCAGCTCTCAGTGTCCCAAAGTGTCAAACAAGTCCTCTCAGGTACACGGTTCACATAATATTCACTAATCACATCTTGGAAAACAAGATTTGATCAGCTACAATCAGATCAACATGTAAGCAAACACTAAAAGCTTGCATTTGATTTTATTTATGTCTTTATGGGATTCCTGAGCTCATTAGTGGCAGCAACGCTGCTCTGCAAGGATCTCTGTGGAGACCGTGCAGTATCTCAGGGGTGGGAACAAATGGATTTGGAGAGAAGAAGCTCTGGCTGCCTTGCTGATGGTCCTCAGAGGCTAAACAAATGACTTTTGCAGAGCACATCGGGAACAGACACCACTCAAACAAATGCTTTTAAATGGGGAAAGATGGGGAGGCAAAGATCCTCTTCTGTCCCTTTAGAAGCTTGTTTTCAAACCTCTCATGGCCATTATTTTTCATCTTAGCAGAGGCACACTTACTTTTAAAATGCTGGAGAAACTGCATGTTTGTCTGTCCATGATCCTCCATGGAGGAGCTAGTTTAATCAGGGAGTGAAACACTGGAGGTTGTTTTCTGAAGTATTTTCAACTCACAGCACCATGTGCCCTGTACTCTGTGTGACTTTAGACATTTATACTGTGTAAGAAGAGTCTCTAAAATAAACAAACACCAGAACTAATCGAATTGATTTAACACTGTTTAAGATTTAACTTGTAGCATTATCAGGAAAATCAGCTTCGAGTATCAAAAGTAGAGGTACTCATTACGAGTTGATTGGCTAGAAGTAGGCCTTGAAAAATCACTATTTGAAGGAAACCTAGGAACCTTTGGATTATTAACTATAACTACATGGTAATATTTTTTAGTTTGTAACATCTATCAAAGGTCATTTTGTTTAAAATAAAGGATAAGGGTAGTGATGGTGTCAGGATTAATGACTGCGGGTAAGTTGAGATGCTGTGTAATATATACAACAGTTTAATTCAGGGCCAACGCAAAATGGGTTGGCCCTGAATTAAACTTTTCTTTACAGAGAAGCAAGTTTCACTGAGAAGAAAGGGTGCTGTCAATTCACATGTGACAAAGTGGTAAAACAGGGTGGGCCATTTATATGGATACACCGTAATAACATGGGAATGGTTGGTGATATTAAAGTCCTGTTTGTGGCACATTAGTATATGTGAGGGGGCAAACTCCTC
>NW_005187403.1:1048368-1060981 GCF_000239375.1 Pundamilia nyererei | reverse complement strand
ACGGTGTATCCATATAAATGGCCCACCCTGTACATATCGGCTGCAAAGTGGCTTGTAGAAGCATAACAAATACGGACAGGCTGAAACAGCTTAAGTAGTACGCTCTATTTAAGATAGTGAGTTTGCTAAGTAGAAGAGTATCAGCTGATGGGACCCGATATTGGATCTACTGATCTCAGGATTTTCGTGGATCTTTGCTAAGTCTGGTCTGAAGTAACACTGTGCTTGATTTATCAGATTTGAAAAGATTTTAATCTACAAAAAACAATATTCTGCAGTTATTCTAGATATCAATATGTATCTTTTTTTCAGTGTTTGGATCTTTTAAAGTCCAAACAATTAAGTTAATAATAGAGAAATCATTTACACTCTAATCAAAATAATAATATAGTCTTTTGCAATTCAAGACTTGGAAAAATGCTTGACTGCTATGTGTGACACCTGCTCTCATAGTCCTCAAATTGCATTACATGAAGGCAGTAAGGAGTGCAGCATCTCTAAGTGCTTTGATAGTTATGTTCTTAATCGATTCATCTGCTGCCGCTGCTATTAGAGTGGTATGTCGCTGTTAAAAGGCTGGTCTCTCTATCCTTTCACTGCCAGATTAAGTAATTCCAACTGCAGTGGTTCTTTCAAAACCATAAGAGTTTTTTCCCCATCCTTGCTACAGGCCAGACAGGCCTCATTGGAGCCTGAATCGCAGCAGTTAAACTCAAATATCAGCCTCTTTTTATTGCATGGTGAAATGGGCTTCCATGGTGTTTGCTGGAGTTGTTGTTTTTGGGTTGTTTTCTAATTTTTATTTTTATTTTTATTTTTTCGGAGTGATGAGACCGTATGCAGTTTCTCATGCATGGTGAAGGTGGCCTCTTGTTTTTCTGAGAGTGCTGAGGAATTTCTGTCTGCTCAGTCAGAGGAGGACTCATTCAGCTGTGTAGTATTTCATCGCAGTTTGCTATTTCTAGAGTTCTGTTTCAAAAGCAGGACATTGGATACAAGGAAGGAGATCACTGTCTTTGGCTATAGTCTTGTTTTTACTTTTACTTACTTTTACTAATTACTTTTAGTCACTGTAGGGCTGTGAGAACTGGCACCAGGTATGACATTTATCGGCTAGCGTGTGAGGTTCACGGTGTGAGGAAGGAGCTTTTGGTGTTCACTTAAGAGGAACACAGATTGACCTAGTTAACTCAAATCCTCATTGACCTTATTTCAGGTTTGCCTCCATCAGCTCCTTTCAAGCCCCTTTTTCTAGCAGGTTAACTTATTGACAGTGGCTAACCCAGTCACAGGGGGTGGGGGCAGTGTACTCTTAGTGACACAGCCAGTCTTAGTGGGGAGGATTGTTTCAAGAAGGCCTCCTGGCATAAAGATTTTGCCAAATTAAAAACATGAATCATCAAAAATGAGATTTCCATACCGGATTGTCTAGGCCTGGGCTTACAACCTCTGCCTCCAGTTTTGTTGGCCAATGGGGTGCCAGTGGAAACTGTGCTCCTATTGGCCACAGACTAATGAAGAGGACAAGGGGGAAAGGCATGTTCAAAGACCGTTAAAGAGAAGGAAAAGGACTTCAAATGTAAGGGCTGTGGTGGTAAAGGGAAAGAGATGTTTGTTATGATGGAGAGAAGGATTTGGGAGTGCTAGGCGAGGCAAGGGTTGAAATGGGTATGTAGTATGAGTATGTATGAGTATTATAAGAGGGATAGCTCAGGTTTCAGGCATGTGTAGAGGAAGTTTACTGAAAAAATTTGACAAAGAATGTTGATTATGGAGTTCCCTTTAATGTTTGCCACCACCATCAAGCTGTTATAAGAAAAGAAGAAGACCTTATTAACAGTGGCTCTTTCATGTACAGTAACATATTAAATACTAACTTTGCATTAAAATAAGAACTAGAATTATCATAGATTGTATTTCTTTTCCCTTCAGTCGAGAAAATAGTTTTTTCACAATATTATGTCTCCGCATTGTTGACCTTTGGTCTTGTCACCTATAGTGTGACATTGTGGTGTATTTAACATATAATTCAATCTGAAACAAGTTCATCTTTAAATACATTTTTTTCAAGTTTCTCCTGAGATACTAAATTCACTAGAATGAGTCTAGGGGGATAAACCATAAACATATCGCTGACAGCTACTGCTATTGACAGGTGGGAAGTGTATATTAAAAAATTAAAAAGGAAGATAAAAAATGCCTCTAATTTGAATTCTGCAATTAATGATTTTGTTGTCTACAACTGTTTTAGCTTGAGTTATGTAGCTTGCCGATTAAGTCAATGTTCAAACTATGAGTAGTTTTAAATCTCCAGTTCTGTAGCAGTGGAGCATAAGGATTACGTTAACCAGTAAAAAGCCATCACCCACACCTGTTTATGATTCATATCATAAACATATAGAAAACATGAAAAAGAAATGGTATTGTGATGGTATTGCACCATAGCGCTTGTTAATAAGTGCTGTAGTGCAAGTTCTTAAGTGTAAGAAAAAAGATCAGACTGGCTTTCACTCATAATGCAAGGAAATTGCATAATAACACAACATCCCATTCATTAGCCTTAACAGTTTTGTTATGTCTCGCAAGGAAAAAAAAAAGATGAAATCATGAATTTGTTTGAAAATTTTGTTGATCCAATCAACTGCTAGAAATAATTAATCACAAAAATCGATTAGGATTAGTGGCTATACCATAAAGCCCTGAAAGTGCAAGCTGATCTAAAACCAGTAATTAAAGACAGATGGTGATGAGTCCACTGTGACTATCGATTGGTTGTTTACTGTTCCTTCCTACAGCCCCAGAGGCACCTCGGTATCTATGGGTGAGGGATTAGGTTCCCCATTGTCACCAGAACCAACACACAATGCACACACTGATAAAGTCAAGATACCACCTTAGCTGAAATGCTTGGCCACACTGCGGTGACTTACCCCTTACAGCCACAATTTCAGTGTGCAACAAAGCTCACAGTTGCTGGCACAAACACCTTCTGAGGCTGAACTCTACATGGAGCTGAGCTACTGCTGTTTCACAGGCTAACATCCTATGCCTGTTTTCAACCACAGCCCCCTTCCTCCTCTATATAAGCCATCTCTATAGGATTCAGTGAATCCTATAGAGACGGCTTAACTGGGAGTGAAGTGTTAAACCTCAATTTTGCAAGCGAGTGTATTCAGGGTATCTGCAGCTCTCTTTATATCTGAAGAAGCAATTTTCTTTTAAAAGCAAGTTTCTTTTTAAACAGCATGTACAATGGCCCTTAATGCACTGAGGCGTATTCAGATGCACGAAAACAAATAAAGAAAGCATCTTCACTAATATGACAAGCACGTATGCAGTATGTACTTGCTAAAAGAGGTTGGCTTGGTATTGAAAACTAAACCAGCATTATGTGCGGAATGTACATTGCAGATAATGCTAATAGCCTCCCACTATTTTATTATTTGGTCCTGCTTTTGGTTCTTTCTGCACATAAATGTTACAAAATAAAATGCAAATATAGTATTAAATATTATTTTTCCCTAATTGTTCTAAAACAATTAGATTAAGCTGTTTAATCTTTGCTGGATTTCAGACAGAAAGGTCTACCTCAACACTTTTATTAATTGGGTCATCCTTTTTTTTTCTAATATAATGTCAAGCTCTTTTGATCGTCTTCCTGAAACAAAGCCCCAGAGGCCTCACTCACATAAGGCTAGATGCTGGTTAGTGACCCCCTAGAAACCAAATTTCACTAGAGAAATAAAATTTGTTCCTGATTGGTTGGCGAGTGGTTGCAGGAGATTCCTCGCTGTCGCTGGGTGAAATTAGTTGCACAGGGGGTGCTGGACCAGCAGATTGTGGTGTTTGCCTGTAGTTTTCATAGAAGATGCCTACATGTATGCAAACAGTCACTAACTAACCACTGAGTTATAGTGAAACTTGAAAAAGCGTGTCGCAAACCAGAATCGGAGAACTTCAAAGTAAACGTTTTGTCTTATTGTTGAAACCAACGCTTCCAAAGAAGCAGCTTTTACTTTAAGGATAAATACGCTCTCTTTCTGGTTAGTGTTTATTTCACTAACACTTAGCAAGTAGTTGGTGACCATTTGCAGATAAATTGACATCTTACGCACTGACCTTGGTGCAACTTAAAACTGTGAGGAAATGAATAGTGGTTGACTCTGTTTGTGACCTCTCTTGCAAAGAGTTGCAACCAGTTTCATCAACCAAGCAATCTCAAGAAGAACCAGTGGTGGATTCCAGGGTTGTTAGGTACTTGTACAGTAGAAGACCTCCATACCTTGAAATTACACCTCGACACTGGTGAACTGCAGTATCATTACTTAGAAAACAAACCGGTAGTATGCATTAGTTCCAGGGTTCCCAAAGTGCCCCAAAGACCAGTAGCAGTCCTTGAGATTTCATTCATGGAGAGCTCTTATATTTAGCAGCGCAGAATTAGGGGTAAATGTAACAATCACTTCTCTAGTGGTCAAAGTGGAATAAAGTAGCACAACAGTAACAATTACCCATGTAACTATCACCCCCCTAAATGGAAGTATAGGTAACATAAATATAAAAAACGTCTTTGCATTTCTACTGCATCACATCTCCAGCTTTAGTTCTTAAAATGCTCCAGACTAGTTTCCTGATGTGTTGGGAGGGAAGGAGTTAAGTATGGTTGCTATGTGGTGTACAGAGCTGTATTATGCAAGCTGTGAAGAGCAGACAGAGAGAGCGAGGAAGTGCATTACAGAATGCTGAGCTCAGGGCTTTGGCTCTCCGCCAAGCAACTCCTGCATGTGCTCACTGACACACTCAGCTGAGGGCATACCGATTTTTCCAGCAGCACAGTGGTGGCCTCCTCCCTCCTCTCGAGTCACTCTCTTTCTGTTACGTCAGTGGTTCAGCTGTAGGCCAGGCATGACTGGGGCAGGGCGGCGTAACGGAGAGCACCACACATTTCATCTCGTGTGTGTGTGTGTATGTGTGTGTCTGTATTTAAAAAAAAAAAAAAAAAAAGACAGGATGTGGACTGGTGGTTGTGTGGTTGACTGAGTGTCTGCTCAACTGGAAAAGCAGAAAGAACTGAAACACCTTAGTTTTTTTCTTTTCTATTTCTATACAAGTTTCACTCTCAGATATTGTCTTGTAGTCCTTCCGCCTCTTTTGTTTTTTCTCACAAAGCACCATCACATCTGCAGACAAACACCTACTCTTGTTCGCTTCTTTTACCGAGCAAGGGAACATCCGATTTTGATGTTGCAACTGCAGAAGTTGCATTCAGCACTAACATTAATAGCTATAAATATGTGACCACGTGCGTCATAGCGATATTGCTGCAAATACTCATAGCTGTGACACAGATTTAGTGCTGTCCATAAAAACACTCGCGCCTCTCTTGATCTCTCTTCTTTTTAGTTTGATCTCTGGTTTCAAAGAAGTTGAGCCACAGATTTTACATTTATGATGTTATTCGATATAGGAAGGCTTTGAAAACATTTTTGCGTTTATTTAACAGTAAACAAATTTGTACTTGCAGGGAGTAGAACACTCGTGCTCACTTACTGTACTCGGGTTTTGTTGGTGTGTCATTACTTGGCCTGAAAAGACCAGAAGCTGATAGCTAATGTTAGCTAAAGTTAGCTAGCATCTGGTCTTGCTCTTTTTCAACTCATGCAGCCTTTGCACAAGCTAAATGATTGCTGACTGTACAGAAAGTGTATTGGAATCTCTTTAATATGCTTAAAGCAGACTTATAACGCTAGTTTCCAGTTCACTATTTTTATTCTTGGACTCTATTGCTGACTCACAGTTGAAATAATCTTGATCTCCTCCCTCGTGTATCCCATTAGTTCATCCTCTGTCTGGAAAAATAGAAGCTGTTTTAGCTCCATTCCCTCTATCTTAAAGCCAACTTTGTTCTGACTGACTGACTGCTTTTGACAAACAGAAAGTTCGTACGTGGGGCTTCAGTCCTCACAGCCAGAGATATATGCCTGAGATGACCGGATATCATGCAGATACAGTTAGAATAAGGAATATAAGTGTGTGTGTGTGTTAGTCTTGGTTGAATATCTTAACATCACTTTCTAAAGACATCTAATTTCTAAAGAGATATGATTTAAATCTCTTTCTGTCTGCTTTCAAACGATTACATAGACAGCATCTGACAGAAGGTTGGCTCTTTAATGCATTTCCCATTTTCTTTGGCTCAAGCGACCATCTAATAATGCTGTCTGTCATCTGTCACTGTCTGGCATGGAGGCTTATCAGCCTCCCTGTTGGCCACGTTACATGATTTTCAGTTTGAATGACAACATGATGCAAGACGTACATCATGCTCCTGCGATTCGAGGTCTAAATAAGCCACTGTTCTGCCTGTGTATCGTAAAATGAGCTATGCCTGTGCTCCCTGTAGTAAGATTAAAACAGTACAGACTAAATGAAATTGTTTATATCAGTTTAGCTCTGGCTGAGTTTATGAAACCATCTGTCATCAACTGATAACCCACTAACTCAGTCAGATTGCCCATTTATTCTAATTACAGAAGAATTTTACCCATAAAGTACTTGTTGCATTGTCATATTCTGCCAAAACATGTCCATCTGTTATGGCTCTCAAAACTCAACACATATTTAAACCTCACTCCCACGTGGTGTTGCTGTTCTTTTGAATCTGTATTTGTCACATTTGGCTTTTATTTATGTTTTTTCCCTGTCAAAACCCCTAAGCTGGGAAGAGTAAATTCAAGGTCACGTTCACATTAAAATACTTTTTTTTTTCTTCTTTTTTTCCCAAACACACAGAGGCCTGTACATTTTGGCCATGAGAGGGCCATAGGTTCACAATACAATAACAGTTCTCAGTGCCTGTGAACGATCCTGTCTTTGCTGAAGTGCTGGTGAGGATAAGGTAAACACTGAAGGTGTTGTGGAAAGGAAATGAAAAGGAAATGAGAAAATTTTGGTCTTTGCACTCAGTCGTGCCCTTTACCTTTTTTGTGTCCATTTTTTTCACCTGGAATTCACGTGAAATTAAGGTAGAACCAAAGAACGAGAATAGGATCATTCTGAACAACATCCAAAGATAAAAATAGTTGTATGAAGGGATACATTTGTAGTGAATTATTACCATAATCTGGCAGCTCATTGTTTAACTGACTGTTTTGGAGTACTCTCACTAGCTCCTTAATCCCAAAAGTAGTTACATTATATTATATAGTGTAATATGTTACCAAACATATATTATATGATATTATTGTATTGGATACAATTATAACAACAATAAGCTTCAATTCACTTTAAGTTTTATTTAAAAAGTCCTAGAACACATATTTGTCTTAAGGTACCTTATATTGTAAGGGCAACTGGCCTTTTCCTTAAAAAAAAAAATGAAAAAGAATATTTTGAGTGTAAACAGTCAAGGACCCAGCACAGATCCTGGGTAGCTCAGTAGATATTGCATGAGACTTTTATTCTCTAAATTGTGGGTTTGAGTTCTATGCTGGATGCAGGTTTGTTGGAAATTATAAATAAACAAAGTATATCTTATTTTAATTTTAAGCCGTGGTTTGTGATTATGTACATGGTGAAATTATGTACATGAAAATACATGGTGCGATTAATTTCTAATAGTCATTTCTGTCTCTTTGCAGGTTTTCACCTCAGTGGCACAGTAAGGGAACCTGCTACACCCTCTGAGCCAGAGCTAGTCTGCAATGTGAGCGTCAGCTTCGACCGCTGCAAAATCACAGCAGTGACATGCAGCTGCGGCAACAAGGACATTTTTTACTGTGCCCACGTTGTGGCACTCTCACTGTACCGAGTACGGAAGCCAGAGCAGGTCAAACTGCGCCTGCCCATCTCAGAGACTCTATTCCAAATGAACAGAGATCAACTGCAGAAGTTTGTTCAGTACCTTATCACAGTGCATCACACAGATGTGCTGCCGACAGCACAGAAGCTGGCAGATGAAATACTGTCACAGAACTCAGAGATCAACCAGGTCCACGGTGAGTGGAGCCACTGCTTTAAGGGTGGTTTGTGATTTTAGACAAAGACCAGGCTGTCCATAAACACAGAAACAGACACAAATAAATCCATGTACCTGGATTAGATTAGATTTTCTTCATCTTCCATCAGTGGATTTCCAGTTGTCATCGCCATATGTACTGTGTATGTAAGTGCACCTGTACTACAGCATACAAGAAGGAGACTTTCTTTGTGTGTATTTGTGATACACTGTGACACATAAGTCCCCATTTCATATATATTTGAGCAAACGTCTGCCTGAATACATTATCTTATGCTAAAAAGCATCTCTTGTATATGTAGCTTTAGTATCTTAAAATTAAACTGAAAATTACCTTCTTGAACAAATTATCTGCCTGAAAATGTACCTGTGTGTTTCTGAATTACTTTAGTATTAATGGTCTTATGTAGATTGTTGTACTGAGCAGAACAAATCTAAAGTAGTGCTGCAGCTAACTATGATTTTAATTTTGCTGCTGAAACTGTTGCCCGTACTGATGAATCATTTTACCCTTAAAATGTCAGAACATCGCGAAATTGTCCATTTTAACTTTCTGAATCCCAGGTTGACAAATTAAATCTTTTAAGTATTTTACAATACAGTATATGAATGTTTAAATTATGATTTAAATAACTGGTTATCAGAATATGAGGATGACTAAGTGTGTACATATAGTGGAACATATTTAGCATAAACCTTATGGATTATATATTCCCTGGAGTTGGGTGTTAAGCGTTAGAAATGAAGGATGCACTCTTTGCTCATGTAGAATGCTTATTGTTGCAGATTTTGCATTATTTTCACTATTGATCAGCATTTAAGCTTGCACAGCACTAATGCTTTAATGCAAAAGGTAAACTAGTAGATATGCTGATGGTGCCATATTCATTTTGTGCTCTTCCCTGAAAAGACACTTGTTTGGAAATCAGCGCAAGTTGTTTAATCATTGTTTAAAAATAATAAGACCATATGCATTAATGGACATACGAATATATAAGTACTTGTGCTTTTGATGCTTTCACATTACATACTGTTTTGCACTGCATCAAATCAGTTTTTTATGAGGACATCTAGTTGTTGTTAAGAGTTACTGACTTATTCATTTTCATTCACTGCAGGAGCTCCTGATCCGACAGCGGGGGCAAGTGTAGATGACGAGAACTGTTGGCATCTGGATGAGGAGCAAGTCCAGGAACAGGTCAAGCTCTTTCTCTCCCAGGGCGGGTACCATGGCTCAGGAAAGCAGCTCAACTTACTGTTCAGCAAGGTACTGACCCACTAATCACATCGTGTCTTATATGTACGGTGATTTTGTTGATTTTATGTATATTTATTCTGATACTATACAAGCTATTTGCACTGATAGTCAAAACACCTTCCAAATTTAATACCTTAAGGGGTACCAGAATGATCCATGCTTGGTCTTTTATCATTTACATTAAAAGTGTTTTATTTCTTTGGTGAAATTAAAATAATCCAGAACTGTCACCTTGATTTTGATCCTATTATCTGATTAAATAAAAGTGATATATACCGTTTACTCACAGTGACGTTGTCTCTGCAGGTGAGAGAGATGCTGAAGATGAGGGACTCCAATGGAGCTCGCATGTTAACACTGATCACAGAGCAGTTCATGGGTGACCCTAGATTGGCGCTGTGGAGGCAACAGGGGACGGCCATGACTGACAAGTACAGGCAGCTGTGGGACGAACTAGGTACAGTGATAACAGGCACACAAACAGAATTTCAACCAATTTGTGGCAGCTTTAGTATGTGAGCGGCTACAGTGCAGTTCAACCAGCTGTCTTATGATTCTCTTAACCCTTAGATGTCCTATTGTTTATTACAGAAATACATTTTGAAATTCTGAGATTCAAAATCTTGCAAGATAAAGAATGTGAAATCCTTTGCATTCATCCACCGCTAGTTTTTATACGTTTATGTGAGCAATAAGCTTATTTACCTGATTTTTTTTTTCCTGTTTTCTAGCAGGGGGAAACTCCACTGTTTGCAAAAAGAACTCTTGCTATGTAGAAGTCTATAGAAAAATAACTCTTTGTCTCCCCTACTCTATGACCTCAGTAAACACTTTCCTGATAAGTTTATTATCTCAATCGGTAGTTTTACGTCTTATTGAATACAGTGTCATATGAATTTTGTAAATTATGCTCCCGGATAAAACAAGTGACATCCTGTTTAAAAAACCAAACAAACAAAAATACAAAAAACAAATCAAATCAAGACTGATGTGATGGTCCATTTGAGGCCTCATAACAGGAGTTTGCTAATAGGTGACATCAGGATTCGCCCATCTTTTATATACAGTCTATGGCTGATTCTAATCGCTTGTCCCAGATGGTGACTGTTCCTTTTGCAGAAACAGACCAAAAACGAAACAGACTCCAAGTGTAAAGCTGACCTATTTGCTTGTGATCAAAGATAACTCAGATTTCCCTTAAAAACAAACTCAAAATCCTGCTTTCATGAACATTTAAGTCCTTTTTATAAAAATTCTAATATTAAATCTTAAATCGTAAATATTAATGTTTTACTTATTTCCCCATCTTCTGTTTCCTTTCCTTCCCCTGTGTGTTGCTGTTGAAGATTCTTTCTCTGCATTTCGTCACTCACGTGTGACGTCGCCCTGCTGTTTTCCCTCCTCTGTGTTGTCCTTGGTGCACCCCTAACAAAGAGACAGAGGATAAAGCCTGTCTCCTCCTTCCCCTTCCCCCTCATTGTGAGCCTCCCTCCCTCCCTCCTGTATTCACTTCATCCCTCCCCTCACCACTTGTCTTCTCTTTTTTTTTGGACATCTTCTTTTTTTTTTTTTTCAATTTCGTTTTGCTCTAACATAGTCATTATTCCCTTCATCCTTCCTCAGCCTCTTTGAGTGTGTGTGTGTGTGTGTGTGTGTTATTTTTTTTCACTACTGTCTTCATGGTTTTAGCCAACAGTGCAATTAATCTCCCAATTGTTTATGGAGCTGCAACAATTAATTGAGTAATACAGCATCAGGAATTGAATTGGCATAATCACTTACTGATTTTAGTCTTTTTCCTTTTGTGGTCATTTTGTCACACAAAACAGAACATCATATATTAGCAGCACATGCTTGGACTGTTCAGAACAAATTGGCACTTTCTCGAATTTGGTTACAACAACAATATGAATATTTCCTGCTGTCTTATCAATTCAGGTTTCAGCTTTGATTGCTTAGTCGATAACATAAAAATATATCCATCTGTTTGGTTGGATATGTAAAATGCTGGTCCAAAACTGTCTTTCAACTGTGTTATTTTTGTTTGTTTGTTTAAAAAAGCTTTTTTTGGTTCCAGCTTTTGAGCTTTTATTGATCTAATATGACAGCAAACTGATTCTTGACTTGACGTTACAAGCCTATAGACTGTATATCGAAGATGGACAGAGCCTAATCATCTGCAGGATTCACTTTTATTCTTTTGGCTGTTGGTGTTAGTTTTTCCAGAGCTAGAAATAACCATATTTAGAGAAGCCTATGATGTACTTAGTTATTAACTAATGCTGACAAGCATGTGCTAGCAAGCTGAACTGATAAACTAAAACATATGCA
This sequence comes from Pundamilia nyererei, assembly GCF_000239375.1. Lineage (NCBI taxonomy): Eukaryota > Metazoa > Chordata > Actinopteri > Cichliformes > Cichlidae > Pundamilia > Pundamilia nyererei. The sequence continues at coordinate 1,049,375 of NW_005187403.1, read as the reverse complement.
AACGCATCCACACAGGCATGGATAGCTGCTGATTAGCGCTTAGCGGTCGAAGCATAGACTTCTTTGATGGTCTCAATCACACAGCAAGCTATATTACTTGACAGATAATTTCATTAAAATGCTATAATCTGCTATAATCTGCTATAATCTGCTATAATTTACATGAAAAGGTGACTTCAGCTAGTGCAGGTGAGGCTAATAGCTACACTTGCCAGTGTCGGCTTATCCATCAGTCAAAGTAGTCACCTCAAATTTTAAGCTTTATCAGTATCAAAAAGGGTGAGTTATTAAAACAAAAACAGCTCTCTGATGTTTTGTAACGGGAAATTAGCTGTACTGAAATTGGCTGTCCGAGTTTAACAGGGGAGGTAAATGGTCTGCTTTTGCAGAAAGCCTCAAGTGGCCATTAGAGGAACTGCAGATCCTTTCTTGTATTTCTTTTTTTTTGGCACTTCCATGTTTGCTTCATTTTTCAGCCCTTAAGGTTGCCGGTTCAACTGAGCACAAAACAATCTCATGATTTATAAACCAGCATAATCAACAGTTTAATCAATAATGAAAGTATTGGCTAGCAGCAGCCCTGAATTATTTAACAAGTTAACTTGAAGCTACAAAACTTTATGGGTTATTAAATTCCTTTTTTTTTTTTCATTCTGTTCTCTTGCTGCAAGTCTCAGAAGAGGAGAGCAAAGTTTGTAAGTGTAATATATCTGGATATGTGTGTGCAGGGGCCCTTTGGATGTGCATCGTGCTGAACCCCCACTGCAAACCTGAGCAGAAGGCTTTCTGGCTACGTCAGCTTCGCAGGTGGAACAGCGTGGATGTCTGCCCCTTGGAGGACGGTAACCATAGTAGCGAACTGACCAATCTGACCAACGTTCTGCCCCAGGGCCCTGCTGGTAACCCAGGTGAGATGACACCAGGCAGAAATATGTCTTCCTATTGTTTTATTCCCAGACGCTCTACTGCATCACATCATTTCTTTGTCCAATCTCCAGCAGCACTGC
>NW_005187403.1:1045319-1048348 GCF_000239375.1 Pundamilia nyererei | reverse complement strand
AAAATAAAAAAAATAAAAAATCAAGTCTCCTTTCAATCTCGGCGGCCGTGAGGCTTTTTACCTTTTTACTAATAGAATGATCCTAATAACACATTTGAGGTCCTGAAGCTTTTTCTGGCTCTATTCTCTCCTCAGCTTTAGCTAAATCGGAGAAAATCCAGCGAAATTAATGTTTCTTTCAGGCAATAATAAAAATGTTTCAAATGAGCTGAAGGGACCTTTTATTACTGCTGAGATTTTTGCCTGTAACACGCTGCACTTGTTATGTTACTGACCTTTTTTCAGTTCAACTTATTCAACTTATTCATTATACATCTTGTCATTCTCTTATTCTTTGTCTTTTTCATATACACTCCCGATCAATAAATTGAATGCTCAAAAAAAAGTTTTCTCTCACTGCCATTTCTTTTTGTTGCATGTTGAAGCTCTACTTGGAACCTTGTTAAGATCCAACCATGCAAAATATGATTATTTTTTTTTGCCATTTTTCAAGCAATCTTAAACTTTTGTATTCAGCTTTTGTAGCACTTTGGGAAATCTAAGACTGGAAATATAACTTTGTCACAAAAATGAAACCATCCATCAGGATTTTTGTACTAGGCTGTAAACATGCCATTTAACTCCTGGTCATTTTAACCCCTGATCATTCCAAAATTTATCAAATCAAAAAAAAAGTTTGCGCTTGACCTCAGAGTCAGCCTCAAGTGGCCATAGGAGGAACCCGAAGGGAACCAGTATCATGTAGGCTTCAAATATATTTCTCAGATGGAAATTTAATTAATAAATTGCTTTGCTTTTATCATCAAACTATGTTGATTAAATTATCTAATTAGGCATACAAAATAAACCACCACACTCCACTACCTCGCAGCCTGACGTTTAAAAACATCTGACGTCTCTCACAGACTCGCTGTCTCGGCCTCACCGGACGGTCTTCACACGAGCCATCGAGGCCTGCGACCTGCACTGGCAGGACCCCCACCTGCAAAACATCATCACGGAGGACCACTACACCAACTACTGCTACCATGAGAACCTCGACTCGTCCCTCTTCGACACCCGAGGGTGGCCTTTGTGGCATGGTGAGAGAGAAGAGTTGTGGTTAGAGATAACAAGAAATAAATGTAGAAAAAAAAGCAGAAGGAATACAAATGAAATAACTTCTCCTTCCCACAGAGCACGTCCCTACAGCGTGTGCCCGAGTGGATGCCCTGAGATCACACGGATACCCCAAAGAAGCGCTCAGGCTGGCCATCGCCATCGTCAACACACTGCGGCGGCAGCAGCAGAAACAGCTGGAGCTCTTTCGCTCCCACAAAAAAGGTCAGTGTACCCTCTTTTAATGTGCTCTTTAGTTTTGCTTTCCTACTTTTAATCAGTGCCCTCCAAAGTCTGTTTTCATTTTACTGCTGTATTATCTGTATACACAACGTCTGTTCACCCGCGAAGAAGAACACATCCTCGGTTGCTCTTATTTAGGTTTCCCTCTTACAGGAACTTGGCCAATCCAGCACGTATGCAACAAATGCAAAAACATTATTTTGCATTGAACTAAAGTGCAAATGTTCACGCATCTTTACAAACAGCCATCTGTTCGATTGCTCTTGTTTTTTTTGTTTGTTTGTTAAGGTTATTGGTTTTATCTGCTTGTAGAATTCAAATTTGGGCTTGAACATTCCTGGGGAACATTTATTTGGGGCTCAATTACTCTGTTGGTGGAGCCCTGTGGCTCACTTAAAGTTCTCTATGAAAAACCGGTCTAACATAAATAGGGGCTTTTTATTAACTGTAAATCATGCAAAATTATGCCAACAGAGCTGTAGAATAAAAATACAGACCTAGAAATTTGCATGTGTGGATTAAGTGGAACTGCATCTTGGAGACCTTTTCCACAGGTTATTTGTTTTTTGTGCTTTATGGAGTAGATTAAAGTGTCTCTGCGTATCTGTAATTATATATTCCTATCTATGTATTCCTTCAATGACACTGACATCATAGCTCTGTGGGGGTCACAACATCTGTTGCTGGAGACCCTTTTTAGATATGCATACAAGCTGTATTTAGTTTTCTGTGACACTTTCTATCAGTTTAACACCAGAGTGTCAACAGTTCATCAACAGTCATTTACGACCATGAAAGATTATTTCATATGCAGGAATTTATATCCGACTCTGTTCTGGTGACAGGAAATATTTGAAAAAGACAATATAGAAACAACAGGAAATATTAAAAAAAGACAATATAGAAACAACAGGAAAAGAGGATGTGTGGTGGATTTGGGTTGCAAAGGGGCTTGCAGAAATGTGTGCAGGCTTAAGTCAGTTAAATAGTACACCCTATATGAGATACATGGATGTTTTAGGCTTATTCAGCATCATGACATGGTCTTCCTAGCCTGCCTAAACTAATGTTATAAACTAATACTTAGTGTCTTTGTGTTACTGCAGAGCTGCTAAACAGAGGAATTACAGCAGTCACCAACCTGGAAGGATGGGTGGGCCACCCTCTGGACCCCATCGGCACTCTTTTCAGCACCCTCATGGAGATGGGGAGGGGCAGCGAGGAGGGAATTCTGCTTGATTTCTCAGGTGCGTGCAGATCGCTCACATCCTCTGGTGCCAAAAGTCTTTCTGAAGACGGGTGCCTTTGTTTGCTCTAATTCTTTTGTGAGATATTTTCATGTCCTTTTTTTGGGTTGATAATATTTATGGAAGATGTGTGTTTGCTGAAATTACCTAGAGAACCCTACAAGGCACACATTTTTAAGAGGTAATAGGGCAAAAGTATGGTGAGTCACTGATGAGCTTTAACATTTTATTGGATTTTGTAGTGTTACCATAGGATGCAAAGTCAAAGAAATGTAGTGGTAGTAGAAAGTACAATATTGTTCTCTGAATGCAATGATATAGAAATATACTGTAGCTGAAAATGAAAATACTCAAGTGATTATGTATGTATGGTTGCTTTCCTTTGCTGCAGATGTTACACACACACACACACACACACACACACACACACACACACACACA
>NW_005187403.1:1037981-1045299 GCF_000239375.1 Pundamilia nyererei | reverse complement strand
TGTCAGAGCTGCAGGCCCTCAGGTCACAATCAGCACAGTTGACACAGACATGCTGATTGGCCTCCAGTCATCCTCCAATAACAGCTCATGAATAAGAAATGCAGCAGGAAAAACACTCCAATTAAAACGCATTAATTATGCAGGGAGCCCAGCGAGACGAATTTCAGCGTACTGTAGCCAGAACAGACGTCACATTAGCACTCGGTTTTGCTTGTAAAGAACAGTTTCTTCAGGAACTGCTCAGGGCCCTTCATTTTTATGTTCTAGATTTAATTTTAAAAACACAACCCTGATTTTAATCACCATCAATCTACAATGAATTCTTAATGAAAACTGAAATCCCTTTATTAAAAGAAGTTTTCAGAGACTTAATTCAGTACTTTGTAGAGGTACCCTTAGCTGCAGTTATGTAATTGTGTCATGTTGGAAAAGCCTCCACAGGCTTTTCCTGTCGAGGGTGGAGGTCTCCAAGATGCAGCACCTAGATTTGGGCAGTTCATCCCATTTTGTTTTCTACCTCTTGTCAGGCTTGGCAGGATGGCATGGCAAGCATCTGAACTGCTGTATTCAGAGTTTTCCACAGGTAGTCTGTGGGGTGTTGGCTGAGACACTCAACTTCAGCCCTAAAGACTTGTCCTGAGACCATTCCATTATTATCTTTGCCAGTTTAGATTCTTGTTACGCTAAAAGCTGAACTGTAGTCCCAGTCTTTGGTCTCTGGGGGGGGGGTTCTTTAAGAAATTCTGTTTGGCTGCATTTATTCTCTTAGTCCTAACTGATCTCCCTTACCCTTTCCCCTTCTTAGAAGCACCACCACAGCAGGGAGCTACTGCCACCATCCTTCACTTTCTTAAGCTCTTAGCAGTCATAAATATTTTGCTCAGACTGACTCATCCAGCTGTTTTACTGTAAAGGTCTAACTAGTGCAGTGCTGTTGAGTTGGTTTGCATGTTTTTTTTCTCTGCAGAGGGCTTCTCTTTTTAGATGTATGACGAACTCTATGAAAAGATTAGATGGTATCAAAGCACCAACTATAAAGAGAAATTGTTTGATACCAAAGTGTTGTGTATCATACATACACTGCTCATACACACTTCAGCTGTGGTGGTTTGCATTGAGACTCTTGGACCTTTACTTCGTAAGGTTTATTGAGTGTAGATTGATGGGTAAAAATATGAGTTGTCAATATGAGTTCAAGAAGTGAAGGAACTTTTTGTAGTGAATATAAGGCTTTTTTTTTTTTGGTGGGAAGGTTTTCAATTAAGCCTGTGCTATTTATAACTGTGCGTGTGTGTGTGCGCGCGCTCATTAGGGACTGTTAATTCTCCTGGGATGAACTGTAAGGTCTGCCAAGACATCATTAAACCATTAAAACACATGATTACCATCAGGAGGGTACACAGTGAGGAAAATGGAACACGAGAATGAACAAACAGATCAGTAGATTTATCAATACTCAGCTCAATCTGCACCCCAAAGGGGACATTGTCCTTGCTAAGTCATCTCTCACCCTGTCCTCCTCCCACCTCTCTCTCTTACCCTCAGGCTCGCTGGGTTCAGGCAGATGGACGGAGCATCCGGTTTTCCCAGCGCAGCGTTTCTTGGAAGAAGGAGAGTCTTTCCTGTCGTTGGCCGTGGAGACAGCTCTCATTGGACTGGGGCAGCAGAGAGTGATGCCAGACGGCCTTTACGCTCAGGAGAAAGTGTGTCGCAATGAAGAGCAGCTATTGGGCAAGCTTCAAGAAATTGATTTAAATGACATGCTGGTGAAGATCTTCCGGAAGCAAGCTGTCTTACTGCTAGAGGGTGAGTAGGACCCAACTTTAACAGCATTAAGCTGCTTTTTCGAACAGTGAGCTTAAAGAACAGACTCTGTGTGTACAAGGTTGTTAACTCTGTGTACTTTGCAGGTTCTGTGCTGTACATGTACGTTTACGCTTCGTTTGGAGTCCCGTATTTACAATTGTGGACTTGTTTGCATTGTCAGTCTGTTGTCGCTGTGTATTTGTCTGTGTGTTTTTTATGGCTTTAGTTTTCCTGCCAATATGTCTTTTGCACACCATGGTTGTGTTTATTGGGTAAAATTATTTGCTGCCCTGATAGTATGAAAAAATGTTAACACAAAATAATCTTGTGATATTCTACTCGATTCTATTGTCAGCAAAAGCGTACTAAAAGCTGACATTTCCTGTGCCAGAAAGCTCTGCTGTTCTCCAAAAGCATATTAAAAGCACATCCATGAGTCAACACTGTTGTATTGTGCGACATGATCTTTCTTTGCTATGGACACACATTGTAGTCTGTTTTAGTTTACTTCTCACGTACAGCAGAACAAACTTAACTCACTGTTGTTTTTAGTCTTTTCATGCGAATTGTTTTCAGATTCCAGGTTAAGATGTTAAAAAGATCCATTTTTTTAATGGAAAACTGAACTTTCACTAAAAACCATAATCTGCCAGAAGTACCAAATGTATATTCGTTTACAGTTAAAAATAGTTTATTTATTTTAGTGTAGAAAAACCTGTTCCAGGTGATCTGAGAATTTAAAAATGAAACTACATAATTGTGATTTTCTTTTTCTTTTTTAAAAAGAGACTTGAATACGAAGTAAAAACCAGTGAGCTTGGAGTGTATATTCCACAAAGAACAGGGCAGTTATCCACTAACAGCTGCAAGGCTTAGAAAAGTGAAGGAAATAATCATTTTAATATATATTATCAAAGTCTGTAAATCTTTATTTCTTTTAACACATTTTAGCTCTTTTATTTATAAAGTATAAAGAAATAAAGCATGAGAAACTTGAGAATGAGCCCAGCATTTCAATTAAATCCAATAACTTCTTTAATTTAACTGAATTATTGTCTTAGAGAAAACCAATATTGAATTTAATAGAAGCGATTATACTAAATAAGCCCTTTTTGTGCCACCACACCAGCACTTGAAAGCTTTTCCTAGAAGCTGTTTCATTTTCTTTAGAACTACATGCATATTGACATGTTTCAGGATGTCCTCTTGCACAGTTTGAAAGCAAAACGTTTCTGCTTTCTGTTTCACCAACACAGTGATCAACCCTCTGATACAGAGCTGACTCACACACTTCGGCTTTGCTTTGTGGGTTTAATCAGCACTATCAAACTTGTTAACGTCAGGCTGGGAAACAATCTGGTACATAGGGTTACCACCCAGTCATATATGAAGCTCTTCTCTGCACTCATCTGTATTCACGTCGACTCTGTACAGACTGAACTGATCCATGTGTTTCTTGTTTCTTCCAGCTGGTCCTTACAGTGGTCTGGGGGAAATACTCTACAGAGAGAGTGTCCCCATGCACACTTTTGCCAAGTTTCTGTTCACCTCCCTGCTACCTCACGATGCTGAACTGGCATATAGAATTGCACTGAGGGCTATGAGGTGAGTTACATGCTGTCTATATTTAAATGTAGTTTAAATATAGACATGAGAAAACATAAAAACAAAACCAACAACATTCTGAAAACAGGATGTTTCACTTTCCAGTTGCTTGTTTTTGAATGGATAGACAAGGTGACAGTTCAAGGTAATTTCCTTTATCGCCTGTCTTTTATTTTTCCCCACCTCCAAACTATATTGTCTTAGGACCTAATTCTAAATATCCTGTATGGAAAAATACTCATGTGTGATTTCAATGGCAGTACAACAACCATTGAAAACATGATTTTTTTTTTTTTAAAAAGGACAGAATACTAGTATCCACCACTGATATAGTACCTTTTGTACTTGTATAACATCAGTGATAAAGGTACTTATTGTAAGTTCCTGAAGCTGTTAACAGAATGTGAACAAACCACCAAAGTGACCTAAAAGAAATAAAAAAAAAAAAAATTAAAAAAAATCTGTGTATTGTATTGAAGCTGCATCAACTGAAGCTGAACTAGGGCGTGTTGTGTTATAAGGGCTGTCTTGTGTACAAAATGGTATTTTTGTACCACAGGCTGAGGCAGTAAGTCAACGTCACCTTTATTTAACTGAGGAAGTCATAGAAATTACAATACATGATTCATATTTCTATATTAAGCCTACGTTAGTAGCCACCATGTATACTTTTGCAGCATGTGCCTGCACATAAGAAAGTGTACGTCCGGTTGAAGTGTAACTTTAGAAAGGTTTGTGGTTATTACCTACAGAATTACTGCAGAAACTTGAATCATACATTATTTAAAATGACAGGCCAACAAAAGGCAAAATCTCTTGAGGAAATGAAGCTAGCAAAAACTAAACAAAAAATATTTTATCTATAACTCATAATAAAAAATAGACGTCTAGATTAGGCAAGACAAAATGGCCGAGAAACTAAAAAAAAACATGCAAATAGTGGCGCTAAGCTAACATTTTCAGGCGATCATTTTCATTCAGACTTCCTTCATGTTGGAAGGAAGGAAGTTGGGGGGTTAATGATGACAGTCCATCATCCAAGTCATCCTCTAGACGTTCACTACAGAGGATCAGTTTTAGTCTGCATGCCTGAAAGAGAGAAGGAAAATGTGCATTTACATAAAGACCGATTAAGGCTGGAATTTTAACACCACCTCCTAATATAACCTGCCTCTCTGCCCGCTTTAAGTCTCCACTGGTTCATGATTTAGAGATGGAAAAAGAAGAGAGGCAGACTGAGGAGTTATCTGGGACACTGTTTAATGATAAAACCTCCTTTTGCTGGAATATTCACTGAATAATTCAAGAATGCTGAGGAGGAGTTTTAGAAAAATGTGTGAATAATAAATACACACTGTTGGTTTGCTTCTAGACCACCACGGGAACCTTTATTTCGTCTTGTTTAAATTAAACTTGTCTGATTTTTATATTATGTAAATCGATCAGACTTTTTTTTCCCCCCCCAGACCTAAAAACAAAAGATGATTATAAAAGTACATCAGCTATATCCGGGTAGAACATCTCTGTGGTTTGGCTGAAAAGGAAAAGTTATTTTTAAATCCATCCTTTTCTCAGTGTTCATAGCCTGAGGCAAAGATCCACCTGAGCTCAGGTGTGCGGACACGCACTGAAAAACTATTGATTGATCCTGTAAGGGAAACATTACACTCTGATAACTTGTTTACCTCCATGAAGTGTTCTTCTGAGAGGTCACATCTCTTCCTGTCTAATAAAGAACTAATATAATTTTTTTCCATCTGCTCTCAGGTTGCCGGTCCTGGAGTCCACAAACCCCTCTAGTGACTTGTCTCGGCCTCACCACATAGTGTCGGTGGTGCCCAACCGATACCCTCGCTGGTTCACTCTAAGCCACATAGAGACTCAACAGTGTGAACTGGCCTCCACGATGCTCACTGCTGCTAAAGGTACACAAACGTACATTGACTCAAGATTGGAAAAGTGCATTTTGAGGTGTTTTGTGATCAAACAGAATTATATATACAGAAAACAGATCACATGGCAAGATAGAAATACCTGATATTCATGATAACCATCAGATTTAAAAATGAAACATCAATACTGTCAGTAATGCACATATGAAAAATATTATCTTTTATTTCACAGTGCTGCAATATAGGGGAAATTACTACTACTATTTATTGTAGAGTTCAGGTAGATGGCTCCATCAAACACACCCCTACACCACCCCAGCATCCACCTGTAGGCTTTGGGGTGATGTTTATTCATCATGCAACACACAAATACAAGTTAAACAGCAAAAGGAAAGACTTTATTGACTGTCAAAAAAATCCCAAAGTGACCCAAAACCAATAAGTAAAACAAAAGGGGCCACTTGACGCATATGGAATGAGGGAGAAGAAATGTCTGATTTTGAGAAAGTGTGCGCGCAAAGGGAGGGTATGGTAATCAGATAGGTGAAAACACTGAAACATAGAAAAGCACTGAGGGCAGGGCCAATAATCAGAACAGGGGAAAAAGAACACAAGCAAAAGTAAAACAGCAACAAAAGACCAACCAGCCTTCAAAGTAAAACAGGAAGTAAACAAAACCAAACCAAACATCTAAACACAAAGGCAGGAAACAATAAAGACTAAAGAAGATGATTGTGTAGAAGACAGAAGGAATGGGAAGAAAAAGATGAAATGTTTAAAATCTAAAAACTGATACCATGGAAACGATGGCAACCTTTTTTTCCCCACAATAAACTGTGAAGTGAAAATCTGATACCGTGACAGCCCTAATATCGCTCTGATGGTAATATCCTTTATGCTGCTTATCACCAATTTCAGTACTTCCCCACAGTATGTGGGAATTATTTTCAATGATAAAATGAATTAAATTAGAACAGCCTCAACCAGGATAAACAGGAAATTGGATTGAAGGCACAGTGAGCTGAGGAGATGCTGCATCTTCTCAGGCTGATGGTGTCAACTTAGACTTCTCAAAAAAAACTGAACAGCCTCCTGTCAGAGCAATCTCGCCTTTAGTTTAGAGGTATTTAATGTTTTCTGACGTGTGCGACCACATACAAGACTAAAGTAAAATTTGCTACCTATGGCAAGCGAGAGAAACTATTTTGGAAAAAAACCTGCAGGTACCCAGGACATGTAAGAGCTAGAATACCCTCAAAATAATGTAGTTTCTGATTACATCTGAAGGGAAAGTGTTTTTAGCTTTTTCAACGCACCACATGGAAAGAAGGTGCAAAAAGTCTGTCACCTTAAATAGTTGTTAGGAGGATAATTGTGTCAAACTGAGCTGCGTGCAAACAGTACACAATTCAGGTTACACTTTCTGCTGTGTTCACCCATTTACATTAATTAAGATTTTACTTTAAATATCTTTTGGAAATGTGTGATCAAAGCACGTGAAAAACAGAAACATAGTGTTAAACAGGCAATAAATGTTCAAATACTGCAAGTCTTGCTTGAAGGCATTTATTCAGTAAAGAACTTTGCACACCGGAGCAGCTGCTGTGTGAAGTGGGAATGTTGAAATGTTTGTTCAGGAACGTTACCAGAAATATAGAAAGTTATAATGATGTGGCACTGGATGAGCTTGGCAGAAGAATGTAATTGAAAACTACCCGGGTATTATTAGAGGGCCTGCCTGGTGACATTCTGTATTTTCTCCATTTGCTTTGTTTGATGTGTTACCAGGTGATGCTCGCAAGCTAGAAACTGTGTTAGAGTCGATCCAGAAGAACATCCACTCCTCCTCCCACATCTTTAAACTGGCCCAGGATGCCTTCAAAATTGCCACTCTCATGGACAGCCTGCCTGACCTCACGCTGCTCAAGGTTTCCCTGGAGCTGGGCCTTCAGGTAAAGAAACACACACACACACACACACACACACACACACACACACACACACACACACACACA
>NW_005187403.1:1014258-1037758 GCF_000239375.1 Pundamilia nyererei | reverse complement strand
TAGACAGGAACACACACACACACACACACACACACACACACACACACACACACACACTGTACAGACTTTAATTTTGTGTTTCGTAAAGGTGATGAGGATGACCCTGTCTACACTGAACTGGCGTCGGAGAGAGATGGTGCGCTGGCTTGTCACCTGTGCTACTGAAGTCGGTGAGTTTTTCATACCAGAGGAAATCGTGACACACACCCTCTTTACAGTGCTAATTGTGTCAGAGGTGTCAATGGTGTCTTTTTATATAAATTGTGTTTCTGCATATTAATATCATCTAATGGTGAAATTTTGGGATAAAACTTCTTATATGTGCCATGCACAGGTTTAAGAGTGAGAGCATTGCAGCAGTCCCATATGGAAAAGAAATAGTAAAAACTTACAAAAGACTTGCATAAGATGTGGCCTACTTCATATAGTGAATCATATAAGGCTTGTATGATTTACTCATGAAAGTGGCCACTTTCTCATTACTTTCATATATTGTTTTAGTAAGTATCCAAAACATACAAGTTTCATTTGTATAATTTTTCAAGGGATCTTATATCTGTTTTCACTCTTGTATGCTTTTCATACAAGTTTCACACAAGACAGATACAAACTTTATAAGATTTATATATATCTATGTTTGTTCCCCTGCCATCTATGAGACAGAATCAGCGCAAATCTTGGTCATGCAATAACATTTAATCGGTTATGCAACTTAAAAAGTAACAGGTTAGGTTGTATCTGAATACTTTAACATACAATAACACAGTCTACACTGTCTAATAATTAAACTAAAATTATGTTTGGAAGGAACAGCCAATTAGAAGAGAGTTGGCTTCAGGGAGGATTGGCCTTAAAGCGTGGACTTAAAACAGGAGTCCAAGACATGAAGTTGGAGAAGATTGTCATTTATGTTATGCTGTTATCATGAGTAACCAGCAATAAACGGACTGCTTTTTTAAGCACACTGTTTATTTCAGTTCTTACACTGCTGCTGTGCTTGTGGTTAAATTTTCTATAAAGTACAATGCAGTTCAGTTTGTCTTTCTATTGCACCACAGAGTCTACTCATACATGTGTAGAAAAAGCTCGACAGGCCTGCTGTGCCCTGTTGTGGGAAGGGAATAGCAAACAGTTAGCTACAAATAGATTGTAAAGATGTTTGTGCCTGTGAATGCTTAGAGATTTAGGGACTTTTGCGAAACAGCAGGTCAGACTTCATAAGTGGGTTTTGGAAAGCTCTCTGCAAGGGAGATGGAATGACTGGAAGGTCAGTAATTATGGGAGATTGTGGGCTGTTGGTTGATTAAGTGGGCCTTATGTTTGGCCTTGAATACTGAAACCCAGTGGCTGATTTCCCTGAAGTGGACAGGAAGCTAAGTCCAGAGGGAGGGAGCTCTACAGAGGAAAACCCTCCTTCCAGATGATCTCTTGTGAATGCAGGGGAGTGACAAGGGGACCCTGTTTCTGTGAGCGGACTTTGAATGGATTCATTGAGAAAATGCCAGCCTGGTGTGGAGTGGGGGCCAAATCATATAATGTCAGAAGAATTAGCAACAAACTGTCCAATTACAATGTAATAAGCTGTTTTAATTAATGATTTTCATTTACAAGGCCAGATCAGAACTGTATTGCATGTTTTGTTAAATAAAATATGTACGGTGGTTTTGAAAGGTTCAAAATATAATAGTCCTTTTAGATTGCCTTTTTCTTTCTGCTTGGATTCGTTCAAGGTTTTTGCATGGAAGGATAATGATGTTTCAGTTTTCAGCATCACTAGATCTCCTGTCTTATGATTTACACTTCACACGCTTTCGGTACTAGACTTTCATCGGGAAATGTGGTAAATGTAGAGCATACTTAGTGACATTTGCGATTGAAAGCTTCACTTTAAAAACCTCTTAACTGTCAAGCTAAGATTTCTTTTTCTGTCTTTCTAGGCGTGTTTGCTCTGGACAGCATCATGCAGAACTGGTTCACCCTCTTTACCCCCACTGAAGCAACCAGTGTTGTGGCTAGCACTGTCATGTCCAACAGCACTATTGTCCGCCTGCATCTGGACTGCCATCAGCAGGAGAACCTGGCCAACTCTGCCCGCACCTTAGCCCTGCAGTGTGCCATGAAGGACCCCCAAAACTGTGCCCTCTCAGCTTTGACACTCTGTGAAAAGGACCACAATGCCTTTGAAACAGCCTATAAGATTGTACTGGATGCAGCTGCCACTGGAATGAACTACACACAGCTGTTTACAATAGCACGCTACATGGAGCACCGCGGTTATCCAGCAAGGGCATACAAACTAGCAACGTTAGCCATGACTCACCTGAACCTAAGCTACAACCAAGACACACACCCGGCCATTAATGATGTGCTCTGGGCATGTGCTCTCAGCCACTCCCTGGGTAAAAACGAACTGGCAGCCGTCATCCCTCTAGTGGTGAAGAGTGTGAAGTGTGCCACTGTCTTGTCGGACATTTTACGCCGGTGCACTCTAACAACACCAGGTGGCATGGTGGCACTACACAGTCGCAGAAACTCTGGAAAGCTGATGTCTCTGGACAAAACTCCACTCAGGCAGCTACTGGACGCCACAATCGGGGCCTACATCAACACAACGCACTCTCGGCTGACGCACATCAGCCCACGCCACTACAGCGAGTTCATCGAGTTCCTCAGCAAAGCCAGAGAAACATTTCTCATGGCACACGACGGACACATCCAGTTCACACAGTTCATAGACAACCTAAAACAGATATACAAGGGCAAGAAGAAGCTCATGATGCTTGTTCGAGAGAGATTTGGTTAAAAGACGATCATATGACCAAATTGTATTTTTGTTGTTGTTGTTTTGTTTGTTGTCTCCTTTTTTTTAAATCCTTTCTAACTTGAAGTGAAAATCCACCTAAAACAACTTACATGTGAATCTTATTCTGATGGATAACACAATTTCCTCAAGGCAAATATTTAAGACTGTGACGTTAAAACGTTACCGAGCATGATCACACACAGATTCTAGTGTTGGGTAGCCAACACTAGAATCTGGCCCAAAAGGTTTTAGAGTAAAGTTTAAAATTTGGAGGGGAAAAAAAGACTGTAAACCATATCCGCAACACCCGGGGCCAAGACTAAAACAGAGTGTACACACTTTTTTGTTTGGGAGATTTGAGGCTTTTCATACCGGTTCTGTCCTTATCCAGCTTATTTCACCATAAATAGATATACAAATGCACCGAGTCTTTTGTCACATAAATAATTCTGAATGTAGAGTTAGTTGCTACTGGTGGATAGCTAATGGCTATACTGTGACCATGTTCGTTCCAAGATAGTTGCTCTTATAACGCATACAATTGTGATGTCGGCCAAGACAGTACTGTAAATACAGACGTTCCCATTGGGGCTTTAATCAGACATGTAACTTGTAAATCATCTTCACCCCAGTAGCAGTAGCTACAACCATAGTCATAACTGCAGCAAGAGTAATGCCCAAAAACTTTATCTGCTAGTGATTATATTTAGCCTTCGAGAACCAGAGGAAGGAATCTACCTTTAATGGCCACTCATCACCACATCCTGGAGTCAGTGTGGCATCATCATAGTAGAGACACAGAAAAGCAACAATTTTTCTTATTTGACAGTATTCTTTTGAAAATGTTTTTAATTATTTAAATAGTTGCCAACTATTATTTTCTGTTGATCCACGGATAGATTAAGTAATTGGATCTCTAATTAAATGTATTACTTTGAACTGCAATATAATCACAAAGTTATAGGTACCGCTCCACCAATTTGTGATATTGTAGTGCCGAACCATAATTCTTATTAAATGTTTAAAAGATAAGCAGGAATTACATTTTAGAGTTCCTGTTCAGTCTGTTCAGGGAGTTCTTCCTTCCCACTGACAACAAGTGTATGATAATGGTAGAGCTATTTCTCGAACGTTGTATGGTCTTTTCCTTAACCTCCGAAGACACGAACTCTTCCACGACATGCATTTTTCATTTCTCTTTGATATTTGTGCATATTGGGGCCCGATGAATGTAAAAACAAAGAATTACCAGATTTTTTTTTTTTACCTTTTTTTTTTAAAAAGAAAAATAAGAGCCACATATGAGGATATTCGTTTAAAATTTTGATAGAACAGTAGTAGTATAATGTCCTCGTAAGTGGATGTCAGGCCCATGTAGTGCAAAATTGAATATTTTGGTCTAAATAACCCAAAATGTGATGTCCACATGTGTGGACGCCAGGTCCTAGGAGGTTAAAGCACTTTCAAATGATTCTGGTTTATGATGGCATAAAAAACCAAGTATGCAGCTCAAATGAAATGTAAATCTGTTGCTTTTTGGTGTCTTAACAGTATAGACACTGGAAATCTTGGACTGTTCACCAATACCAAACATTTTTATTTATTTATTTTTTGCTGCTTTCTGATGTTTAGAAGTTACCCCGCTGACCACTGTTATCATTATGCAGCAGATTTTTTTTGTTTTTAAATGTAGCTCACAGAATTTTTTGTGTCAACACATCAACAAACTTGGCAGTTATCTTTCAAAGGCAGCAAATAATAAGACCACTTACTAACAAGCGTAAATGTATAAAGTGTAATGATTTTGCGATGTTGTATGGGGGAAGAAACACTTGCCTTCATTTCTAAGAAAACTCCACAGGGTACCTTTAATAGTCCAGACTTTTTAAACATCACTTTATCTGTGGGAGTGTTGTACACACTGTTTATACATCTGGCCCCTGGTATTGATGTGTCAAAAAACCCCCAAAAACTATGTATTTAGTTTGCAAAACTGTCACTTTGTTTGAAGATTTTGTTTTCCATTACATACAAACGCGAGAGGGTTTTACGCTGTGTATTTCCTGTATTGTCCAGTGGCAAAATGTCTGCCTTGCACTGCTCCTGCTTTCCTCGGCTAATGCTCACAGCCTCAAAGAGAAGACAAATGGCTTTAAACCAAATGGACCATTTGAAGTGACGAGTACCTCTTTTAAAGGATCCAGCTTTACTCTTCCCCCCAGGCCTCCTCACCCATCTGCTCAAGAAAGGCTCTAAATCCACCGTCAAAATTCATTTCGCTGCCATTTCCAGGCTGGTTGTTTTGGCTTTGCAGTGTTGTCGCAAACGTTCAGTATGCTTATTTGACGGACACATTTGCCACGATAGCACGACGACAAACCATCGCAGTTCTTATCCTCGTGGAAACTATGTATATTCTCAGGGATTTCTCAAAAAACACAAAACAAAACAAAACAAAAAAACCAGAAACAAACAAACAAAAAAAAAAAGGCAGAAAAAAGAACAAAAGCATTTTATTGTCCTGTGTATATATGAAAGTATATGTCTGAATATTGAAAAAATGTATATGTTAACTAATTTATGACAGAATATTCTATGTAAGACACAATACTTGAAGCTGCAGTAATTTTGGAAACAAGCGAAAAACAAAACATATCAGAGGGACTTCTAAACGTTGGCCTGGCATTGCATTACGGGCCCTGTTTGGGCTCTGCAGACATGAAATGAACTGCAGAAAGTGGCCGGCAGGAAGTGGACGTGCAGAGTGGGTATTATCCAGAGCACAGAAGTGTACTGAGGGGTTTTACAAGTCATTGAAGGAGGCAGAGCGGCAGCAACGTACAGCTGCCAACTGCTGCTGTTCTCTCATTGTGGTCAAGTCTGCCTCATTCCACCTTCTGCAGTGATTCGCTCACAAAATGAAGCTTTTTTTTTTCTTTTTTTTTTTTAAGTCCATGCCTTTTCTCACTTGACTTTGTGCAGGACAGAAAGTTGCTCTGTACAACAGGTCTTGACTGTTCCACTTCATTTTTAAAAAATTTATTTAATTGTAATGTTATTGTCTCTTCCTCTTTAACTTCATGTCTCTAGAATTCCTCATACAAGAACAGCCTTCTTTCTTGCCTTGTCTTAATGCTTTAAAATAACCAAATGGGAGTTCTAACTACCAAACTCTTTTCATAAGCAAACTGACCATGATGATGGCCTTTTAGTGTCTTTGATTTGTAGCTGAACTGGCTCTGTATTCTGTGCTTGAAAAGCTCATCTCATCTTCAGTGTCGTCTCTTAGAGGTCTACTAGTAGCTCTTTTGTTTAGAAATGAATGATGTGCCCTTTTATTTATTATATTAGGTAAATGATTGTACAACCATGTCAACATGCTCATGAAGTTAAAACTAAGATTTGATACACTGATCGATTTATTTATGTAACTAAATCACTGTTTTATAAAGTTGTTAATGAATCAACACTTTGCTTTAATTAAATTAGATTTTTGAGAGGAAAATGTCTTTGTGTTTATTATTGCTTTTAAGGTACATATTGTAATTTAAAAAAAATGTATTTAAAAGAAATTGATTTTTATTTAAAATGGCTTATAATCAGCCACTATTGCTATCTTCAGAATGTAAAGAAACACTCCTGTTTATTTCCAAAAGATCTATGTATTGTGTTAAAGAGATACCAACTTAAGTTGAGCTGGGCTGTACTTTGGTGTAATACCAATTTGTAACATAAGATGCCGTAGTATGTTAGTGTCATTTTGACTTAATCAGGAAAGTAGATTGGAAACCCTTTTTAGTTTGTAGCTATCCTAAGACATGGGATTGCTAAAAAATAATATGGCAACTTTTAAACTGGTGCTGCTGAAAGCTTTAGTTAAATTCTGCATAAGGTGATTGCTAAAACAGAAAAACGTAAAATACAGGAACGGCAGAACTGTCAGCTATCATTTTAATAATCCTCTCTCAATTTTTTGAACGCTAAATTATACAACACCAATTCATAACAACAGTTGCCTCGAGGCACTTTAATATAGGGCAAAAACCAACAAGAAGATCTCCAGCAGAACCAGGCCCATGGAGGGGCAGCCATCTGCTGCGACGAACCAAATCAGAAAGTTATGTGGTAATGTGGACTGATGACCGTGTGTACAGCAGCATTTTAATCATTATATTAAACGCTGTAGGTGGCAGCCACTGATCTTACTGTATAAATGTAACAGGGCTCGGTAGTGGTTCTAAAAGTTTGAACTGCTTCGAGCTTTATTTGTGACAAGCACATTAGCTTACCAAAAATGCTAGCTAGCTAGCTGGTACTGCTGGAATGCTATATATTCACAAGCAAACATAAGCCTAAAAAAAAGCTGGTGCTACATGCAGTGATGCTAGTGTAATTCATGTTAGCGCTAACATGTAGTTAGTACAGCTTTTTCTCCAAGGACCAAAAATTCACAGAACTGCTATATGATGAAGCTAATCCAACAATGAATCCCAAAGCTAATAGGAAAAGGAAATTGAATTGAAACGAAGGAGCTCATCATTAAATGTCAGAAAATAATCTGCATTCTTAATTTGACTTTAGTCAAAGGTCAAAGGCCTATAGATTTCTCCCTAAAAATCACAGTTTTTATTTGTGAATCTAAAATTGTTTTTTTTAAATAACATTTTTGTTGCGAGTTGCTTTTTTCTCTCTGTAAATCTCTTTACAAGTAAAGTATTAAATAATTAATTTTTTATTTAGTGAGATTCATTACTTCCTCTTTTTATTGTCCATTAAGTTGTTAATTAGTAATACATAACTACAAGACATTAAAAAAAAATGATAATGATAGAAAAAATATTTTCCTACTTTTGACTGACTTCCACAAGATTTTGTTTTACCAATTGCATTAAATGGTTTGTTTATTTGATTAGTTTAACTCAGCCAGGATGGATACAGAAAGATGGTTTATCAATTCACCTGCCAAGCCAACCTGCTGACATAGTTTCTGGGGGCAATGGGCAATTTTTTGAGGCTTGTGGTGGAGCCAGTAGATACCAAGACTTCCTGTTCCATCTGCCAATACCATGTTGAATTTAAATAAATGTAATACATTTGAGCTCTCAGATGCAGACTTTGTGAAAAGCGGTACTACACAGTCATTTAAGCATCACTGAAAAACTATTTTACAAAGTGGTGAAAGAAAACCCTTTTATTATTAATTATATATATAAGATCCCTTAATCTTATTTATGTAATAATAAAAAAGTTTTAATAATTAAGCATTTTAAAGTAAAAGCACGAATTATATAGAATAAAATTAATTACATTATTTTGTCTGAATTCATAAAAATATTATATATCACTAAATTTATACAGTAAAGACTACAAAGTAATGACCCAGCTTTTAAAAAAAAAAAAAGAAGAAATTATTATTCATAAAGTAAAATATTTAGATTCAAAATACAGTGGAGCTGAAGTAGGAAGTGGCATAACATAGTATAAGTACATTGAAGCCTGTACTTGAGTAACCAAAGTTAATTAGGTTCTACCATTGGGCCCAGTCATGCTCTCAGCTAAGGATAGGTGTTGGGCATTGACAGTTAAACTCCTGGCAGTTTAAAAACTGTTTTACTATGTCTGTCTGGTAAGAAAATCACACGAGTAGAATGGAGGTCATTTTATAGGGTAGATTCAAGATTCCTTATTTGTCACATGCATAGCCATACAATACAACACACTGTGAAATGTGTCCTGAACTACTCATTGACTGTGCAAAACATTATGAACAAGAAGTAAATTTAAATTAAAAATGGGAAATTTTAAATTAAAACCTGAAAATGTACATGTGCAAATGGAATGTTAAAGTGCTTTATGTCATATTAGCACAGCAATGTATTGACAGAGCAGTGCAAGTAGAATAAACAAAATGACCAAAGTAATTTAACAGTAGTGAAGCAGTAGTACTCTTCCTGTTCATTCCTGGTCCTCCTCACACATCCTGTGGGGATGATGCCCTTCTATGGCCTTGTCCAGATCTCCTCTTGTAATAACTCCCTCATCGTACCTATCTCTGCCACCAATAGTGACAAGAACACTAGCAGTGGCAAAAATAGAGAAAAATAAGTCAGGGGGGAGAACAGAGAACAATGGGCTGTGGCCATCACCTGCAAAAATCTTCCTTTTTGGGCGCTTAGTTTGTTGTTGTCTCTCCAGTGCACCTATTGTCACTTTCCTTTGGATCATAACAGGTGAAATGGCTCATAGCTTCATAGCTAGACAGACTGATAAGCCTTGAGTTGACCAGATTTTTTGTTATACCCTGATGGTAAAGTGTTAGTTTGCATCATATTAAAGCTTACCAAGCCATCTCGGGTATGTCTCCCAAGAATCTTTCTTTATACAAGTGTTATTTATCTTCTGAATGTGCAAAAAAAAAAACCCTCAAAGAAACATGGAAGCACTTCCCTCCATTATTCACATCTATTTTGGCCTCTGACCCAAGGCTGTAGTAAAGCATCTTTTAACATAATCACAGTTTTTAAAGAATTTTAAAGAATTAAATAATATAGAATGAGGCTTCAGCATGATCAGAGTAAAAATACACATTTAGATAATGCGTATTATTAGATTAAAAAATCTTCATAGCTGTTTATTGAGATTGATTGAGATATTTAAAAAAAGAAAATAGAACTGAGAAAAGTCAGAGAAGAAAAATAGATTGACATGTGTGAGAAGATGGCTTCAGGAGTTTTTATTTATCTTTGTGTGAAGAGAGACTCACAGAAGATAATGGATTACTTGGATTGCAGTTTGTTTTTAATCGTTGATCTTAAGCTCCCTGGGCAGCAACGCTCCTCCAATCTGCTCATTTCAGACTTCAGTTAATTTAATGATTATGTGGTGAAAGTTTCTCAACAAACTTCAACTTATTCTGGTCCGGTGTAGTTTTGGACTGGAATTCATTCTCATTTGTTATTCAAAGAAAACGAGAATGTTTTCTGAATTACTTTGAATATATTAACTTGATCATTTTTTAATAAATCCTCATTTAGTAGTCTGATGATACCTACTCACCAACACTGCAGTAATATCAAGCCCCTCATAAACAAAGAAACAAACGTGTGTTTACTTGTTTACTCAAACGAGTAAACAACCTCCAAGTGAATGATCACCAGAAGGAACTCATTGTTTCTCTTGAAACTAGTTTAACGTCATGCAATGCTCATTTTGTTATTTTAGCCTTTCCTGATTCCACTTCCTCCGTCTTTTCAGCAGCAAGCATGGGCATGAAGATTTAAAAAAAAAACCAAAAACCCAACCCCCATCCCCATTATAATCTTGATAGTCAACAGGTGTTAAAGTGGGTGGAGGAACAATCAGATCTGGTGTAGCATAAATGGTAAATGGACAGATTCTTATATAGCGCTTTTCTACTCTCCTGGAGTGCTCAAAGCGCTGTGTACAACATGCCACATTCACACCCATTCTCCCAAGCACTGACTCTAAACTGAGTGCTTTTCTAACAACATTCACACTCCGATGGATGCATCAGAGAGCAACTTGGGATTAGTATCTTGCCCAAGGATACTTGGCATGCAGACTGGAGGAGCCAGGGATCGAACCACCAAGCTTCCGATCAGTAGGTGATCTGCTCTACCTCCTGAGCTACAGCCACCCCCAAGACTTATCTTTAAAATAATCATTTAAAAATAAGTCACATGCTGTGATCAGCTGATTGCCCACTACTGCTCTTTGTGGATATCCACAGAAGATTATACATGAGCCATTGAGTTCTTTCTAACTCCTTAAAATCTTTATTTCTGAACTAGAAAGGAAGGTGGTATTAAAAAAAGGAAGCTAAACGGCATAATCGGTATCATTGTCACTATAACTTGCGGACTGCTACACCATTAGCCAAGAATACATTTATTACTTTGTCCTAAATCAGACAACTCCTGCATAAAAAAAGAAAGAAAAAAAAAGACAATTGCAAACATCACAAAAAAGGAGCATGAAATGTGTAAAAAAACAAACAAACAAACAAAACAGTTATCAGATTTACTGAAACAGGGATGAGTGAATGCCTTTAGCAGTTATGCTAACAGAACGGGGCCCTGAGTATATTACTACAAACTCAGAGTACAGCACATACTTAAAATGTCACCTTTATACTTGGCTAGTTTTCAAACCAGGTGGTGATGCCATAATGTAAGACGGATGCTGTAGTAGCAGGTAGCTTGTCACACGAACACTTTCCGTCTCTGTCAAAGAAGTGTAACATCAAATGGACCCCTAATGATACTTTTCATTTGCCTCAGGAGTCAGATGTCAGAGATATGAGTGGCGTCACTCCCAAGTTGAGCGTGTTCCAGTGGTAACCTCAGAAAAGCAAGGCAAAGCAAGGAAAACTGTAGTCAGGTAGAGCCATTCATGCATTACAGCACACAGCTTGTTTTTTTGCACCTAAAAACACCACCACTTATCTAAAAATGACTTGACCTCTTCTTGAATTTAGTTTGGTTGTTTGTTTTTTCTTTTGAAGCTCACAGAGAGAAAAACTCAGTACCAGGCTATTAGTACAGACTACCAGTTTTTTCAGCGAGATCCTGTTGGTGGTTTTTGTTATTATTTATGGTTCCTTGTTGTAAATTCTGAGTCTCTTTGTTGTGTATTAAATGTTTTTTCCCTTTCCTGTTAGTTCCTCATGGGGCTTTCCCTATTTTTCCTTCCTTTATTATTTTCCCCTCCTTTATAGTGTGTGACTGAGGTCACCTGTACACCATTAAACTTCAGTTTCGTGTGTGATTACTCTGTATCTCTATTCTGTTGGCGTTTGTCCTGTGTTTGCTGGTTTCACCTGGTTTAATTTCACTGTTTGGACTTCTGTTATTAGCCTCATTGTACTTTGGGCTGTTTGAAAAATTACTTTCTTATCTTCTTTAACTGTCCTCAGTCTCCTGTGACATCATCACTTACATCTCCAAAATCTCACAGCCATCAGTCACACATCAATGCATAGCCATATATATATATGAGGTATCTCTGTGTATTTAGCCCTATATGCTTTTATTGCTACTTGAGGCAATTTGTTTTCGGCCACTCAGCACAAGAAAATTGTTCCTGTGTCAATCAGAACATATCCTATAACCAGCCAACAGCATATTTCTGTAACACCATCTGTGTGACTGGCACCACAGATAAACCTTATCACACGTAATCACACATATCCCGTGTGAACCAGCCTGTTATTTCACTCCTGCTGCAACACTGGTGAAGCTATTGACTCTGTATTATCCATCTGTGATGGGGACAGAAAAAAAAGTTCTCATGATATCACAGCTTGGAATTTAAAAACATTGAATCATCAGTGAGACCTTTTTTTCTTTTGCTTTTGTAAATGGCTTTATAGATGCGGTATCTTCATTATTCATGATTATTTTCAAGTGGTATCACAAGCTAAGTTAATGCCAAATTCTATACACAACAAATAACAACTGAAAACATTTTAAGGTTTTCTTTTCAGCAGTTGGGATCAAAAGACTAAAAGCCACGGTCTGAAATCTCTATGAAATCGAGTTTTGCAAAAATTGTTTTGCGGGTCAGCTGACCTATGCTGCTCTTGATTTTGTGTTTTACTACTCTTCCTGCATTTACCCATCTACATTCTGCAACATATAAGCCCATATTACAGGAGTCATTATAGCTGCTTTCCAACCAGTCAACCAGTATAAAGGTGGAATTTAGTAAGTGTTACCAAAGAACCGCCCAAATCTGAATTCAAACTGAAATCTCCTCCCAGAAGTCCTATTGTATAGCAGCCATAATGAATATCTTACCTTAAAGCTATCTGAAATAACTTTAATTATGGCTAATGGGACATAACAACTGCATGTACACCATGCTCAGTGAAATCTGATATTTAAAAAATCCACTAAAAGTCCCCTAAAAGCTCACAAAAAGGACGATATACCTCTAATACCATTGTGGCAACTGCAAAACTGTCCCGTAAATTTCAGCTTAGAATTCTTTCTGTCGCATGTCTCTCCGATAAGCAGTGAAAACTGAGACCACACTCTGCCCTGTATTGTGCAACAGTCTATTACAGCACTGTACAACAACATTGAAAACTATCCATTTTATCCTGCACTTGTCATGCAGTACTTGGAATAACATGAAATTATTGTTTTTTAAAACTATTTCGCTATATGAAATAATCAGCTGACTCAGGCAACACATAAACAGATTCAACATAAATGAGGACATTACATTACACTATTTGAAGAGTTTCAGTCAGGTTTCAGAGCTCATCACAGCACAGAAACAGCTTTAGTGAAGGTTACAAATGATCTTCTTTTGGCCTCTGACAGTGGACTCATCTCTGTGCTTGTCCTGCTAGACCCTAGTGCAGCGTTTGATACTGTTGACCATAATATTCTATTAGAGTGATTAGAACATGTTGTACGTATTACAGGTACTGCGCTGCAGTGGTTTGTATCATATCTATCTAATAGTCTCCAATTTGTTCATGTAAATGGAGAGTCCTCTTCACATGCTAAGGTCAACTATGGAGTTCCACAGGCTGCTGCTCCACATCGAAAGGAGCCAGCTGAGGTGGTTCGGGCATCTGACAAGGATGCCCCCTGGGCGCCTCCTGGGTGAGGTGTTCCAGGCATGTCCCACCGGGAGAGATTATATCTCTCGGCTGGCCTGGGAACGCCTTGGTATTCCCCCGGATAAGCTGGAGGAGGTGGCTGGGCAGAGGGAGGTCTGGGCCTCTTTGCTTAGGCTGCTGCCCCCGCGACCCGGCCTCGGATAAAGCGGATGAAGATGGATGGATGAATGGATGGTATCTAACCAGATTCTTACTCTGGATGGCATTACCTTGGCCTCCAGTAACGCTGTGAGGAACCTTGGAGTCATTTTTTACCAAGACATGTCCTTCAACGCACATATAAAACAAATATGTAAGACTGCTTTCTTCCACTTGCACAACATCTCTAACGTTAGAAATATCCTGTCTCAGAGTGACGCTGAAAAACTAGTTCATGCATTTATTACTTCCAGGCTGGACGACTGTAATTCATTATTATCAGGAAGTCATAAAAACTCCCTGAAAAGCCTTCAGCTAATCCAAAATGCTGCAGCAAGAGTACTGACAGGGACTAGAAAGAGAGAGCAGATTTCTCCTGTTTTGGCTTCCCTTCATTGGCTTCCTGTTAAATCCAGAATTGAATTCAAAATCCTGCTCCTCACATACAAGGTCTTAAATAATCAGGCCCCATCTTATCTTAATGACCTTTAGTACCATATCACCCTATTAGAGCACTTCGCTCTCGCTCTGCAGGCCTACTTGTTTTTCCAAGAGTATTTAAAAGTAGAATGGGAGGGAGAGCCTTCAGTTTTCAGGCCCCTCTTCTGTGGAACCAGCTTCCAGTTTGGATTCGGGAGACAGACACTATCTCTACTTTTAAGATTAGGCTTAAAACTTTCCTTTTTGCTAAAGCATATAGTTAGGGCTGGACCAGGTGACCCTGAATCCTCCCTTAGTTATGCTGCAATAGACGTAGGCTGCCGGGGGATTCCCATGATGCATTGAGTTTTTCCTTTCCAGTCACCTTTCTCACTCACTATGTGTTAATAGACCTCTCTGCATTGAATTGTATCTGTTATTAATCTCTCTTCCACAGCATGTCTTTTATCCTGTTTTCCTTCTCTCACCCCAATTGGTCGCAGCAGATGGCCGCCCCTCCCTGAGCCTGGTTCTGCTGGAGGTTTCTTTCTGTTAAAAGGGAGTTTTTCCTTCCCACTGTCGCCAAAGTGCTTGCTCATAGGGGGTCATATGATTGTTGGGTTTTTCTCTGTATCTATTATTGTAGGATCTACTGTACAATAAAAAGAACCTTGAGGCAACTGTTGTTGTAATTTGGTGGTATATAAATAAAACTGAATTGAATTGAATTACATGGAAGCTGCTTTAAATTTCCAGTCTATAAAGTTTCAGTCACATCTACCCTCTCTGAGAATCAATTTTATTTGTTGCGCAGACAATGCAGCCAGTTTGACTTTAGCTAGGAAACACATTGAACCAGAAGAGAAACGGTTTGCTATCAACTAGTTACTCTGTTTATGCTAGCTACTCTTTTGTAGTGTGACTGCTACTTGATATTCATCTGCACACATAAAAAAATCTCATAAGGATCTGCAGTGTGTGCAGACATGGGGATTGCTTAACTCCATGCATGGTATTGGCTGTAAGGACCACCAGGCTGGAACATATAAAAAATGAATTTGCTTGATTTTTACATATTTGAAGTATTTATTAGCTGCAGTTGCTGGAACGCCTTACGGGACCATTCCATCCCACTTTAATTCCTGTAAATAGGGATTATGAGACATGCCAGCGGGTAAGAGTTAACTTCAGTAGCAACACAATACATAGACATCTTGTCAAAACTGTAACAGTCTGTTGGCAATTTCTGCTTAATGTTGATAATCATATGCTTAAATTCTTACATATAGCTCCTTTAAGTCACTTGCTCCATGAACATCTTCTTTCCCTTAAAATAAAAATGAGTACAAACATTTTTCAATGAACACTTGTTTTCAACACTAAAAACAAAACAAGCAAACAAAGAAAAAAGCCAGGCAGAGCTAAGTAGAAATTCTGAGTTCATCTTAAAAAATTTAAGTTAGAAACTGAAATTTCAACTGAATATATTGAAATTCCAAGCCACACAGTAAATCAAAATGTTGAGATACCCAAATCACAGTTCTGAAATATAAGGTTTTCAAGACACTGACCAGAAATTTTGACTTATGGACCACAAAAGATTTATCTCCAGTGGCAGAAACAAGCATCCATACTTACATACTTCCACCTAAGCTTAGGACAAGTAATTATTGCAGTTATTTTGGAAAACAACAAACATGCACGTTTGTATAAAATTTGCAGACTCTATAAAAACATTTAATCTATACCTTTACTCAATATTTAAGACTCTGTAAGCTGAAGACATCTCTGAGCCTTTGACCCTGGAGCAGCATAGAAGTGCTAAGATCACTGCCGCCTGATTTCGAGGCAGCAATACAAGGCTGGACAAAGCACCTTGGTGAAGATTACTAGACTGCACCAATCATCCATCATGCTCAGGCCTGTCCTTGGAATACATAATGTAATGATAATCTGATCCAGTATGTTAATGAAGGCAGTGGGGTGACTGCAGAGAAAACAGTCCACCTGCCCAGCAAAGCAAGAAGACCCGACTGCAGATCTGATGTCAGATTACAGTCCTTAGAGGCTTTAAAGCAAACACTAATATAGACTAAAATGGCAGAAAGTGACACTGTTTCAGTATATAAATTAGCTTACTAACTACATTATTTTGCAGGAACATATATCTTAAGCTAGAGTCCCGCTGGCTTAATGCGCCATGGCTGTCACGCCAATTTAGTTAGATGGAATGTCTGACACCAGAGTAGACATCTCTAAATGTACATGAACACATACACAAACAACAATGTTTTAGTGATGACATATCCTCATGCTCCATTTTATGTGAGCCGTTGTCTCCATTGACAGACATATCAAAGTTTTTCTATATAAAATGATGAGATAAATTCATGGCACAAAATTCTAAAGACTAAACAACGTATGGTACCTTGCAGTAGCTCTAAATGTTGAGAATGAAGTTGTCCATCTATAGTAGAAAGCATGAAGCCAACAAGTCCAACACCTTCTCATGATTCATTCATTTTCACCCATTTTCCTTGCCTTGATGCAAAGATTAAAGGTCATCTCTATTGTTCACAATATTATGACTGAAGCAGGTTGCCAGAACAACTGAACAGTAAATTATTATTGCAGTTTATAAGGCTGGTGAACCTGCAGTCAGCTGAGACTGAAGAAGTCACTTGGATGAGTGATGAAAATTTTGAACAAATTCAACGTTTCAACGTAAACCTCTAGTTTAAAGATCCATATCATTATTATTTACCCAAGAAAATGACAAGACTAAAAATCTCCTGTCAAGAGTGCCATTGCCAAGATCCCTACTTTGTGACTGTCTGTCCCGTCCTCGTCAGTTTCACCTCTTTTGAGTTATCATCTGTCTTCTCACCCTATACAATCCCATTTACTCTTGTTAGTTGCCATGCTGACTTGCCTTTCTCATCTGTCAAGCTTTCAAGACAGTGTGTTAGTTAGTAGTCTTTGCGATTTCTTTGTCTTTGCTTTTGTGTCAAATTACCTTTCTCTATTTTGTTAATTCACTCCTCATTTGTGATTTTTTTTGGAAGGGTTTCTGTATTTTGCTTTTGACTGACAGGATTAGAGAATTTCTCCAACGCTATAAACAGTGCATTTGCATAATAATTGAAATTAGCACCACTGACTAACAATGGCTATGATCATTAATCAGTGGCCATGAATACAATAACCTTCACAGAGAGCTGGGGAATGGCTACAATAGTGAAATATGTACTCTAAGGCCCCTTCCTCTGTTCAGAGATGATCACTCCCTCTTCACGTAAATGATAAAGGTTTAAACCAGCTTTCCTTTCTTTTCAGGATGTGTAAATTCCTCATCATTGTAAGAGTGACCACTGGATTATAGGTGTAAATAGGCTTCGGAGTCGCGGTCTGACGAGGTAGCTCTTCTGTGTTGTGCCATCTGCCTAACCAGAGGCTGACTGAATTTCAAGATGTGTAATTCACTGCAGTCCTCTTGGCATTTAACCACAAACACCTGCAGTCAGCTGAGACTGAAGAAGTCACCTGGATGGATGATATATCTTTTCCCCCCACTGAAAATGCTACGTCCACATGAACAGTATCAACTTGAGAAATGAAAATGTGGCTAGACAGTGATTTTGGAGTCTTTCTCTGCCTTCTGTGTCCTAAGTTTGCAATGTTTTTCCTATGAAACCATTACACTGTTCAAATTCAGCACAAAATATCATCAGCTATTAAGAATTCAAAAGGGGGGAAAAAGCAAATTAATGCCCATTTTCATTACCTATTGTAATAAAACTGTTTTTATGAATTCTATCAATATGATTTGTGTATGTGGACCCATAATAATTTTAAAACATTTCCCTGATTAAATATCCCCAGATTGGTTTGTAAGAGTGTCTATAAAACACTGCCTCACTGTCTGCTTACAGCTTCGCCCTCTAACACTCTGCTACATCACACAACACAAAATCTAGAACTTTTACCATATTTTATGACTTTTATCCCCTGCTCTCCTCTCGTTGAACTGTGACTATCCCAGTCCAAGGTGGACTATTAGATAGACCTTCTACTCAAGTAGAACTTTCAGGTATCTATACTTGAGTATTTCTTTTTCTGACAATTTTGTACTTTTACTCCCTATATTTTTACACAAATATCTGCACTTTCTGTCTTAAATTTTCAATACTGGCTTGTTACCTTTGGTTCAGCTGTGTCAAATATTCCCAGGGACTAAAGTGGGGAGGAATGTGTACATGTGTCTGTAAGTTGTGGCCAAGATACTTTGGCATTTAGCTAGCGCTACAGAAGAGGGGTGAGGATAAAGGAAGTGACGTTTTTTAGCTGTCAGGTTATTTCAAATGCAATTTTATCGGCTAAACAAATATCAGCAAACACAAATTCTATTTGTGTACAGTTTGTCACGCAGTGTTTTGTTAGCTAAAGGTCCAGCTGCTGTATTTCCAGGAAGAGAAAAGAGTGTGAAAGATGTAAGAAAGACAGGACAGGAGAAGAAAAAGAGGAGATGCATTTAAAGGTAACGACTGCTCATTGACAAACTGCAGATTTATTTAATAAATTAATTAGATAAATTATGTGTTTTTATATTGTGAAACATCCTGCAAAAACAAGTTAAGTATATCAACTAACTGTGTTATTCAAATGTTGTATGAAAATACTTTGCAGTTTCGTGCAGGATAAACAGGTTAGCTTGCAGTACTGTGGCGAAGGACTGTGTTGGCCTGGTGCACAGTGGATGTGGTGCTTATGGTCCGTGCTGGGTTGTGTCAAGTGTAATAAACTAATTAGCATTTAAGATGATGATGCTTAGATCAATTTACTGAGTTCCGCCTTTATACCAACTGTATACAGTCTACTCTAAAGACAGTATACAGTATATTATTAGAGTACGAAATGAAATTCAGCCAAGATAATTAATTGCATAAATCCACAAAGAGCAGTAGGTGGGAATCCCTTGAAAGTGATTTTTTTTTTCATACATCCAAATCAAACACCAGTCCAAAGGCACCACACTATCACATGTAACAGTTACATGTTGAGTTTAACATCTACTTAATCAATTCAATTACCTGCAGTTCAACAACTTGTGAAAAACCCAACAAGACCCTTTGTCTCTATCTATGCTTCACATTGATGACCTTTTTTTACAGGATGAAAACATCGTCAATCTCTTTTCTCTCATCACTCTCTGATCTGTGCCAGTGAAACTGGGAGCTGAAGTCATTTTCATTTTGAGTCCTGTGGCCCGTAAAGCAGAAATTGCCATATTCACTGCTTTAAAAGGAATCCAAAATGTCACAAGCTGGAGGGATTGTTGTCCATAAAGTTTTCATAAATGTCACTGCAAACGTAACAGCCAATAGCAATTAGGTGTTTCCTGAAAGGCCAGCTCTTCACAACAAAAATCCTTTTTAATGACGCACAGTAAGAGAGAAGCTGGTGTTACACAGACATAATTGATGCAATTACTCAGGTTTTTCAGTATACATATATTTGTGTTATTTGTAGCATTACTCCTGTTAGGCATTTAAAATTTAACCGATTTTGCATAATTAATAACATGTTTGATTCAAAAATGTATCATTCTCACCAAAAAACCTCAGTGTCAGTTATATAAGTGGCCTGTAATGACTGACCAATCAGAATCTCATTGGGCAAGTATTCTCTCTAGTCTCCTAGCAACAGAGCATGCCTCTCTGCTTGTTGATTGGCAGTCTGTGTGGCTTATATTAAGGCTTTTTTGGCCTAGCATCAAATCTGGCTTCATTTTTTTAAAGCATAATTCCATGTTTTATACTATTTATGTTAAAAACAAAAACAAAGGCTAATTTGATCAAATAGTGAAATAGTAAGTGAATCATTAAAATATATTCTGGAGTTAAAATTACACAAAATCAGCTATAAGTAATAGATTCACGCTTCACTTAATAATAATTTAGTCAAGATCGATAGAAACTGACCCATTACACTATTATTAAAAGCGTTAATCATCATCATGTCCATTATGTTTAACAGTACGGTAAGGTTGTGGGGTACAAAGATAGAGGCTAAAAACCCTCTCTGCTAAAACCCACCTAACATTAAATTTACTGGGGCTATGCAAGTAAGAAACATTTGATGAACTTGTTGGGTGTTAGCATGTGTTGATCATTTTCAGAGAAAAGGTTTATTTAAAGACTTTCAGTCAGGATTTAGAGTACATTGTACACCACTAGTGAAGGTTAAGAATGATCTTTTTAAGGCCTCTGACAGTGGACTCATCTCTATGCTTGACCTTAGTGTAGATTCGATATTGCTGTCCACATATTTTGCTACAGACATTACATGGTTTGTCTGTAGTAAATGGTATTAAAGGAATTCCGCTGCAGTGGTTTGAATCATGTGTATCAGATTCCAGTTTGTGCATTTAAATCGGTTTTCTTATCACACAAAAGCTAGTCACAGAGTTCCACAGGATTATGTGCCTGTGTAACAGGGTCATAAATCACATGTTATGTTATAATTACACAAAATTTGTTCTAAACCCCCAAACTGTTCCTTTTATACCTGACTTTTAGGACCTCCAAGCCTGTAGTTATGTTCATTATCAGTTAGAGCTCCTCCTCATTCTTTTCTTCTTCTTCTTTGGTGCAACCCTATAAATACAGTGTACCCCTTTTGCCTCTCCCATTTTCTACAATTCCCCTGTGGGAGAGGTTGGTATAATTTCTTTCCCAACACTGTAAAACGCTCATATAATACATATTTAGCCACCTGGATGTTTCTGATTGTGATTTTAGTTCAATTATTGTCATTATTAAGCCTGTTTTTTGGTAGATGTTACAAGTGTGTAGTATGTATGTATCATAAATGGGTTTTAGGCGCCATAAATGAATATATACTTCTTGCTAGCTTGGAAGTTGTGGTGGGTTGAGCTAACCCTCTTCCCCACTGTTTGTATTTGGTCGTAGGAGCTGGAGTGGGCAAATTATTTACTTGGAGGCCTTTCTTTCTTTTACCTTTTTTATCAGGTATGTCAGATTTTGTCTTGTTGTTTTTGTTTTATCTTATGTCAAATATGTTACGTGTAAATCCATACTTTATGTTTAATGTAAAAATAAATGCCAGCCTTTTCTACAATTCCCCTGTGGGAGAGGAGCTGGAGTGGGCAAATTATTTACTTGGAGGCCTTTCTTTCTTTTACCTTTTTTATCAGACACAACGCAGAATCACACCGGTTACACTTGGACTAATATTACATGTTTCCAGTAGATAATATTATCAGAAGACACTCCATACATTTTCAGTGTTACATAGATGTGAATCGAAAGTCTCAGCTAGATAGATGTGTGTTAAACTACATGGATGTCTTAAAGACATAAAGACGTAAATGGCATATAATTTCCTACTTCTAAATTCAGACAAAACTGAAGTTACTTTTACTCTAACACTTCCCTGAAAAAACTTCCCTTGATCTAGAACACTGTAGCAAGAGGATTAACTGGAACTTGAAAGACAGATGATATTTCTTCCATATTCGCATCTTTTCATTGCCTCCTTGTTAAAATCATAATTGAATACATAATCAAGCCTCATTATACCTTAAAGATCTCATTTTACCTTATTTTCCTCTTAGCACAAAACAAAGCACAGCACAAGTGGGCTGGTGAGAAGTACTCACGCATGTCACAATCCAAGTTTAACTGAGTTGAACCTTTTCCTCTCCCTGGCTGGACCATCTGTGTCTTGTCACTCTAATCAGCTTCAGTACAAATGGACCAGCTTGGCCGCTCAAACCTTACCAGATTATCAGCTAACTCTGTGTTGTAAACGTGTCAGTCTCTTAGGTTATCCTTTTGTGAAAATTTCCTTCATGAACCAACGGCTTTGTTTCTTGTCTCCAGTGTATACCACTGTTGGTCATGCAAATAGTTCGAGCCCGCTCAGCTCGCCTTCCTCCATAGAACACTGGTGACCTCTCATCATACCTGGATTGGATACTCACCCAACAGTTTCCTCTGCAGCACTTCCTTCTCAAACCTTCACTGCTACTCAGCTGCCTGTTCACCCTCTGTCAGCTCCTTCTCCCTCACAAACCCAGACGTGGCAGTTTCAACATCCCCCTGTGACTGAATAACCCTGGACTTCCAAGTAAGCATTCAGACTCTGAGGTTCCCTCTCACTAGTTTAAAACGTCTTTGCAGTGATTACTGGAAAATGCTGCCTGGACTACTTTTCCTCTCTTCCTTCCTCTAGACCGCGTTCGTTTCCTGATATGCACAGTCCCCTGGCTTTCCTTATTCCCTCACTACCATAACCCCTCTCCTTCTGTTCCCTTTAGCTGTGGTGGAAGGCTGCCCCTCCCTGAGCCTGGTTCTGCCAAAAGTTTCTTCCTTTCAAAATGGAGTATGATTGTTTCTCTCGTTTCAGGGTCTTATCTTGCAATATAAAATGTCTTAAAGTAACAGTTGTTGTGATTTGGCACTAAAGAAATAAAATTGAACTGAAATGAATTACTGGTCTGTCCCTTTCCTTAAAGGTTCTCAGAGGTTAGCATATAAAATTTCTGAGAGATTATATTGATATTTATGGAGATATTAATTAGTATTTAATTATAAATGCTAATTAATATCTCCAGAGTGTATGTCTAAGTGGTTCTTTCCACATTGTCAGAAGATTAATAGTTTCCATTTGTTCGCCTCCTTAACAAGCCTAGAGTTAAATAGAATTGAGAGATATTTCCTTCAAACCCATTACATCATGAAAAGAAGAGGTATGAATTTAAAAACTGCCCCTCTTGATAATGTTCAACCTTCCTGCTCTAATTCCTTACCACCCAATGTATCAGTGTAATACAATCCTCTTGTGAATTTTACAATAAAAAAGAAAAAAAAAATCAAAATGAATTAATATATTAAAGTTAATTTATATGCCTTTGTTAAAGCAGAGACGTTTCACCTGAGGACATCTATTACCTTTAAACTGCATTAAAATGTGAGGGGCAGTTAATTAATGTACATTACCACACTGTATCTGCTATCTCTAACTTAGTGGGCTGTTTAAAGATTGGTGCTCATGTTTGACTGTGTAATTAACTGTTAATGTAATTTTCCTCTTGAGTGCACATCAAGTTCTCATGCAAACTGCAGCCTTTTGAGTTGCTCTGAGTAACAAAATTAACCTTTATGCATGTTTTTTAGCAGATGTCCATTTACAGCAGTGGTACAGTCTGACCTTTACATATGCTCTTTGAATCACTCTTCCACTGTGACAGTATGGCCTTGTATTAAACCAGTCAAGAAGCCACTTTGGCAATTTGTAATATTGCTGTAATATGCTGTAGCATGCTGTAAAATATGCTAGTAGCATGCTGTAATATATGCTAGTAGCATGCTGTAAAATATGCTAGTAGCATGCTACTAGCATATTCAATTTTAAAAACTAAATTAAAGGAAAATTAATTTTTTCATTTGTAGTTGTGGGGG